>NW_027192726.1:600000-959000 GCF_949987515.2 Delphinus delphis
CAGCAATGAAATCTGTGTCATCAGGCCCTTAGCAGCACAATGAGTGGATTCAGGTATGATGATTCTAACTGAAGTAAGTCACACAGAAAAAGAAACATCATAAGATATCACTAATACACGGAATGTAAACTTGGCTACACAGGAACTGAATTACAGAACAGAACAGGGTCTCAAATTTAGAAAACCAACTATGCTTGCTTAAGGGTAAAGGTGAGTTGGGGTGCTGCATAAAACCAGAGATTGAAATGAGCACAGATAAAGTTCCTTAAGTCAAATATGGAATAGACAAGAGCTACTCCTTGCTCAACGAAATGGACTCAACACCGCATATTAAACGCCTAAGAATGTGCCTGACTAGTAAGTATCTTAAAACCTATGGATTGCTATGTCTCCGAAAGAGAATCAAGCATGTGTACAGGGGCATAAACGCAGCAGTGATAGGATTGGAGAGGTTCGGTGAGCAAATGAAGACCCTTTGAAGTCATATTGCATGGTACCCATTACACGGGTCTCAACTCTCCAGGTTTAAGGTATTCTTCCTTCAGCTAAAACATGCATGTGGAACCCAAGTATGATCAACCATGTGAACGGGAGACGTGTTCAAATATGTCTCAGTTTTCCTCCCCTGGTACTCGGGTGCAACATTCCAGACGCTTTACTAACACTCTCCCCACTTGGAGAGTCAGCGCCTTTAACCTCCTGTTTGGCCCAGTTTGCAATTTCTGCGGAAGATGAACAGGAATAGCGAGAACCAATGAGAGGCTAGCTGGAGGTGTCTGGACGGGCAAATTTAACTCTCATTTCCCACAAGGAAGAGGAAATAACCAAAGGCTCAGCATGCCGGGCCGGAACCAGATTAGGGCCTGAAGCCATCCTGCGGTGTTGCGGTCAGGTCACAAGAAAGCGAGTTGAAGAAAGGAGCTCAGGGGCACTGTAATTCACAAACCTGCAGAGTTATAAATGACAGCTATCGTCCAAAAATAGACTGAAGTAAGGCTGCCAAGAGGACTTGAAAGCGGGGCAGAATTGCAGGAAACCGATTTCAGGAGGTAGACTGGAATTGCATTGAAAGCATAGGAAAAGAGGCAGAACGTCCACAATGATGCACTTGGCCAAAAAGGGCGTATGCGTTTTTTCCTGAATATATTCAGGAAAAAACGCATACGCCATTTTTGGCCAACCAAGCAAGCTTGCAAAGGAAATCTGCACTACAATGAAGTCTCACTTCCCCCCGGTCAAAAGGGCCATCTGAAAAAAGTGTAAAATCCAGAAAGGAAGGACAGGCCATGGAGAACTGGGAGCCTTGTTATTCTGATGGGCGGGATGTAAATTGCCAACAGACACTCGGGAGAAGTGTATGGTGTTTCCTGAAACATCTAAAAAACAAAGCAACAGAGCCTAGGGCACTTCCACTTATGGTCCTATAGCTTAGGGAAATTAAAATCAAAAAGACACAGCCACCCCAAAGTTTGGAACGGCTCTGTTTACAAGAACCTCGTTTACAGTACAAGTTCAACATCGCAGAAAGTGAAAAATGGATAAAGAAGTTGTGGTATTTACTTACAAAGCAATATCACTCAGCAATGAAATCTGTGTCATCAGGCCCTTAGCAGCACAATGAGTGGATTCAGGTATGATGATTCTAACTGAAGTAAGTCACACAGAAAAAGAAACATCATAAGATATCACTAATACACGGAATGTAAACTTGGCTACACAGGAACTGAATTACAGAACAGAACAGGGTCTCAAATTTAGAAAACCAACTATGCTTGCTTAAGGGTAAAGGTGAGTTGGGGTGCTGCATAAAACCAGAGATTGAAATGAGCACAGATAAAGTTCCTTAAGTCAAATATGGAATAGACAAGAGCTACTCCTTGCTCAACGAAATGGACTCAACACCGCATATTAAACGCCTAAGAATGTGCCTGACTAGTAAGTATCTTAAAACCTATGGATTGCTATGTCTCCGAAAGAGAATCAAGCATGTGTACAGGGGCATAAACGCAGCAGTGATAGGATTGGAGAGGTTCGGTGAGCAAATGAAGACCCTTTGAAGTCATATTGCATGGTACCCATTACACGGGTCTCAACTCTCCAGGTTTAAGGTATTCTTCCTTCAGCTAAAACATGCATGTGGAACCCAAGTATGATCAACCATGTGAACGGGAGACGTGTTCAAATATGTCTCAGTTTTCCTCCCCTGGTACTCGGGTGCAACATTCCAGACGCTTTACTAACACTCTCCCCACTTGGAGAGTCAGCGCCTTTAACCTCCTGTTTGGCCCAGTTTGCAATTTCTGCGGAAGATGAACAGGAATAGCGAGAACCAATGAGAGGCTAGCTGGAGGTGTCTGGACGGGCAAATTTAACTCTCATTTCCCACAAGGAAGAGGAAATAACCAAAGGCTCAGCGTGCCGTACCGGAAGCAGATTAGGGCCTGAAGCCATCCTGCGGTGTTGCGGCCAGCTCAAAAGAAAGCGAGTTGAAGAAAGGAGCTCAGGGGCACTGTAATTCACAAACCTGCAGAGTTATAAATGACAGCTATCGTCCAAAAACAGACTGAAGTAAGGCTGCCAAGAGGACTTGAAAGCGGGGCAGAATTGCAGGAAACCGATTTCAGGAGGTAGACTGGAATTGCATTGAAAGCATAGGAAAAGAGGCAGAACGTCCACAATGATGCACTTGGCCAAAAAGGGCGTATGCGTTTTTTCCTGAATATATTCAGGAAAAAACGCATACGCCCTTTTTGGCCAACGAAGCAAGCTTGCAAAGGAAATCTGCACTACAATGAAGTCTCACTTCCCCCCGGTCAAAAGGGCCATCTAAAAATAGTGTAAAATCCAGAAAGGCAGGACAGGCCATGGAGAACTGGGAGCCTTGTTATGCTGATGGGCGGGATGTAAATTGCCAACAGACACTCGGGAGAAGTGTATGGTGTTTCCTGAAACATCTAAAAAACAAAGCAACAGAGCCTAGGGCACTTCCACTTATGGTCCTATAGCTTAGGGAAATTAAAATCAAAAAGACACAGCCACCCCAAAGTTTGGAACGGCTCTGTTTACAAGAACCTCGTTTACAGTACAAGTTCAACATCGCAGAAAGTGAAAAATGGATAAAGAAGTTGTGGTATTTACTTACAAAGCAATATCACTCAGCAATGAAATCTGTGTCATCAGGCCCTTAGCAGCACAATGAGTGGATTCAGGTATGATGATTCTAACTGAAGTAAGTCACACAGAAAAAGAAACATCATAAGATATCACTAATACACGGAATGTAAACTTGGCTACACAGGAACTGAATTACAGAACAGAACAGGGTCTCAAATTTAGAAAACCAACTATGCTTGCTTAAGGGTAAAGGTGAGTTGGGGTGCTGCATAAAACCAGAGATTGAAATGAGCACAGATAAAGTTCCTTAAGTCAAATATGGAATAGACAAGAGCTACTCCTTGCTCAACGAAATGGACTCAACACCGCATATTAAACGCCTAAGAATGTGCCTGACTAGTAAGTATCTTAAAACCTATGGATTGCTATGTCTCCGAAAGAGAATCAAGCATGTGTACAGGGGCATAAACGCAGCAGTGATAGGATTGGAGAGGTTCGGTGAGCAAATGAAGACCCTTTGAAGTCATATTGCATGGTACCCATTACACGGGTCTCAACTCTCCAGGTTTAAGGTATTCTTCCTTCAGCTAAAACATGCATGTGGAACCCAAGTATGATCAACCATGTGAACGGGAGACGTGTTCAAATATGTCTCAGTTTTCCTCCCCTGGTACTCGGGTGCAACATTCCAGACGCTTTACTAACACTCTCCCCACTTGGAGAGTCAGCGCCTTTAACCTCCTGTTTGGCCCAGTTTGCAATTTCTGCGGAAGATGAACAGGAATAGCGAGAACCAATGAGAGGCTAGCTGGAGGTGTCTGGACGGGCAAATTTAACTCTCATTTCCCACAAGGAAGAGGAAATAACCAAAGGCTCAGCGTGCCGTACCGGAAGCAGATTAGGGCCTGAAGCCATCCTGCGGTGTTGCGGCCAGCTCAAAAGAAAGCGAGTTGAAGAAAGGAGCTCAGGGGCACTGTAATTCACAAACCTGCAGAGTTATAAATGACAGCTATCGTCCAAAAACAGACTGAAGTAAGGCTGCCAAGAGGACTTGAAAGCGGGGCAGAATTGCAGGAAACCGATTTCAGGAGGTAGACTGGAATTGCATTGAAAGCATAGGAAAAGAGGCAGAACGTCCACAATGATGCACTTGGCCAAAAAGGGCGTATGCGTTTTTTCCTGAATATATTCAGGAAAAAACGCATACGCCCTTTTTGGCCAACGAAGCAAGCTTGCAAAGGAAATCTGCACTACAATGAAGTCTCACTTCCCCCCGGTCAAAAGGGCCATCTAAAAATAGTGTAAAATCCAGAAAGGCAGGACAGGCCATGGAGAACTGGGAGCCTTGTTATGCTGATGGGCGGGATGTAAATTGCCAACAGACACTGGGGAGAAGTGTATGGTGTTTCCTGAAACATCTAAAAAACAAAGCAACAGAACCTAGGGCACTTCCACTTATGGTCCTATAGCTTAGGGAAATTAAAATCAAAAAGACACAGCCACCCCAAAGTTTGGAACGGCTCTGTTTACAAGAACCTCGTTTACAGTACAAGTTCAACATCGCAGAAAGTGAAAAATGGATAAAGAAGTTGTGGTATTCACTTACAAAGCAATATCACTCAGCAATGAAATCTATGTCATCAGGCCCTTAGCAGCACAATGAGTCGATTCAGGTATGATGATTCTAACTGAAATAAGTCACACAGAAAAAGAAACATCATAAGATATCAGTAATACACGGAATGGAAACTTGGCTACACAGGAACTGAATTACAGAACAGAACTGGGTCACAAATTTAGAAAAACAACTTATGCTTGCTTAAGGCTAAAGGTGAGTTGGGGTGCTGCATAAAACCAGAGATTGAAATGAGCACAGATAAAGTTCCTTAAGCCAAATATGGAATAGACAAGAGCTACTCCTTGCTCAACGAAATGGACTCAACACCGCATATTAAACGCCTAAGAATGTACCTGACTAGTAAGTATCTTAAAACCTATAGATTGCTATGTCTCCGAAAGAGAATCAAGCATGTGTACAGGGGCATAAACGGAGCAGTGATAGGATTGGAGAGGTTCGGTGAGCAAATGAAGACCCTTTGAAGTCATATTGCATGGTACCCATTACACGGGTCTTAACTCTCCAGGTTTAAGGTATTCTTCCTTCAGCTAAAACATGCATGTGGAACCCAAGTATGATCAACCATGTGAACGGGAGACGTGTTCAAATATGTCTCAGTTTTCCTCCCCTGGTACTCGGGTGCAACATTCCAGACGCTTTACTAACACTCTCCCCACTTGGAGAGTCAGTCCCTTTAACCTCCTGTTTGGCCCAGTTTGCAATTTCTGCGGAAGATGAACAGGAATAGCGAGAACCAATGAGAGGCTAGCTGGAGGTGTCTGGACGGGCAAATTTAACTCTCATTTCCCACCAGGAAGAGGAATTAACCAAAGGCTCAGCATGCCGGGCCGGAACCAGATTAGGGCCTGAAGCCATCCTGCGGTGTTGCGGTCAGGTCACAAGAAAGCGAGTTGAAGAAAGGAGCTCAGGGGCACTGTAATTCACAAACCTGCAGAGTTATAAATGACAGCTATCGTCCAAAAATAGACTGAAGTAAGGCTGCCAAGAGGACTTGAAAGCGGGGCAGAATAGCAGGAAACCGATTTCAGGAGGTAGACTGGAATTGCATTGAAAGCATAGGAAAAGAGGCAGAACGTCCACAATGATGCACTTGGCCAAAAAGGGCGTATGCGTTTTTTCCTGAATATATTCAGGAAAAAACGCATACGCCCTTTTTGGCCAACCAAGCAAGCTTGCAAAGGAAATCTGCACTACAATGAAGTCTCACTTCACCCCGGTCAAAAGGGCCATCTGAAAAAAGTGTAAAATCCAGAAAGGCAGGACAGGCCATGGAGAACTGGGAGCCTTGTTATGCTGATGGGCGGGATGTAAATTGCCAACAGACACTCGGGAGAAGTGTATGGTGATTCCTGAAACATCTAAAAAACAAAGCAACAGAACCTAGGGCACTTCCACTTATGGTCCTATAGCTTAGGGAAATTAAAATCAAAAAGACACAGCCACCCCAAAGTTTGGAACGGCTCTGTTTACAAGAACCTCGTTTACAGTACAAGTTCAACATCGCAGAAAGTGAAAAATGGATAAAGAAGTTGTGGTATTTACTTACAAAGCAATATCACTCAGCAATGAAATCTGTGTCATCAGGCCCTTAGCAGCACAATGAGTGGATTCAGGTATGATGATTCTAACTGAAGTAAGTCACACAGAGAAAGAAACATCATAAGATATCACTAATACACGGAATGTAAACTTGGCTACACAGGAACTGAATTACAGAACAGAACAGGGTCTCAAATTTAGAAAACCAACTATGCTTGCTTAAGGGTAAAGGTGAGTTGGGGTGCTGCATAAAACCAGAGATTGAAATGAGCACAGATAAAGTTCCTTAAGTCAAATATGGAATAGACAAGAGCTACTCCTTGCTCAACGAAATGGACTCAACACCGCATATTAAACGCCTAAGAATGTGCCTGACTAGTAAGTATCTTAAAACCTATGGATTGCTATGTCTCCGAAAGAGAATCAAGCATGTGTACAGGGGCATAAACGCAGCAGTGATAGGATTGGAGAGGTTCGGTGAGCAAATGAAGACCCTTTGAAGTCATATTGCATGGTACCCATTACACGGGTCTCAACTCTCCAGGTTTAAGGTATTCTTCCTTCAGCTAAAACATGCATGTGGAACCCAAGTATGATCAACCATGTGAACGGGAGACGTGTTCAAATATGTCTCAGTTTTCCTCCCCTGGTACTCGGGTGCAACATTCCAGACGCTTTACTAACACTCTCCCCACTTGGAGAGTCAGCGCCTTTAACCTCCTGTTTGGCCCAGTTTGCAATTTCTGCGGAAGATGAACAGGAATAGCGAGAACCAATGAGAGGCTAGCTGGAGGTGTCTGGACGGGCAAATTTAACTCTCATTTCCCACAAGGAAGAGGAAATAACCAAAGGCTCAGCATGCCGGGCCGGAACCAGATTAGGGCCTGAAGCCATCCTGCGGTGTTGCGGTCAGGTCACAAGAAAGCGAGTTGAAGAAAGGAGCTCAGGGGCACTGTAATTCACAAACCTGCAGAGTTATAAATGACAGCTATCGTCCAAAAATAGACTGAAGTAAGGCTGCCAAGAGGACTTGAAAGCGGGGCAGAATTGCAGGAAACCGATTTCAGGAGGTAGACTGGAATTGCATTGAAAGCATAGGAAAAGAGGCAGAACGTCCACAATGATGCACTTGGCCAAAAAGGGCGTATGCGTTTTTTCCTGAATATATTCAGGAAAAAACGCATACGCCATTTTTGGCCAACCAAGCAAGCTTGCAAAGGAAATCTGCACTACAATGAAGTCTCACTTCCCCCCGGTCAAAAGGGCCATCTGAAAAAAGTGTAAAATCCAGAAAGGAAGGACAGGCCATGGAGAACTGGGAGCCTTGTTATTCTGATGGGCGGGATGTAAATTGCCAACAGACACTCGGGAGAAGTGTATGGTGTTTCCTGAAACATCTAAAAAACAAAGCAACAGAGCCTAGGGCACTTCCACTTATGGTCCTATAGCTTAGGGAAATTAAAATCAAAAAGACACAGCCACCCCAAAGTTTGGAACGGCTCTGTTTACAAGAACCTCGTTTACAGTACAAGTTCAACATCGCAGAAAGTGAAAAATGGATAAAGAAGTTGTGGTATTTACTTACAAAGCAATATCACTCAGCAATGAAATCTGTGTCATCAGGCCCTTAGCAGCACAATGAGTGGATTCAGGTATGATGATTCTAACTGAAGTAAGTCACACAGAAAAAGAAACATCATAAGATATCACTAATACACGGAATGTAAACTTGGCTACACAGGAACTGAATTACAGAACAGAACAGGGTCTCAAATTTAGAAAACCAACTATGCTTGCTTAAGGGTAAAGGTGAGTTGGGGTGCTGCATAAAACCAGAGATTGAAATGAGCACAGATAAAGTTCCTTAAGTCAAATATGGAATAGACAAGAGCTACTCCTTGCTCAACGAAATGGACTCAACACCGCATATTAAACGCCTAAGAATGTGCCTGACTAGTAAGTATCTTAAAACCTATGGATTGCTATGTCTCCGAAAGAGAATCAAGCATGTGTACAGGGGCATAAACGCAGCAGTGATAGGATTGGAGAGGTTCGGTGAGCAAATGAAGACCCTTTGAAGTCATATTGCATGGTACCCATTACACGGGTCTCAACTCTCCAGGTTTAAGGTATTCTTCCTTCAGCTAAAACATGCATGTGGAACCCAAGTATGATCAACCATGTGAACGGGAGACGTGTTCAAATATGTCTCAGTTTTCCTCCCCTGGTACTCGGGTGCAACATTCCAGACGCTTTACTAACACTCTCCCCACTTGGAGAGTCAGCGCCTTTAACCTCCTGTTTGGCCCAGTTTGCAATTTCTGCGGAAGATGAACAGGAATAGCGAGAACCAATGAGAGGCTAGCTGGAGGTGTCTGGACGGGCAAATTTAACTCTCATTTCCCACAAGGAAGAGGAAATAACCAAAGGCTCAGCGTGCCGTACCGGAAGCAGATTAGGGCCTGAAGCCATCCTGCGGTGTTGCGGCCAGCTCAAAAGAAAGCGAGTTGAAGAAAGGAGCTCAGGGGCACTGTAATTCACAAACCTGCAGAGTTATAAATGACAGCTATCGTCCAAAAACAGACTGAAGTAAGGCTGCCAAGAGGACTTGAAAGCGGGGCAGAATTGCAGGAAACCGATTTCAGGAGGTAGACTGGAATTGCATTGAAAGCATAGGAAAAGAGGCAGAACGTCCACAATGATGCACTTGGCCAAAAAGGGCGTATGCGTTTTTTCCTGAATATATTCAGGAAAAAACGCATACGCCCTTTTTGGCCAACGAAGCAAGCTTGCAAAGGAAATCTGCACTACAATGAAGTCTCACTTCCCCCCGGTCAAAAGGGCCATCTAAAAATAGTGTAAAATCCAGAAAGGCAGGACAGGCCATGGAGAACTGGGAGCCTTGTTATGCTGATGGGCGGGATGTAAATTGCCAACAGACACTGGGGAGAAGTGTATGGTGTTTCCTGAAACATCTAAAAAACAAAGCAACAGAACCTAGGGCACTTCCACTTATGGTCCTATAGCTTAGGGAAATTAAAATCAAAAAGACACAGCCACCCCAAAGTTTGGAACGGCTCTGTTTACAAGAACCTCGTTTACAGTACAAGTTCAACATCGCAGAAAGTGAAAAATGGATAAAGAAGTTGTGGTATTCACTTACAAAGCAATATCACTCAGCAATGAAATCTATGTCATCAGGCCCTTAGCAGCACAATGAGTCGATTCAGGTATGATGATTCTAACTGAAATAAGTCACACAGAAAAAGAAACATCATAAGATATCAGTAATACACGGAATGGAAACTTGGCTACACAGGAACTGAATTACAGAACAGAACTGGGTCACAAATTTAGAAAAACAACTTATGCTTGCTTAAGGCTAAAGGTGAGTTGGGGTGCTGCATAAAACCAGAGATTGAAATGAGCACAGATAAAGTTCCTTAAGCCAAATATGGAATAGACAAGAGCTACTCCTTGCTCAACGAAATGGACTCAACACCGCATATTAAACGCCTAAGAATGTACCTGACTAGTAAGTATCTTAAAACCTATAGATTGCTATGTCTCCGAAAGAGAATCAAGCATGTGTACAGGGGCATAAACGGAGCAGTGATAGGATTGGAGAGGTTCGGTGAGCAAATGAAGACCCTTTGAAGTCATATTGCATGGTACCCATTACACGGGTCTTAACTCTCCAGGTTTAAGGTATTCTTCCTTCAGCTAAAACATGCATGTGGAACCCAAGTATGATCAACCATGTGAACGGGAGACGTGTTCAAATATGTCTCAGTTTTCCTCCCCTGGTACTCGGGTGCAACATTCCAGACGCTTTACTAACACTCTCCCCACTTGGAGAGTCAGTCCCTTTAACCTCCTGTTTGGCCCAGTTTGCAATTTCTGCGGAAGATGAACAGGAATAGCGAGAACCAATGAGAGGCTAGCTGGAGGTGTCTGGACGGGCAAATTTAACTCTCATTTCCCACCAGGAAGAGGAATTAACCAAAGGCTCAGCATGCCGGGCCGGAACCAGATTAGGGCCTGAAGCCATCCTGCGGTGTTGCGGTCAGGTCACAAGAAAGCGAGTTGAAGAAAGGAGCTCAGGGGCACTGTAATTCACAAACCTGCAGAGTTATAAATGACAGCTATCGTCCAAAAATAGACTGAAGTAAGGCTGCCAAGAGGACTTGAAAGCGGGGCAGAATAGCAGGAAACCGATTTCAGGAGGTAGACTGGAATTGCATTGAAAGCATAGGAAAAGAGGCAGAACGTCCACAATGATGCACTTGGCCAAAAAGGGCGTATGCGTTTTTTCCTGAATATATTCAGGAAAAAACGCATACGCCCTTTTTGGCCAACCAAGCAAGCTTGCAAAGGAAATCTGCACTACAATGAAGTCTCACTTCACCCCGGTCAAAAGGGCCATCTGAAAAAAGTGTAAAATCCAGAAAGGCAGGACAGGCCATGGAGAACTGGGAGCCTTGTTATGCTGATGGGCGGGATGTAAATTGCCAACAGACACTCGGGAGAAGTGTATGGTGTTTCCTGAAACATCTAAAAAACAAAGCAACAGAACCTAGGGCACTTCCACTTATGGTCCTATAGCTTAGGGAAATTAAAATCAAAAAGACACAGCCACCCCAAAGTTTGGGACGCCTCTGTTTACAAGAACCTCGTTTACAGTACAAGTTCAACATCGCAGAAAGTGAAAAATGGATAAAGAAGTTGTGGTATTTACTTACATAGCAATATCACTCAGCAATGAAATCTATGTCATCAGGCCCTTAGCATCACAATGAGTGGATTCAGGTATGATGATTCTAACTGAAGTAAGTCACACAGAAAAAGAAACATCATAAGGTATCAGTAATACACGGAATGGAAACTTGGCTACACAGGAACTGAATTACAGAACAGAACTGGGTCACAAATTTAGAAAAACAACTTATGCTCGCTTAAGGGTAAAGGTGAGTTGGGGTGCTGCATAAAACCAGAGATTGAAATGAGCACAGATAAAGTTCCTTAAGCCAAATATGGAATAGACAAGAGCTACTCCTTGCTCAACGAAATGGACTCAACACCACATATTAAACGCCTAAGAATGTACCTGACTTGTAAGTATCTTAAAACCTATAGATTGCTATGTCTCCGAAAGAGAATCAAGCATGTGTACAGGGGCATAAACGCAGCAGTGATAGGATTGGAGAGGTTCGGTGAGCAAATGAAGACCCTTTGAAGTCATATTGCATGGTACCCATTCCACGGGTTTCAACTACCCAGGTTTAAGGTATTCTTCCTTCAGCTAAAACATGCATGTGGAACCTAGAGTATGATCAACCATGTGATCGGGAGACGTGTTCAAATATGTCTCAGTTTTCCTTCCCTGGTACTCGGGTGCAACATTCCAGATGCTTTACTAACACTCTCCCTACTTGGAGAGTCAGCGCCTTTAACCTCCTGTTTGGCCCAGTTTGCAATTTCTGCGGAAGATGAACAGGAATAGCGAGAACCAATGAGAGGCTAGTTGGAGGTGTCTGGACGGGCAAATTTAACTCTCATTTCCCACAAGGAAGAGGAAATAACCAAAGGCTCAGCGTGCCGTACCGGAACCAGATTAGGGCCTGAAGCCATCCTGCGGTGTTGCGGCCAGCTCAAAAGAAAGCGAGTTGAAGAAAGGAGCTCAGGGGCACTGTAATTCACAAACCTGCAGAGTTATAAATGACAGCTATCGTCCAAAAACATACTGAAGTAAGGCTGCCAAGAGGACTTGAAAGCGGGGCAGAATTGCAGGAAACCGATTTCAGGAGGTAGACTGGAATTGCATTGAAAGCATAGGAAAAGAGGCAGAACGTCCACAATGATGCACTTGGCCAAAAAGGGCGTATGCGTTTTTTCCTGAATATATTCAGGAAAAAACGCATACGCCCTTTTTGGCCAACCAAGCAAGCTTGCAAAGGAAATCTGCACTACAATGAAGTCTCACTTCCCCCCGGTCAAAAGGGCCATCTGAAAAAAGTGTAAAATCCAGAAAGGCAGGACAGGCCATGGAGAACTGGGAGCCTTGTTATGCTGATGGGCGGGATGTAAATTGCCAACAGACACTCGGGAGAAGTGTATGGTGTTTCCTGAAACATCTAAAAAACAAAGCAACAGAGCCTAGGGCACTGCCACTTATGGTCCTATAGCTTAGGGAAATTAAAATCAAAAAGACACAGCCACCCCAAAGTTTGGGACGCCTCTGTTTACAAGAACCTCGTTTACAGTACAAGTTCAACATCGCAGAAAGTGAAAAATGGATAAAGAAGTTGTGATATTTACTTACAAAGCAATATCACTCAGCAATGAAATCTGTGTCATCAGGCCCTTAGCAGCACAATGAGTGGATTCAGGTATGATGATTCTAACTGAAGTAAGTCACACAGAAAAAGAAACATCATAAGATATCAGTAATACACGGAATGTAAACTTGGCTACACAGGAACTGAATTACAGAACAGAACAGGGTCTCAAATTTAGAAAACCAACTTATTCTTGCTTAAGGGGAAAGGTGAGTTGGGGTGCTGCATAAAACCAGAGATTGAAATGAGCACAGATAAAGTTCCTTAAGTCAAATATGGAATAGACAAGAGCTACTCCTTGCTCAACGAAATGGACTCAACACCGCATATTAAACGTCTAAGAATGTACCTGACTAGTAAGTATCTTAAAACCTATGGATTGCTATGTCTCCGAAAGAGAATCAAGCATGTGTACAGGGGCATAAACGCAGCAGTGATAGGATTGGAGAGGTTCGGTGAGCAAATGAAGACCCTTTGAAGTCATATTGCATGGTACCCATTACACGGGTCTTAACTCTCCAGGTTTAAGGTATTCTTCCTTCAGCTAAAACATGCATGTGGAACCCAAGTATGATCAACCATGTGAACGGGAGACGTGTTCAAATATGTCTCAGTTTTCCTCCCCTGGTACTCGGGTGCAACATTCCAGACGCTTTACTAACACTCTCCCCACTTGGAGAGTCAGCGCCTTTAACCTCCTGTTTGGCCCAGTTTGCAATTTCTGCGGAAGATGAACAGGAATAGCGAGAACCAATGAGAGGCTAGCTGGAGGTGTTTGGACGGGCAAATTTAACTCTCATTTCCCACCAGGAAGAGGAAATAACCAAAGGCTCAGCATGCCGTGCCGGAACCAGATTAGGGCCTGAAGCCATCCTGCGGTGTTGCGGCCAGGTCACAAGAAAGCAAGTTGAAGAAAGGAGCTCAGTGGCACTGTAATTCACAAACCTGCAGAGTTATAAATGACAGCTATCGTCCAAAAATAGACTGAAGTAAGGCTGCCAAGAGGACTTGAAAGCGGGGCAGAATTGCAGGAAACCGATTTCAGGACGTAGACTGGAATTGCATTGAAAGCATAGGAAAAGAGGCAGAACATCCACAATGATGCACTTGGCCAAAAAGGGCGTATGCGTTTTTTCCTGAATATATTCAGGAAAAAACGCATACGCCCTTTTTGGCCAACCAAGCAAGCTTGCAAAGGAAATCTGCACTACAATGAAGTCTCACTTCCCCCCGGTCAAAAGGGCCATCTGAAAAAAGTGTAAAATCCAGAAAGGCAGGACAGGCCATGGAGAACTGGGAGCCTTGTTATGCTGATGGGCGGGATGTAAATTGCCAACAACCACTCGGGAGAAGTGTATGGTGTTTCCTGAAACATCTAAAAAACAAAGCAACAGAACCTAGGGCACTTCCACTTATGGTCCTATAGCTTAGGGAAATTAAAATCAAAAAGACACAGCCACCCCAAAGTTTGGAACGGCTCTGTTTACAAGATCCTCGTTTACAGTACAAGTTCAACATCGCAGAAAGTGAAAAATGGATAAAGAAGTTGTGGTATTCACTTACAAAGCAATATCACTCAGCAATGAAATCTATGTCATCAGGCCCTTAGCAGCACAATGAGTGGATTCAGGTATGATGATTCTAACTGAAATAAGTCACACAGAAAAAGAAACATCATAAGATATCAGTAATACACGGAATGGAAACTTGGCTACACAGGAACTGAATTACAGAACAGAACTGGGTCACAAATTTAGAAAAACAACTTATGCTTGCTTAAGGGTAAAGGTGAGTTGGGGTGCTGCATAAAACCAGAGATTGAAATGAGCACAGATAAAGTTCCTTAAGCCAAATATGGAATAGACAAGAGCTACTCCTTGCTCAACGAAATGGACTCAACACCGCATATTAAACGCCTAAGAATGTACCTGACTTGTAAGTATCTTAAAACCTATATTTTGCTATGTCTCCGAAAGAGAATCAAGCATGTGTACAGGGGCATAAACGCAGCAGTGATAGGATTGGAGAGGTTCGGTGAGCAAATGAAGACCCTTTGAAGTCATATTGCATGGTACCCATTCCACGGGTTTCAACTACCCAGGTTTAAGGTATTCTTCCTTCAGCTAAAACATGCATGTGGAACCTAGAGTATGATCAACCATGTGATCGGGAGACGTGTTCAAATATGTCTCAGTTTTCCTCCCCTGGTACTCGGGTGCAACATTCCAGACGCTTTACTAACACTCTCCCCACTTGGAGAGTCAGCGCCTTTAACCTCCTGTTTGGCCCAGTTTGCAATTTCTGCGGAAGATGAACAGGAATAGCGAGAACCAATGAGAGGCTAGCTGGAGGTGTCTGGACGGGCAAATTTAACTCTCATTTCCCACCAGGAAGAGGAATTAACCAAAGGCTCAGCGTGCCGTGCCGGAACCAGATTAGGGCCTGAAGCCATCCTGCGGTGTTGCGGCCAGCTCAAAAGAAAGCGAGTTGAAGAAAGGAGCTCAGGGGCACTGTAATTCACAAACCTGCAGAGTTATAAATGACAGCTATCGTCCAAAAACAGACTGAAGTAAGGCTGCCAAGAGGACTTGAAAGCGGGGCAGAATTGCAGGAAACCGATTTCAGGAGGTAGACTGGAATTGCATTGAAAGCATAGGAAAAGAGGCAAAACGTCCACAATGATGCACTTGGCCAAAAAGGGCGTATGCGTTTTTTCCTGAATATATTCAGGAAAAAACGCATACGCCCTTTTTGGCCAACCAAGCAAGCTTGCAAAGGAAATCTGCACTACAATGAAGTCTCACTTCCCCCCGGTCAAAAGGGCCATCTGAAAAAAGTGTAAAATCCAGAAAGGAAGGACAGGCCATGGAGAACTGGGAGCCTTGTTATGCTGATGGGCGGGATGTAAATTGCCAACAACCACTCGGGAGAAGTGTATGGTGTTTCCTGAAACATCTAAAAAACAAAGCAACAGAACCTAGGGCACTTCCACTTATGGTCCTATAGCTTAGGGAAATTAAAATCAAAAAGACACAGCCACCCCAAAGTTTGGAACGGCTCTGTTTACAAGAACCTCGTTTACAGTACAAGTTCAACATCGCAGAAAGTGAAAAATGGATAAAGAAGTTGTGGTATTCACTTACAAAGCAATATCACTCAGCAATGAAATCTATGTCATCAGGCCCGTAGCAGCACAATGAGTCGATTCAGGTATGATGATTCTAACTGAAATAAGTCACACAGAAAAAGAAACATCATAAGATATCAGTAATACACGGAATGGAAACTTGGCTACACAGGAACTGAATTACAGAACAGAACTGGGTCACAAATTTAGAAAAACAACTTATGCTTGCTTAAGGGTAAAGGTGAGTTGGGGTGCTGCATAAAACCAGAGATTGAAATGAGCACAGATAAAGTTCCTTAAGCCAAATATGGAATAGACAAGAGCTACTCCTTGCTCAACGAAATGGACTCAACACCGCATATTAAACGCCTAAGAATGTACCTGACTAGTAAGTATCTTAAAACCTATGGATTGTTATGTCTCCGAAAGAGAATCAAGCATGTGTACAGGGGCATAAACGGAGCAGTGATAGGATTGGAGAGGTTCGGTGAGCAAATGAAGACCCTTTGAAGTCATATTGCATGGTACCCATTACACGGGTCTCAACTCTCCAGGTTTAAGGTATACTTCCTTCAGCTAAAACATGCATGTGGAACCCAAGTATGATCAACCGTGTGAACGGGAGACGTGTTCAAATATGTCTCAGTTTTCCTCCCCTGGTACTCGGGTGCAACATTCCAGACGCTTTACTAACAATCTCCCCACTTGGAGAGTCAGCGCCTTTAACCTCCTGTTTGGCCCAGTTTGCAATTTCTGCGGAAGATGAACAGGAATAGCGAGAACCAATGAGAGGCTAGCTGGAGGTGTCTGGACGGGCAAATTTAACTCTCATTTCCCACCAGGAAGAGGAATTAACCAAAGGCTCAGCATGCCGGGCCGGAACCAGATTAGGGCCTGAAGCCATCCTGCGGTGTTGCGGTCAGGTCACAAGAAAGCGAGTTGAAGAAAGGAGCTCAGGGGCACTGTAATTCACAAACCTGCAGAGTTATAAATGACAGCTATCGTCCAAAAATAGACTGAAGTAAGGCTGCCAAGAGGACTTGAAAGCGGGGCAGAATTGCAGGAAACCGATTTCAGGAGGTAGACTGGAATTGCATTGAAAGCATAGGAAAAGAGGCAGAACGTCCACAATGATGCACTTGGCCAAAAAGGGCGTATGCGTTTTTTCCTGAATATATTCAGGAAAAAACGCATACGCCCTTTTTGGCCAACCAAGCAAGCTTGCAAAGGAAATCTGCACTACAATGAAGTCTCACTTCCCCCCGGTCAAAAGGGCCATCTGAAAAAAGTGTAAAATCCAGAAAGGAAGGACAGGCCATGGAGAACTGGGAGCCTTGTTATTCTGATGGGCGGGATGTAAATTGCCAACAGACACTCGGGAGAAGTGTATGGTGTTTCCTGAAACATCTAAAAAACAAAGCAACAGAGCCTAGGGCACTTCCACTTATGGTCCTATAGCTTAAGGAAATTAAAATCAAAAAGACACAGCCACCCCAAAGTTTGGAACGGCTCTGTTTACAAGAACCTCGTTTACAGTACAAGTTCAACATCGCAGAAAGTGAAAAATGGATAAAGAAGTTGTGGTATTTACTTACAAAGCAATATCACTCAGCAATGAAATCTGTGTCATCAGGCCCTTAGCAGCACAATGAGTGGATTCAGGTATGATGATTCTAACTGAAGTAAGTCACACAGAAAAAGAAACATCATAAGATATCACTAATACACGGAATGTAAACTTGGCTACACAGGAACTGAATTACAGAACAGAACAGGGTCTCAAATTTAGAAAACCAACTATGCTTGCTTAAGGGTAAAGGTGAGTTGGGGTGCTGCATAAAACCAGAGATTGAAATGAGCACAGATAAAGTTCCTTAAGTCAAATATGGAATAGACAAGAGCTACTCCTTGCTCAACGAAATGGACTCAACACCGCATATTAAACGCCTAAGAATGTGCCTGACTAGTAAGTATCTTAAAACCTATGGATTGCTATGTCTCCGAAAGAGAATCAAGCATGTGTACAGGGGCATAAACGCAGCAGTGATAGGATTGGAGAGGTTCGGTGAGCAAATGAAGACCCTTTGAAGTCATATTGCATGGTACCCATTACACGGGTCTCAACTCTCCAGGTTTAAGGTATTCTTCCTTCAGCTAAAACATGCATGTGGAACCCAAGTATGATCAACCATGTGAACGGGAGACGTGTTCAAATATGTCTCAGTTTTCCTCCCCTGGTACTCGGGTGCAACATTCCAGACGCTTTACTAACACTCTCCCCACTTGGAGAGTCAGCGCCTTTAACCTCCTGTTTGGCCCAGTTTGCAATTTCTGCGGAAGATGAACAGGAATAGCGAGAACCAATGAGAGGCTAGCTGGAGGTGTCTGGACGGGCAAATTTAACTCTCATTTCCCACAAGGAAGAGGAAATAACCAAAGGCTCAGCATGCCGGGCCGGAACCAGATTAGGGCCTGAAGCCATCCTGCGGTGTTGCGGTCAGGTCACAAGAAAGCGAGTTGAAGAAAGGAGCTCAGGGGCACTGTAATTCACAAACCTGCAGAGTTATAAATGACAGCTATCGTCCAAAAATAGACTGAAGTAAGGCTGCCAAGAGGACTTGAAAGCGGGGCAGAATTGCAGGAAACCGATTTCAGGAGGTAGACTGGAATTGCATTGAAAGCATAGGAAAAGAGGCAGAACGTCCACAATGATGCACTTGGCCAAAAAGGGCGTATGCGTTTTTTCCTGAATATATTCAGGAAAAAACGCATACGCCCTTTTTGGCCAACCAAGCAAGCTTGCAAAGGAAATCTGCACTACAATGAAGTCTCACTTCCCCCCGGTCAAAAGGGCCATCTGAAAAAAGTGTAAAATCCAGAAAGGAAGGACAGGCCATGGAGAACTGGGAGCCTTGTTATTCTGATGGGCGGGATGTAAATTGCCAACAGACACTCGGGAGAAGTGTATGGTGTTTCCTGAAACATCTAAAAAACAAAGCAACAGAGCCTAGGGCACTTCCACTTATGGTCCTATAGCTTAGGGAAATTAAAATCAAAAAGACACAGCCACCCCAAAGTTTGGAACGGCTCTGTTTACAAGAACCTCGTTTACAGTACAAGTTCAACATCGCAGAAAGTGAAAAATGGATAAAGAAGTTGTGGTATTTACTTACAAAGCAATATCACTCAGCAATGAAATCTGTGTCATCAGGCCCTTAGCAGCACAATGAGTGGATTCAGGTATGATGATTCTAACTGAAGTAAGTCACACAGAAAAAGAAACATCATAAGATATCACTAATACACGGAATGTAAACTTGGCTACACAGGAACTGAATTACAGAACAGAACAGGGTCTCAAATTTAGAAAACCAACTATGCTTGCTTAAGGGTAAAGGTGAGTTGGGGTGCTGCATAAAACCAGAGATTGAAATGAGCACAGATAAAGTTCCTTAAGTCAAATATGGAATAGACAAGAGCTACTCCTTGCTCAACGAAATGGACTCAACACCGCATATTAAACGCCTAAGAATGTGCCTGACTAGTAAGTATCTTAAAACCTATGGATTGCTATGTCTCCGAAAGAGAATCAAGCATGTGTACAGGGGCATAAACGCAGCAGTGATAGGATTGGAGAGGTTCGGTGAGCAAATGAAGACCCTTTGAAGTCATATTGCATGGTACCCATTACACGGGTCTCAACTCTCCAGGTTTAAGGTATTCTTCCTTCAGCTAAAACATGCATGTGGAACCCAAGTATGATCAACCATGTGAACGGGAGACGTGTTCAAATATGTCTCAGTTTTCCTCCCCTGGTACTCGGGTGCAACATTCCAGACGCTTTACTAACACTCTCCCCACTTGGAGAGTCAGCGCCTTTAACCTCCTGTTTGGCCCAGTTTGCAATTTCTGCGGAAGATGAACAGGAATAGCGAGAACCAATGAGAGGCTAGCTGGAGGTGTCTGGACGGGCAAATTTAACTCTCATTTCCCACAAGGAAGAGGAAATAACCAAAGGCTCAGCGTGCCGTACCGGAAGCAGATTAGGGCCTGAAGCCATCCTGCGGTGTTGCGGGCAGCTCAAAAGAAAGCGAGTTGAAGAAAGGAGCTCAGGGGCACTGTAATTCACAGACCTGCAGAGTTATAAATGACAGCTATCGTCCAAAAATAGACTGAAGTAAGGCTGCCAAGAGGACTTGAAAGCGGGGCAGAATAGCAGGAAACCGATTTCAGGAGGTAGACTGGAATTGCATTGAAAGCATAGGAAAAGAGGCAGAACGTCCACAATGATGCACTTGGCCAAAAAGGGCGTATGCGTTTTTTCCTGAATATATTCAGGAAAAAAGGCATACGCCCTTTTTGGCCAACCAAGCAAGCTTGCAAAGGAAATCTGCACTACAATGAAGTCTCACTTCACCCCGGTCAAAAGGGCCATCTGAAAAAAGTGTAAAATCCAGAAAGGCAGGACAGGCCATGGAGAACTGGGAGCCTTGTTATGCTGATGGGCGGGATGTAAATTGCCAACAGACACTCGGGAGAAGTGTATGGTGTTTCCTGAAACATCTAAAAAACAAAGCAACAGAACCTAGGGCACTTCCACTTATGGTCCTATAGCTTAGGGAAATTAAAATCAAAAAGACACAGCCACCCCAAAGTTTGGGACGCCTCTGTTTACAAGAACCTCGTTTACAGTACAAGTTCAACATCACAGAAAGTGAAAAATGGATAAAGAAGTTGTGGTATTTACTTACAAAGCAATATCACTCAGCAATGAAATCTATGTCATCAGGCCCTTAGCATCACAATGAGTGGATTCAGGTATGATGATTCTAACTGAAGTAAGTCACACAGAAAAAGAAACATCATAAGGTATCAGTAATACACGGAATGGAAACTTGGCTACACAGGAACTGAATTACAGAACAGAACTGGGTCACAAATTTAGAAAAACAACTTATGCTCGCTTAAGGGTAAAGGTGAGTTGGGGTGCTGCATAAAACCAGAGATTGAAATGAGCACAGATAAAGTTCCTTAAGCCAAATATGGAATAGACAAGAGCTACTCCTTGCTCAACGAAATGGACTCAACACCACATATTAAACGCCTAAGAATGTACCTGACTTGTAAGTATCTTAAAACCTATAGATTGCTATGTCTCCGAAAGAGAATCAAGCATGTGTACAGGGGCATAAACGCAGCAGTGATAGGATTGGAGAGGTTCGGTGAGCAAATGAAGACCCTTTGAAGTCATATTGCATGGTACCCATTCCACGGGTTTCAACTACCCAGGTTTAAGGTATTCTTCCTTCAGCTAAAACATGCATGTGGAACCTAGAGTATGATCAACCATGTGATCGGGAGACGTGTTCAAATATGTCTCAGTTTTCCTTCCCTGGTACTCGGGTGCAACATTCCAGATGCTTTACTAACACTCTCCCTACTTGGAGAGTCAGCGCCTTTAACCTCCTGTTTGGCCCAGTTTGCAATTTCTGCAGAAGATGAACAGGAATAGCGAGAACCAATGAGAGGCTAGTTGGAGGTGTCTGGACGGGCAAATTTAACTCTCATTTCCCACAAGGAAGAGGAAATAACCAAAGGCTCAGCGTGCCGTACCGGAACCAGATTAGGGCCTGAAGCCATCCTGCGGTGTTGCGGCCAGCTCAAAAGAAAGCGAGTTGAAGAAAGGAGCTCAGGGGCACTGTAATTCACAAACCTGCAGAGTTATAAATGACAGCTATCGTCCAAAAACAGACTGAAGTAAGGCTGCCAAGAGGACTTGAAAGCGGGGCAGAATTGCAGGAAACCGATTTCAGGAGGTAGACTGGAATTGCATTGAAAGCATAGGAAAAGAGGCAGAACGTCCACAATGATGCACTTGGCCAAAAAGGGCGTATGCGTTTTTTCCTGAATATATTCAGGAAAAAACGCATACGCCCTTTTTGGCCAACCAAGCAAGCTTGCAAAGGAAATCTGCACTACAATGAAGTCTCACTTCCCCCCGGTCAAAAGGGCCATCTGAAAAAAGTGTAAAATCCAGAAAGGCAGGACAGGCCATGGAGAACTGGGAGCCTTGTTATGCTGATGGGCGGGATGTAAATTGCCAACAGACACTCGGGAGAAGTGTATGGTGTTTCCTGAAACATCTAAAAAACAAAGCAACAGAGCCTAGGGCACTGCCACTTATGGTCCTATAGCTTAGGGAAATTAAAATCAAAAAGACACAGCCACCCCAAAGTTTGGGACGCCTCTGTTTACAAGAACCTCGTTTACAGTACAAGTTCAACATCGCAGAAAGTGAAAAATGGATAAAGAAGTTGTGATATTTACTTACAAAGCAATATCACTCAGCAATGAAATCTGTGTCATCAGGCCCTTAGCAGCACAATGAGTCGATTCAGGTATGATGATTCTAACTGAAATAAGTCACACAGAAAAAGAAACATCATAAGATATCAGTAATACACGGAATGTAAACTTGGCTACACAGGAACTGAATTACAGAACAGAACAGGGTCTCAAATTTAGAAAACCAACTTATTCTTGCTTAAGGGGAAAGGTGAGTTGGGGTGCTGCATAAAACCAGAGATTGAAATGAGCACAGATAAAGTTCCTTAAGTCAAATATGGAATAGACAAGAGCTACTCCTTGCTCAACGAAATGGACTCAACACCGCATATTAAACGTCTAAGAATGTACCTGACTAGTAAGTATCTTAAAACCTATGGATTGCTATGTCTCCGAAAGAGAATCAAGCATGTGTACAGGGGCATAAACGCAGCAGTGATAGGATTGGAGAGGTTCGGTGAGCAAATGAAGACCCTTTGAAGTCATATTGCATGGTACCCATTACACGGGTCTTAACTCTCCAGGTTTAAGGTATTCTTCCTTCAGCTAAAACATGCATGTGGAACCCAAGTATGATCAACCATGTGAACGGGAGACGTGTTCAAATATGTCTCAGTTTTCCTCCCCTGGTACTCGGGTGCAACATTCCAGACGCTTTACTAACACTCTCCCCACTTGGAGAGTCAGCGCCTTTAACCTCCTGTTTGGCCCAGTTTGCAATTTCTGCGGAAGATGAACAGGAATAGCGAGAACCAATGAGAGGCTAGCTGGAGGTGTTTGGACGGGCAAATTTAACTCTCATTTCCCACCAGGAAGAGGAAATAACCAAAGGCTCAGCATGCCGTGCCGGAACCAGATTAGGGCCTGAAGCCATCCTGCAGTGTTGCGGCCAGGTCACAAGAAAGCAAGTTGAAGAAAGGAGCTCAGGGGCACTGTAATTCACAAACCTGCAGAGTTATAAATGACAGCTATCGTCCAAAAATAGACTGAAGTAAGGCTGCCAAGAGGACTTGAAAGCGGGGCAGAATTGCAGGAAACCGATTTCAGGAGGTAGACTGGAATTGCATTGAAAGCATAGGAAAAGAGGCAGAACGTCCACAATGATGCACTTGGCCAAAAAGGGCGTATGCGTTTTTTCCTGAATATATTCAGGAAAAAACGCATACGCCCTTTTTGGCCAACCAAGCAAGCTTGCAAAGGAAATCTGCACTACAATGAAGTCTCACTTCCCCCCGGTCAAAAGGGCCATCTGAAAAAAGTGTAAAATCCAGAAAGGCAGGACAGGCCATGGAGAACTGGGAGCCTTGTTATGCTGATGGGCGGGATGTAAATTGCCAACAGACACTCGGGGGAAGTGTATGGTGTTTCCTGAAACATCTAAAAAACAAAGCAACAGAGCCTAGGGCACTGCCACTTATGGTCCTATAGCTTAGGGAAATTAAAATAAAAAAGACACAGCCACCCCAATGTTTGGGACGCCTCTGTTTACAAGAACCTCGTTTACAGTACAAGTTCAACATCGCAGAAAGTGAAAAATGGATAAAGAAGTTGTGGTATTTACTTACAAAGCAATATCACTCAGCAATGAAATCTATGTCATCAGGCCCTTAGCATCACAATGAGTGGATTCAGGTATGATGATTCTAACTGAAATAAGTCACACAGAAAAAGAAACATCATAAGATATCAGTAATACACGGAATGTAAACTTGGCTACACAGGAACTGAATTACAGAACAGAACAGGGTCTCAAATTTAGAAAACCAACTTATTCTTGCTTAAGGGGAAAGGTGAGTTGGGGTGCTGCATAAAACCAGAGATTGAAATGAGCACAGATAAAGTTCCTTAAGTCAAATATGGAATAGACAAGAGCTACTCCTTGCTCAACGAAATGGACTCAACACCGCATATTAAACGCCTAAGAATGTGCCTGACTAGTAAGTATCTTAAAACCTATGGATTGCTATGTCTCCGAAAGAGAATCAAGCATGTGTACAGGGGCATAAACGCAGCAGTGATAGGATTGGAGAGGTTCGGTGAGCAAATGAAGACCCTTTGAAGTCATATTGCATGGTACCCATTCCACGGGTCTCAACTCTCCAGGTTTAAGGTATTCTTCCTTCAGCTAAAACATGCATGTGGAACCCAAGTATGATCAACCATGTGAACGGGAGACGTGTTCAAATATGTCTCAGTTTTCCTCCCCTGGTACTCGGGTGCAACATTCCAGACGCTTTACTAACACTCTCCCCACTTGGAGAGTCAGCGCCTTTAACCTCCTGTTTGGCCCAGTTTGCAATTTCTGCGGAAGATGAACAGGAATAGCGAGAACCAATGAGAGGCTAGCTGGAGGTGTTTGGACGGGCAAATTTAACTCTCATTTCCCACAAGGAAGAGGAAATAACCAAAGGCTCAGCGTGCCGTACCGGAACCAGATTAGGGCCTGAAGCCATCCTGCGGTGTTGCGGCCAGCTCAAAAGAAAGTGAGTTGAAGAAAGGAGCTCAGGGGCACTGTAATTCACAAACCTGCAGAGTTATAAATGACAGCTATCGTCCAAAAATAGACTGAAGTAAGGCTGCCAAGAGGACTTGAAAGCGGGGCAGAATTGCAGGAAACCGATTTCAGGAGGTAGACTGGAATTGCATTGAAAGCATAGGAAAAGAGGCAGAACGTCCACAATGATGCACTTGGCCAAAAAGGGCGTATGCGTTTTTTCCTGAATATATTCAGGAAAAAACGCATACGCCCTTTTTGGCCAACCAAGCAAGCTTGCAAAGGAAATCTGCACTACAATGAAGTCTCACTTCACCCCGGTCAAAAGGGCCATCTGAAAAAAGTGTAAAATCCAGAAAGGCAGGACAGGCCATGGAGAACTGGGAGCCTTGTTATGCTGATGGGCGGGATGTAAATTGCCAACAGACACTCGGGAGAAGTGTATGGTGTTTCCTGAAACATCTAAAAAACAAAGCAACAGAACCTAGGGCACTTCCACTTATGGTCCTATAGCTTAGGGAAATTAAAATCAAAAAGACACAGCCACCCCAAAGTTTGGGACGCCTCTGTTTACAAGAACCTCGTTTACAGTACAAGTTCAACATCGCAGAAAGTGAAAAATGAATAAAGAAGTTGTGGTATTTACTTACAAAGCAATATCACTCAGCAATGAAATCTATGTCATCAGGCCCTTAGCATCACAATGAGTGGATTCAGGTATGATGATTCTAACTGAAGTAAGTCACACAGAAAAAGAAACATCATAAGGTATCAGTAATACACGGAATGGAAACTTGGCTACACAGGAACTGAATTACAGAACAGAACTGGGTCACAAATTTAGAAAAACAACTTATGCTCGCTTAAGGGTAAAGGTGAGTTGGGGTGCTGCATAAAACCAGAGATTGAAATGAGCACAGATAAAGTTCCTTAAGCCAAATATGGAATAGACAAGAGCTACTCCTTGCTCAACGAAATGGACTCAACACCGCATATTAAACGCCTAAGAATGTACCTGACTTGTAAGTATCTTAAAACCTATACTTTGCTATGTCTCCGAAAGAGAATCAAGCATGTGTACAGGGGCATAAACGCAGCAGTGATAGGATTGGAGAGGTTCGGTGAGCAAATGAAGACCCTTTGAAGTCATATTGCATGGTACCCATTCCACGGGTTTCAACTACCCAGGTTTAAGGTATTCTTCCTTCAGCTAAAACATGCATGTGGAACCTAGAGTATGATCAACCATGTGATCGGGAGACGTGTTCAAATATGTCTCAGTTTTCCTCCCCTGGTACTCGGGTGCAACATTCCAGACGCTTTACTAACACTCTCCCCACTTGGAGAGTCAGCGCCTTTAACCTCCTGTTTGGCCCAGTTTGCAATTTCTGCGGAAGATGAACAGGAATAGCGAGAACCAATGAGAGTCTAGCTGGAGGTGTCTGGACGGGCAAATTTAACTCTCATTTCCCACCAGGAAGAGGAAATAACCAAAGGCTCAGCGTGCCGTACCGGAACCAGATTAGGGCCTGAAGCCATCCTGCGGTGTTGCGGCCAGCTCAAAAGAAAGCGAGTTGAAGAAAGGAGCTCAGGGGCACTGTAATTCACAAACCTGCAGAGTTATAAATGACAGCTATCGTCAAAAACATACTGAAGTAAGGCTGCCAAGAGGACTTGAAAGCGGGGCAGAATTGCAGGAAACCGATTTCAGGAGGTAGACTGGAATTGCATTGAAAGCATAGGAAAAGAGGCAGAACGTCCACAATGATGCACTTGGCCAAAAAGGGCGTATGCGTTTTTTCCTGAATATATTCAGGAAAAAACGCATACGCCCTTTTTGGCCAACCAAGCAAGCTTGCAAAGGAAATCTGCACTACAATGAAGTCTCACTTCCCCCCAGTCAAAAGGGCCATCTGAAAAAAGTGTAAAATCCAGAAAGGCAGGACAGGCCATGGAGAACTGGGAGCCTTGTTATGCTGATGGGCAGGATGTAAATTGCCAACAGACACTCGGGAGAAGTGTATGGTGTTTCCTGAAACATCTAAAAAACAAAGCAACAGAGCCTAGGGCACTGCCACTTATGGTCCTATAGCTTAGGGAAATTAAAATCAAAAAGACACAGCCACCCCAAAGTTTGGGACGCCTCTGTTTACAAGAACCTCGTTTACAGTACAAGTTCAACATCGCAGAAAGTGAAAAATGGATAAAGAAGTTGTGGTATTTACTTACAAAGCAATATCACTCAGCAATGAAATCTATGTCATCAGGCCCTTAGCATCACAATGAGTGGATTCAGGTATGATGATTCTAACTGAAATAAGTCACACAGAAAAAGAAACATCATAAGATATCAGTAATACACGGAATGTAAACTTGGCTACACAGGAACTGAATTACAGAACAGAACAGGGTCTCAAATTTAGAAAACCAACTTATGCTTGCTTAAGGGGAAAGGTGAGTTGGGGTGCTGCATAAAACCAGAGATTGAAATGAGCACAGATAAAGTTCCTTAAGTCAAATATGGAATAGACAAGAGCTACTCCTTGCTCAACGAAATGGACTCAACACCGCATATTAAACGTCTAAGAATGTACATGACTAGTAAGTATCTTAAAACCTATGGATTGCTATGTCTCCGAAAGAGAATCAAGCATGTGTACAGGGGCATAAACGCAGCAGTGATAGGATTGGAGAGGTTCGGTGAGCAAATGAAGACCCTTTGAAGTCATATTGCATGGTACCCATTACACGGGTCTTAACTCTCCAGGTTTAAGGTATTCTTCCTTCAGCTAAAACATGCATGTGGAACCCAAGTATGATCAACCATGTGAACGGGAGACGTGTTCAAATATGTCTCAGTTTTCCTCCCCTGGTACTCGGGTGCAACATTCCAGACGCTTTACTAACACTCTCCCCACTTGGAGAGTCAGCGCCTTTAACCTCCTGTTTGGCCCAGTTTGCAATTTCTGCGGAAGATGAACAGGAATAGCGAGAACCAATGAGAGACTAGCTGGAGGTGTTTGGACGGGCAAATTTAACTCTCATTTCCCACCAGGAAGAGGAAATAACCAAAGGCTCAGCATGCCGTGCCGGAACCAGATTAGGGCCTGAAGCCATCCTGCGGTGTTGCGGCCAGGTCACAAGAAAGCAAGTTGAAGAAAGGAGCTCAGGGGCACTGTAATTCACAAACCTGCAGAGTTATAAATGACAGCTATCGTCCAAAAATAGACTGAAGTAAGGCTGCCAAGAGGACTTGAAAGCGGGGCAGAATTGCAGGAAACCGATTTCAGGACGTAGACTGGAATTGCATTGAAAGCATAGGAAAAGAGGCAGAACATCCACAATGATGCACTTGGCCAAAAAGGGCGTATGCGTTTTTTCCTGAATATATTCAGGAAAAAACGCATACGCCCTTTTTGGCCAACCAAGCAAGCTTGCAAAGGAAATCTGCACTACAATGAAGTCTCACTTCCCCCCGGTCAAAAGGGCCATCTGAAAAAAGTGTAAAATCCAGAAAGGCAGGACAGGCCATGGAGAACTGGGAGCCCTGTTATGCTGATGGGCGGGATGTAAATTGCCAACAACCACTCGGGAGAAGTGTATGGTGTTTCCTGAAACATCTAAAAAACAAAGCAACAGAACCTAGGGCACTTCCACTTATGGTCCTATAGCTTAGGGAAATTAAAATCAAAAAGACACAGCCACCCCAAAGTTTGGAACGGCTCTGTTTACAAGATCCTCGTTTACAGTACAAGTTCAACATCGCAGAAAGTGAAAAATGGATAAAGAAGTTGTGGTATTCACTTACAAAGCAATATCACTCAGCAATGAAATCTATGTCATCAGGCCCTTAGCAGCACAATGAGTGGATTCAGGTATGATGATTCTAACTGAAATAAGTCACACAGAAAAAGAAACATCATAAGATATCAGTAATACACGGAATGGAAACTTGGCTACACAGGAACTGAATTACAGAACAGAACTGGGTCACAAATTTAGAAAAACAACTTATGCTTGCTTAAGGGTAAAGGTGAGTTGGGGTGCTGCATAAAACCAGAGATTGAAATGAGCACAGATAAAGTTCCTTAAGCCAAATATGGAATAGACAAGAGCTACTCCTTGCTCAACGAAATGGACTCAACACCGCATATTAAACGCCTAAGAATGTACCTGACTTGTAAGTATCTTAAAACCTATACTTTGCTATGTCTCCGAAAGAGAATCAAGCATGTGTACAGGGGCATAAACGCAGCAGTGATAGGATTGGAGAGGTTCGGTGAGCAAATGAAGACCCTTTGAAGTCATATTGCATGGTACCCATTCCACGGGTTTCAACTACCCAGGTTTAAGGTATTCTTCCTTCAGCTAAAACATGCATGTGGAACCTAGAGTATGATCAACCATGTGATCGGGAGACGTGTTCAAATATGTCTCAGTTTTCCTCCCCTGGTACTCGGGTGCAACATTCCAGACGCTTTACTAACACTCTCCCCACTTGGAGAGTCAGCGCCTTTAACCTCCTGTTTGGCCCAGTTTGCAATTTCTGCGGAAGATGAACAGGAATAGCGAGAACCAATGAGAGTCTAGCTGGAGGTGTCTGGACGGGCAAATTTAACTCTCATTTCCCACCAGGAAGAGGAAATAACCAAAGGCTCAGCGTGCTGTACCGGAACCAGATTAGGGCCTGAAGCCATCCTGCGGTGTTGCGGCCAGCTCAAAAGAAAGCGAGTTGAAGAAAGGAGCTCAGGGGCACTGTAATTCACAAACCTGCAGAGTTATAAATGACAGCTATCGTCAAAAACATACTGAAGTAAGGCTGCCAAGAGGACTTGAAAGCGGGGCAGAATTGCAGGAAACCGATTTCAGGAGGTAGACTGGAATTGCATTGAAAGCATAGGAAAAGAGGCAGAACGTCCACAATGATGCACTTGGCCAAAAAGGGCGTATGCGTTTTTTCCTGAATATATTCAGGAAAAAACGCATACGCCCTTTTTGGCCAACCAAGCAAGCTTGCAAAGGAAATCTGCACTACAATGAAGTCTCACTTCCCCCCAGTCAAAAGGGCCATCTGAAAAAAGTGTAAAATCCAGAAAGGCAGGACAGGCCATGGAGAACTGGGAGCCTTGTTATGCTGATGGGCAGGATGTAAATTGCCAACAGACACTCGGGAGAAGTGTATGGTGTTTCCTGAAACATCTAAAAAACAAAGCAACAGAGCCTAGGGCACTGCCACTTATGGTCCTATAGCTTAGGGAAATTAAAATCAAAAAGACACAGCCACCCCAAAGTTTGGGACGCCTCTGTTTACAAGAACCTCGTTTACAGTACAAGTTCAACATCGCAGAAAGTGAAAAATGGATAAAGAAGTTGTGGTATTTACTTACAAAGCAATATTACTCAGCAATGAAATCTATGTCATCAGGCCCTTAGCATCACAATGAGTGGATTCAGGTATGATGATTCTAACTGAAATAAGTCACACAGAAAAAGAAACATCATAAGATATCAGTAATACACGGAATGTAAACTTGGCTACACAGGAACTGAATTACAGAACAGAACAGGGTCTCAAATTTAGAAAACCAACTTATGCTTGCTTAAGGGGAAAGGTGAGTTGGGGTGCTGCATAAAACCAGAGATTGAAATGAGCACAGATAAAGTTCCTTAAGTCAAATATGGAATAGACAAGAGCTACTCCTTGCTCAACGAAATGGACTCAACACCGCATATTAAACGTCTAAGAATGTACATGACTAGTAAGTATCTTAAAACCTATGGATTGCTATGTCTCCGAAAGAGAATCAAGCATGTGTACAGGGGCATAAACGCAGCAGTGATAGGATTGGAGAGGTTCGGTGAGCAAATGAAGACCCTTTGAAGTCATATTGCATGGTACCCATTACACGGGTCTTAACTCTCCAGGTTTAAGGTATTCTTCCTTCAGCTAAAACATGCATGTGGAACCCAAGTATGATCAACCATGTGAACGGGAGACGTGTTCAAATATGTCTCAGATTTCCTCCCCTGGTACTCGGGTGCAACATTCCAGACGCTTTACTAACACTCTCCCCACTTGGAGAGTCAGCGCCTTTAACCTCCTGTTTGGCCCAGTTTGCAATTTCTGCGGAAGATGAACAGGAATAGCGAGAACCAATGAGAGACTAGCTGGAGGTGTTTGGACGGGCAAATTTAACTCTCATTTCCCACCAGGAAGAGGAAATAACCAAAGGCTCAGCGTGCCGTGCCGGAACCAGATTAGGGCCTGAAGCCATCCTGCGGTGTTGCGGCCAGGTCACAAGAAAGCAAGTTGAAGAAAGGAGCTCAGGGGCACTGTAATTCACAAACCTGCAGAGTTATAAATGACAGCTATCGTCCAAAAATAGACTGAAGTAAGGCTGCCAAGAGGACTTGAAAGCGGGGCAGAATTGCAGGAAACCGATTTCAGGAGGTAGACTGGAATTGCATTGAAAGCATAGGAAAAGAGGCAGAACGTCCACAATGATGCACTTGGCCAAAAAGGGCGTATGCGTTTTTTCCTGAATATATTCAGGAAAAAACGCATACGCCCTTTTTGGCCAACCAAGCAAGCTTGCAAAGGAAATCTGCACTACAATGAAGTCTCACTTCCCCCCGGTCAAAAGGGCCATCTGAAAAAAGTGTAAAATCCAGAAAGGCAGGACAGGCCATGGAGAACTGGGAGCCTTGTTATGCTGATGGGCGGGATGTAAATTGCCAACAACCACTCGGGAGAAGTGTATGGTGTTTCCTGAAACATCTAAAAAACAAAGCAACAGAACCTAGGGCACTTCCACTTATGGTCCTATAGCTTAGGGAAATTAAAATCAAAAAGACACAGCCACCCCAAAGTTTGGAACGGCTCTGTTTACAAGAATCTCGTTTACAGTACAAGTTCAACATCGCAGAAAGTGAAAAATGGATAAAGAAGTTGTGGTATTCACTTACAAAGCAATATCACTCAGCAATGAAATCTATGTCATCAGGCCCTTAGCAGCACAATGAGTGGATTCAGGTATGATGATTCTAACTGAAATAAGTCACACAGAAAAAGAAACATCATAAGATATCAGTAATACACGGAATGGAAACTTGGCTACACAGGAACTGAATTACAGAACAGAACTGGGTCACAAATTTAGAAAAACAACTTATGCTTGCTTAAGGGTAAAGGTGAGTTGGGGTGCTGCATAAAACCAGAGATTGAAATGAGCACAGATAAAGTTCCTTAAGCCAAATATGGAATAGACAAGAGCTACTCCTTGCTCAACGAAATGGACTCAACACCGCATATTAAACGCCTAAGAATGTACCTGACTTGTAAGTATCTTAAAACCTATAGATTGCTATGTCTCTGAAAGAGAATCAAGCATGTGTACAGGGGCATAAACGCAGCAGTGATAGGATTGGAGAGGTTCGGTGAGCAAATGAAGACCCTTTGAAGTCATATTGCATGGTACCCATTCCACGGTTTTCAACTACCCAGGTTTAAGGTATTCTTCCTTCAGCTAAAACATGCATGTGGAACCTAGAGTATGATCAACCATGTGATCGGGAGACGTGTTCAAATATGTCTCAGTTTTCCTCCCCTGGTACTTGGGTGCAACATTCCAGATGCTTTACTAACACTCTCCCCACTTGGAGAGTCAGTCCCTTTAACCTCCTGTTTGGCCCAGTTTGCAATTTCTGCGGAAGATGAACAGGAATAGCGAGAACCAATGAGAGGCTAGCTGGAGGTGTCTGGACGGGCAAATTTAACTCTCATTTCCCACCAGGAAGAGGAATTAACCAAAGGCTCAGCATGCCGGGCCGGAACCAGATTAGGGCCTGAAGCCATCCTGCGGTGTTGCGGCCAGGTCACAAGAAAGCGAGTTGAAGAAAGGAGCTCAGGGGCACTGTAATTCACAAACCTGCAGAGTTATAAATGACAGCTATCGTCCAAAAATAGACTGAAGTAAGGCTGCCAAGAGGACTTGAAAGCGGGGCAGAATTGCAGGAAACCGATTTCAGGAGGTAGACTGGAATTGCATTGAAAGCATAGGAAAAGAGGCAGAACGTCCACAATGATGCACTTGGCCAAAAAGGGCGTATGCGTTTTTTCCTGAATATATTCAGGAAAAAACGCATACGCCCTTTTTGGCCAACCAAGCAAGCTTGCAAAGGAAATCTGCACTACAATGAAGTCTCACTTCCCCCCGGTCAAAAGGGCCATCTGAAAAAAGTGTAAAATCCAGAAAGGCAGGACAGGCCATGGAGAACTGGGAGCCTTGTTATGCTGATGGGCGGGATGTAAATTGCCAACAGACACTGGGGAGAAGTGTATGGTGTTTCATGAAACATCTAAAAAACAAAGCAACAGAGCCTAGGGCACGGCCACTTATGGTCCTATAGCTTAGGGAAATTAAAATCAAAAAGACACAGCCACCCCAAAGTTTGGGACGCCTCTGTTTACAAGAACCTCGTTTACAGTACAAGTTCAACATCGCAGAAAGTGAAAAATGGATAAAGAAGTTTTTGTATTTACTTACAAAGCAATATCACTCAGCAATGAAATCTATGTCATCAGGCCCTTAGCATCACAATGAGTGGATTCAGGTATGATGATTCTAACTGAAATAAGTCACACAGAAAAAGAAACATCGTAAGATATCAGTAATACACGGAATGTAAACTTGGCTACACAGGAACTGAATTACAGAACAGAACAGGGTCTCAAATTTAGAAAACCAACTTATGCTTGCTTAAGGGTAAAGGTGAGTTGGGGTGCTGCATAAAACCAGAGATTGAAATGAGCACAGATAAAGTTCCTTAAGTCAAATATGGAATAAACAAGAGCTACTCCTTGCTCAACGAAATGGACTCAACACCGCATATTAAACGCCTAAGAATGTACCTGACTAGTAAGTATCGTAAAACCTATGGATTGCTATGTCTCCAAAAGAGAATCAAGCATGTGTACAGGGGCATAAATGCAGCAGTGATAGGATTGGACAGGTTCGGTGAGCAAATGAAGACCCTTTGAAGTCATATTGCATGGTACCCATTACACGGGTCTTAACTCTCCAGGTTTAAGGTATTCTTCCTTCAGCTAAAACATGCATGTGGAACCCAAGTATGATCAACCATGTGAACGGGAGACGTGTTCAAATATGTCTCAGTTTTCCTCCCCTGGTACTCGGGTGCAACATTCCAGACGCTTTACTAACACTCTCCCCACTTGGAGAGTCAGCGCCTTTAACCTCCTTTTTGGCCCACTTTGCAATTTCTGCGGAAGATGAACAGGAATAGCGAGAACCAATGAGAGGCTAGCTGGAGGTGTCTGGATGGGCAAATTTAACTCTCATTTCCCACCAGGAAGAGGAAATAACCAAAGGCTCAGCGTGCCATACCGGAACCAGATTAGGGCCTGAAGCCATCCTGCGGTTTTGCGGCCAGCTCAAAAGAAAGCGAGTTGAAGAAAGGAGCTCAGGGGCACTGTAATTCACAAACCTGCAGAGTTATAAATGACAGGTATCGTCCAAAAATAGACTGAAGTAAGGCTGCCAAGAGGACTTGAAATCGGGGCAGAATTGCAGGAAACCGATTTCAGGAGGTAGACTGGAATTGCATTGAAAGCATAGGAAAAGAGGCAGAACGTCCACAATGATGCACTTGGCCAAAAAGGGCGTATGCGTTTTTTCCTGAATATATTCAGGAAAAAACGCATACGCCCTTTTTGGCCAACCAAGCAAGCTTGCAAAGGAAATCTGCACTACAATGAAGTCTCACTTCCCCCCGGTCAAAAGGGCCATCTGAAAAAAGTGTAAAATCCAGAAAGGCAGGACAGGCCATGGAGAACAGGGAGCCTTGTTATGCTGATGGGCGGGATGTAAATTGCCAACAACCACTCGGGAGAAGTGTATGGTGTTTCCTAAAACATCTAAAAAACAAAGCAACAGAGCCTAGGGCACTTCCACTTATGGTCCTATAGCTTAGGGAAATTAAAATCAAAAAGACACAGCCACCCCAAAGTTTGGAACGGCTCTGTTTACCAGAACCTCTTTTACCGTACAAGTTCAACATCGCAGAAAGTGAAAAATGGATAAAGAAGTTGTGGTATTCACTTACAAAGCAATATCACTCAGCAATGAAATCTATGTCATCAGGCCCTTAGCAGCACAATGAGTGGATTCAGGTATGATGATTCTAACTGAAATAAGTCACACAGAAAAAGAAACATCATAAGATATCAGTAATACACGGAATGGAAACTTGGCTACAGAGGAACTGAATTACAGAACAGAACAGGGTCTCAAATTTAGAAAACCAACTTATGCTTGCTTAAGGGTAAAGGTGAGTTGGGGTGCTGCATAAAACCAGAGATTGAAATGAGCACAGATAAAGTTCCTTAAGCCAAATATGGAATAGACAAGAGCCACTCCTTGCTCAACGAAATGGACTCAACACCGCATATTAAACGCCTAAGAATGTACCTGACTAGTAAGTATCTTAAAACCTATGGATTGCTATGTCTCCGAAAGAGAATCAAGCATGTGTACAGGGGCATAAACGCAGCAGTGATAGGATTGGAGAGGTTCGGTGAGCAAATGAAGACCCTTTGAAGTCATATTGCATGGTACCCATTCCACGGGTTTCAACTACCCAGGTTTTAGGTATTCTTCCTTCAGCTAAAACAGGCATGTGGAACCCAGAGTATGATCAACCATGTGATCGGGAGACGTGTTCAAATATGTCTCAGTTTTCCTCCCCTGGTACTCGGGTGCAACATTCCAGACGCTTTACTAACACTCTCCCCACTTGGAGAGTCAGCGCCTTTAACCTCCTGTTTGGCCCAGTTTGCAATTTCTGCGGAAGATGAACAGGAATAGCGAGAACCAATGAGAGGCTAGCTGGAGGTGTCTGGACGGGCAAATTTAACTCTCATTTCCCAACAGGAAGAGGAAATAACCAAAGGCTCAGCGTGCCGTGCCGGAACCAGATTAGGGCCTGAAGCCATCCTGCGGTGTTGCGGCCAGGTCACAAGAAAGCGAGTTGAAGAAAGGAGCTCAGGGGCACTGTAATTCACAAACCTGCAGAGTTATAAATGACAGCTATCGTCCAAAAATAGACTGAAGTAAGGCTGCCAAGAGGACTTGAAAGCGGGGCAGAATTGCAGGAAACCGATTTCAGGAGGTAGACTGGAATTGCATTGAAAGCATAGGAAAAGAGGCAGAACGTCCACAATGATGCACTTGGCCAAAATGGGCGTATGCGTTTTTTCCTGAATATATTCAGGAAAAAACGCATACGCCCTTTTTGGCCAACCAAGCAAGCTTGCAAAGGAAATCTGCACTACAATGAAGTCTCACTTCCCCCCGGTCAAAAGGGCCATCTGAAAAAAGTGTAAAATCCAGAAAGGCAGGACAGGCCATGGAGAACTGGGAGCCTTGTTATGCTGATGGGCGGGATGTAAATTGCCAACAGACACTCGGGAGAAGTGTATGGTGTTTCCTGAAACATCTAAAAAACAAAGCAACAGAGCCTAGGGCACTTCCACTTATGGTCCTATAGCTTAGGGAAATTAAAATCAAAAAGACACAGCCACCCCAAAGTTTGGAACGGCTCTGTTTACAAGAACCTCGTTTACCGTACAAGTTCAACATCGCAGAAAGTGAAAAATGGATAAAGAAGTTGTGGTATTCACTTACAAAGCAATATCACTCAGCAATGAAATCTATGTCATCAGGCCCTTAGCAGCACAATGAGTGGATTCAGGTATGATGATTCTAACTGAAATAAGTCACACAGAAAAAGAAACATCATAAGATATCAGTAATACACGGAATGGAAACTTGGCTACAGAGGAACTGAATTACAGAACAGAACAGGGTCTCAAATTTAGAAAACCAACTTATGCTTGCTTAAGGGTAAAGGTGAGTTGGGGTGCTGCATAAAACCAGAGATTGAAATGAGCACAGATAAAGTTCCTTAAGTCAAATATGGAATAGACAAGAGCCACTCCTTGCTCAACGAAATGGACTCAACACCGCATATTAAACGCCTAAGAATGTACCTGACTAGTAAGTATCTTAAAACCTATGGATTGCTATGTCTCCGAAAGAGAATCAAGCATGTGTACAGGGGCATAAACGCAGCAGTGATAGGATTGGAGAGGTTCGGTGAGCAAATGAAGACCCTTTGAAGTCATATTGCATGGTACCCATTCCACGGGTTTCAACTACCCAGGTTTTAGGTATTCTTCCTTCAGCTAAAACAGGCATGTGGAACCCAGAGTATGATCAACCATGTGATCGGGAGACGTGTTCAAATATGTCTCAGTTTTCCTCCCCTGGTACTCGGGTGCAACATTCCAGACGCTTTACTAACACTCTCCCCACTTGGAGAGTCAGCGCCTTTAACCTCCTGTTTGGCCCAGTTTGCAATTTCTGCGGAAGATGAACAGGAATAGCGAGAACCAATGAGAGGCTAGCTGGAGGTGTCTGGACGGGCAAATTTAACTCTCATTTCCCAACAGGAAGAGGAAATAACCAAAGGCTCAGCGTGCCGTGCCGGAACCAGATTAGGGCCTGAAGCCATCCTGCGGTGTTGCGGCCAGGTCACAAGAAAGCGAGTTGAAGAAAGGAGCTCAGGGGCACTGTAATTCACAAACCTGCAGAGTTATAAATGACAGCTATCGTCCAAAAATAGACTGAAGTAAGGCTGCCAAGAGGACTTGAAAGCGGGGCAGAATTGCAGGAAACCGATTTCAGGAGGTAGACTGGAATTGCATTGAAAGCATAGGAAAAGAGGCAGAACGTCCACAATGATGCACTTGGCCAAAAAGGGCGTATGCGTTTTTTCCTGAATATATTCAGGAAAAAACGCATACGCCCTTTTTGGCCAACCAAGCAAGCTTGCAAAGGAAATCTGCACTACAATGAAGTCTCACTTCCCCCCGGTCAAAAGGGCCATCTGAAAAAAGTGTAAAATCCAGAAAGGCAGGACAGGCCATGGAGAACTGGGAGCCTTGTTATGCTGATGGGCGGGATGTAAATTGCCAACAGACACTCGGGAGAAGTGTATGGTGTTTCCTGAAACATCTAAAAAACAAAGCAACAGAGCCTAGGGCACTTCCACTTATGGTCCTATAGCTTAGGGAAATTAAAATCAAAAAGACACAGCCACCCCAAAGTTTGGAACGGCTCTGTTTACAAGAACCTCGTTTACAGTACAAGTTCAACATCGCAGAAAGTGAAAAATGGATAAAGAAGTTGTGGTATTCACTTACAAAGCAATATCACTCAGCAATGAAATCTATGTCATCAGGCCCTTAGCAGCACAATGAGTGGATTCAGGTATGATGATTCTAACTGAAGTAAGTCACACAGAAAAAGAAACATCATAAGATATCAGTAATACACGGAATGGAAACTTGGCTACACAGGAACTGAATTACAGAACAGAACAGGGTCTCAAATTTAGAAAACCAACTTATGCTTGCTTAAGGGTAAAGGTGAGTTGGGGTGCTGCATAAAACCAGAGATTGAAATGAGCACAGATAAAGTTCCTTAAGCCAAATATGGAATAGACAAGAGCCACTCCTTGCTCAACGAAATGGACTCAACACCGCATATTAAACGCCTAAGAATGTACCTGACTAGTAAGTATCTTAAAACCTATGGATTGCTATGTCTCCGAAAGAGAATCAAGCATGTGTACAGGGGCATAAACGCAGCAGTGATAGGATTGGAGAGGTTCGGTGAGCAAATGAAGACCCTTTGAAGTCATATTGCATGGTACCCATTCCACGGGTTTCAACTACCCAGGTTTTAGGTATTCTTCCTTCAGCTAAAACAGGAATGTGGAACCCAGAGTATGATCAACCATGTGATCGGGAGACGTGTTCAAATATGTCTCAGTTTTCCTCCCCTGGTACTCGGGTGCAACATTCCAGACGCTTTACTAACACTCTCCCCACTTGGAGAGTCAGCGCCTTTAACCTCCTGTTTGGCCCAGTTTGCAATTTCTGCGGAAGATGAACAGGAATAGCGAGAACCAATGAGAGGCTAGCTGGAGGTGTCTGGACGGGCAAATTTAACTCTCATTTCCCAACAGGAAGAGGAAATAACCAAAGGCTCAGCGTGCCGTGCCGGAACCAGATTAGGGCCTGAAGCCATCCTGCGGTGTTGCGGCCAGGTCACAAGAAAGCGAGTTGAAGAAAGGAGCTCAGGGGCACTGTAATTCACAAACCTGCAGAGTTATAAATGACAGCTATCGTCCAAAAATAGACTGAAGTAAGGCTGCCAAGAGGACTTGAAAGCGGGGCAGAATTGCAGGAAACCGATTTCAGGAGGTAGACTGGAATTGCATTGAAAGCATAGGAAAAGAGGCAGAACGTCCACAATGATGCACTTGGCCAAAATGGGCGTATGCGTTTTTTCCTGAATATATTCAGGAAAAAACGCATACGCCCTTTTTGGCCAACCAAGCAAGCTTGCAAAGGAAATCTGCACTACAATGAAGTCTCACTTCCCCCCGGTCAAAAGGGCCATCTGAAAAAAGTGTAAAATCCAGAAAGGCAGGACAGGCCATGGAGAACTGGGAGCCTTGTTATGCTGATGGGCGGGATGTAAATTGCCAACAGACACTCGGGAGAAGTGTATGGTGTTTCCTGAAACATCTAAAAAACAAAGCAACAGAGCCTAGGGCACTTCCACTTATGGTCCTATAGCTTAGGGAAATTAAAATCAAAAAGACACAGCCACCCCAAAGTTTGGAACGGCTCTGTTTACAAGAACCTCGTTTACAGTACAAGGTCAACATCGCAGAAAGTGAAAAATGGATAAAGAAGTTGTGGTATTCACTTACAAAGCAATATCACTCAGCAATGAAATCTATGTCATCAGGCCCTTAGCAGCACAATGAGTGGATTCAGGTATGATGATTCTAACTGAAATAAGTCACACAGAAAAAGAAACATCATAAGATATCAGTAATACACGGAATGGAAACTTGGCTACAGAGGAACTGAATTACAGAACAGAACAGGGTCTCAAATTTAGAAAACCAACTTATGCTTGCTTAAGGGTAAAGGTGAGTTGGGGTGCTGCATAAAACCAGAGATTGAAATGAGCACAGATAAAGTTCCTTAAACCAAATATGGAATAGACAAGAGCTACTCCTTGCTCAACGAAATGGACTCAACACCCCATATTAAACGCCTAACAATGTACCTGACAAGTAAGTATCTTAAAACCTATGGATTGCTATGTCTCCGAAAGAGAATCAAGCATGTGTACAGGGGCATAAACGCAGCAGTGATAGGATTGGAGAGGTTCGGTGAGCAAATGAAGACCCTTTGAAGTCATATTGCATGGTACCCATTACACGGGTCTTAACTCTCCAGGTTTAAGGTATTCTTCCTTCAGCTAAAACATGCATGTGGAACCCAAGTATGATCAACCATGTGAACGGGAGACGTGTTCAAATATGTCTCAGTTTTCCTCCCCTGGTACTCGGGTGCAACATTCCAGACGCTTTACTAACACTCTCCCCACTTGGAGAGTCAGCGCCTTTAAACTCCTGTTTGGCCCAGTTTTGCAATTTCTGCGGAAGATGAACAGGAATAGCGAGAACCAATGAGAGACTAGCTGGATGTGTTTGGACGGGCAAATTTAACTCTCATTTCCCACCAGGAAGAGGAAATAACCAAAGTCTCAGCGTGCCGTGCCGGAACCAGATTAGGGCCTGAAGCCATCCTGCGGTGTTGCGGCCAGGTCACAAGAAAGCAAGTTGAAGAAAGGAGCTCAGGGGCACTGTAATTCACAAACCTGCAGAGTTATAAATGACAGCTATCGTCCAAAAATAGACTGAAGTAAGGCTGCCAAGAGGACTTGAAAGCGGGGCAGAATTGCAGGAAACCGATTTCAGGAGGTAGACTGGAATTGCATTGAAAGCATAGGAAAAGAGGCAGAACGTCCACAATGATGCACTTGGCCAAAAAGGGCGTATGCGTTTTTTCCTGAATGTATTCAGGAAAAAACGCATACGCCCTTTTTGGCCAACCAAGCAAGCTTGCAAAGGAAATCTGCACTACAATGAAGTCTCACTTCCCCCCGGTCAAAAGGGCCATCTGAAAAAAGTGTAAAATCCAGAAAGGCAGGACAGGCCATGGAGAACTGGGAGCCTTGTTATGCTGATGGGCGGGATGTAAATTGCCAACAACCACTCGGGAGAAGTGTATGGTGTTTCCTGAAACATCTAAAAAACAAAGCAACAGAACCTAGGGCACTTCCACTTATGGTCCTATAGCTTAGGGAAATTAAAATCAAAAAGACACAGCCACCCCAAAGTTTGGAACGGCTCTGTTTACAAGAACCTCGTTTACAGTACAAGTTCAACATCGCAGAAAGTGAAAAATGGAAAGAAGTTGTGGTATTTACTTACAAAGCAATATCACTCAGCAATGAAATCTGTGTCATCAGGCCCTTAGCAGCACAATGAGTGGATTCAGGTATGATGATTCTAACTGAAGTAAGTCACACAGAAAAAGAAACATCATAAGATATCAGTAATACACGGAATGTAAACTTGGCTACACAGGAACTGAATTACAGAACAGAACAGGGTCTCAAATTTAGAAAACCAACTTATGCTTGCTTAAGGGTAAAGGTGAGTTGGGGTGCTGCATAAACCAGAGATTGAAATGAGCACAGATAAAGTTCCTTAAGTCAAATATGGAATAGACAAGAGCTACTCCTTGCTCAACGAAATGGACTCAACACCGCATATTAAACGCCTAAGAATGTACCTGACTAGTAAGTATCTTAAAACCTATGGATTGCTATGTCTCCGAAAGAGAATCAAGCATGTGTACAGGGGCATAAACGCAGCAGTGATAGGATTGGAGAGGTTCGGTGAGCAAATGAAGACCCTTTGAAGTCATATTGCATGGTACCCATTTCACGGGTCTTAACTCTCCAGGTTTAAGGTATTCTTCCTTCAGCTAAAACATGCATGTGGAACCCAAGTATGATCAACCATGTGAACGGGAGACGTGTTCAAATATGTCTCAGTTTTCCTCCCCTGTTACTCGGGTGCAACATTCCAGACGCTTTACTAACACTCTCCTGACTTGGAGAGTCAGGCCCTTTAAACTCCTGTTTGGCACAGTGTGCAATTTCTGCGGAAGATGAACAGGAATAGCGAGAACCAATGAGAGACTAGCTGGAGGTGTCTGGACGGGCAAATTTAACTCTCATTTCCCAACAGGAAGAGGAAATAACCAAAGGCTCAGCGTGCCGTACCGGAACCAGATTAGGGCCTGAAGCCATCCTGCGGTGTTGCGGCCAGGTCACAAGAAAGCGAGTTGAAGAAAGGAGCTCAGGGGCACTGTAATTCACAAACCTGCAGAGTTATAAATGACAGCTATCGTCCAAAAATAGACTGAAGTAAGGCTGCCAAGAGGACTTGAAAGTGGGGCAGAATTGCAGGAAACCGATTTCAGGAGGTAGACTGGAATTGCATTGAAAGCATAGGAAAAGAGGCAGAACGTCCACAATGATGCACTTGGCCAAAAAGGGCGTATGCGTTTTTTCCTGAATATATTCAGGAAAAAACGCATACGCCCTTTTTGGCCAACCAAGCAAGCTTGCAAAGGAAATCTGCACTACAATGAAGTCTCACTTCCCCCCGGTCAAAAGGGCCATCTGAAAAAAGTGTAAAATCCAGAAAGGCAGGACAGGCCATGGAGAACTGGGAGCCTTGTTATGCTGATGGGCGGGATGTAAATTGCCAACAACCACTCGGGAGAAGTGTATGGTGTTTCCTGAAACATCTAAAAAACAAAGCAACAGAGCCTAGGGCACTGCCACTTATGGTCCTATAGCTTAGGGAAATTAAAATCAAAAAGACACAGCCACCCCAAAGTTTGGGACGCCTCTGTTTACAAGAACCTCGTTTCCAGTACAAGTTCAACATCGCAGAAAGTGAAAAATGGATAAAGAAGTTGTGGTATTTACTTACAAAGCAATATCACTCAGCAATGAAATCTATGTCATCAGGCCCTTAGCATCACAATGAGTGGATTCAGGTATGATGATTCTAACTGAAATAAGTCACACAGAAAAAGAAACATCATAAGATATCAGTAATACACGGAGTGTAAACTTGGCTACACAGGAACTGAATTACAGAACAGAACAGGGTCTCAAATTTAGAAAACCAACTATGCTTGCTTAAGGGTAAAGGTGAGTTGGGGTGCTGCATAAAACCAGAGATTGAAATGAGCACAGATAAAGTTCCTTAAGTCAAATATGGAATAGACAAGAGCTACTCCTTGCTCAACGAAATGGACTCAACACCGCATATTAAACGCCTAAGAATGTGCCTGACTAGTAAGTATCTTAAAACCTATGGATTGCTATGTCTCCGAAAGAGAATCAAGCATGTGTACAGGGGCATAAACGCAGCAGTGATAGGATTGGAGAGGTTCGGTGAGCAAATGAAGACCCTTTGAAGTCATATTGCATGGTACCCATTCCACGGGTCTCAACTCTCCAGGTTTAAGGTATTTTTCCTTCAGCTAAAACATGCATGTGGAACCCAAGTATGATCAATCATGTGAACGGGAGACGTGTTCAAATATGTCTCAGTTTTCCTCCCCTGGTACTCGGGTGCAGCATTCCAGACGCTTTACTAACACTCTCCCCACTTGGAGAGTCAGCGCCTTTAACCTCCTGTTTGGCCCAGTTTGCAATTTCTGCGGAAGATGAACAGGAATAGCGAGAACCAATGAGAGACTAGCTGGAGGTGTCTGGACGGGCAAATTTAACTCTCATTTCCCAACAGGAAGAGGAAATAACCAAAGGCTCAGCGTGCCGTGCCAGAACCAGATTAGGGCCTGAAGCCATCCTGCGGTGTTGCAGCCAGGTCACAAGAAAGCGAGTTGAAGAAAGGAGCTCAGGGGCACTGTAATTCACAAACCTGCAGAGTTATAAATGACAGCTATCGTCCAAAAATAGACTGAAGTAAGGCTGCCAAGAGGACTTGAAAGCGGGGCAGAATTGCAGGAAACCGATTTCAGGAGGTAGACTGGAATTGCATTGAAAGCATAGGAAAAGAGGCAGAACGTCCACAATGATGCACTTGGCCAAAAAGGGCGTATGCGTTTTTTCCTGAATATATTCAGGAAAAAACGCATACGCCCTTTTTGGCCAACCAAGCAAGCTTGCAAAGGAAATCTGCACTACAATGAAGTCTCACTTCCCCCCGGTCAAAAGGGCCATCTGAAAAAAGTGTAAAATCCAGAAAGGCAGGACAGGCCATGGAGAACTGGGAGCCTTGTTATGCTGATGGGCGGGATGTAAATTGCCAACAACCACTCGGGAGAAGTGTATGGTGTTTCCTGAAACATCTAAAAAACAAAGCAACAGAACCTAGGGCACTTCCACTTATGGTCCTATAGCTTAGGGAAATTAAAATCAAAAAGACACAGCCACCCCAAAGTTTGGAACGGCTCTGTTTACAAGAACCTCGTTTACAGTACAAGTTCAACATCGCAGAAAGTGAAAAATGGATAAAGAAGTTGTGGTATTTACTTACAAAGCAATATCACTCAGCAATGAAATCGATGTCATCAGGCCCTTAGCATCACAATGAGTGGATTCAGGTATGATGATTCTAACTGAAATAAGTCACACAGAAAAAGAAACATCATAAGATATCAGTAATACACGGAATGTAAACTTGGCTACACAGGAACTGAATTACAGAACAGAACAGGGTCTCAAATTTAGAAAACCAACTTATGCTTGCTTAAGGGTAAAGGTGAGTTGGGGTGCTGCATAAAACCAGAGATTGAAATGAGCACAGATAAAGTTCCTTAAGTCAAATATGGAATAGACAAGAGCTACTCCTTGCTCAACGAAATGGACTCAACACCGCATATTAAACGCCTAAGAATGTACCTGACTAGTAAGTATCGTAAAACCTATGGATTGCTATGTCTCCAAAAGAGAATCAAGCATGTGTACAGGGGCATAAACGCAGCAGTGATAGGATTGGAGAGGTTCGGTGAGCAAATGAAGACCCTTTGAAGTCATATTGCATGGTACCCATTCCACGGGTCTCAACTCTCCAGGTTTAAGGTATTCTTCCTTCAGCTAAAACATGCATGTGGAACCCAAGTATGATCAACCATGTGAACGGGAGACGTGTTCAAATATGTCTCAGTTTTCCTCCCCTGGTACTCGGGTGAAACATTCCAGACGCTTTACTAACACTCTCCTCACTTGGAGAGTCAGCGCCTTTAACCTCCTGTTTGGCCCAGTTTGCAATTTCTGCGGAAGATGAACAGGAATAAAAAACGCATACGCCGTTTTTGGCCAACCAAGCAAGCTTGCAAAGGAAATCTGCACTACAATGAAGTCTCACTTCCCCCCTGGTCAAAAGGGCCATCTGAAAAAAGTGTAAAATCCAGAAAGGCAGGACAGGCCATGGAGAACTGGGAGCCTTGTTATGCTGATGGGCGGGATGTAAATTGCCAACAGACACTTGGGAGAAGTGTATGGTGTTTCCTGAAACATCTAAAAAACAAAGCAACAGAACCTAGGGCACTTCCACTTATGGTCCTATAGCTTAGGGAAATTAAAATCAAAAAGACACAGCCACCCCAAAGTTTGGAACGGCTCTGTTTACAAGAACCTCGTTTACAGTACAAGTTCAACATCGCAGAAAGTGAAAAATGGATAAAGAAGTTGTGGTATTTACTTAAAAAGCAATATCACTCAGCAATGAAATCTGTGTCATCAGGCCCTTAGCAGCACAATGAGTGGATTCAGGTATGATGATTCTAACTGAAGTAAGTCACACAGAAAAAGAAACATCATAAGATATCAGTAATACACAGAATGTAAACTTGGCTACACAGGAACTGAATTACAGAACAGAACAGGGTCTCAAATTTAGAAAACCAACTATGCTTGCTTAAGGGTAAAGGTGAGTTGGGGTGCTGCATAAAACCAGAGATTGAAATGAGCACAGATAAAGTTCCTTAAGTCAAATATGGAATAGACAAGAGCTACTCCTTGCTCAACGAAATGGACTCAACACCGCATATTAAACGCCTAAGAATGTGCCTGACTAGTAAGTATCTTAAAACCTATGGATTGCTATGTCTCCGAAAGAGAATCAAGCATGTGTACAGGGGCATAAACGCAGCAGTGATAGGATTGGAGAGGTTCGGTGAGCAAATGAAGACCCTTTGAAGTCATATTGCATGGTACCCATTCCACGGGTTTCAGCTACCCAGGTTTAAGGTATTCTTCCTTCAGCTAAACCATGCATGTGGAACCCAAGTATGATCAGCCATGTGAACGGGAGACGTGTTCAAATATGTCTCAGTTTTCCTCCCCTGGTACTCGGGTGCAACATTCCAGACGCTTTACTAACACTCTCCCCACTTGGAGAGTCAGCGCCTTTAACCTCCTGTTTGGCCCAGTTTGCAATTTCTGCGGAAGATGAACAGGAATAGCGAGAACCAATGAGAGACTAGCTGGAGGTGTCTGGACGGGCAAATTTAACTCTCATTTCCCACCAGGAAGAGGAAATAACCAAAGGCTCAGCGTGCCGTGCCGGAACCAGATTAGGGCCTGAAGCCATCCTGCGGTGTTGCGGCCAGGTCACAAGAAAGCAAGTTGAAGAAAGGAGCTCAGGGGCACTGTAATTCTCAAACCTGCAGAGTTATAAATGACAGCTATCGTCCAAAAATAGACTGAAGTAAGGCTGCCAAGAGGACATGAAAGCGGGGCAGAATTGCAGGAAATCGATTTCAAGAGGTAGACTGGAATTGCATTGAAAGCATAGGAAAAGAGGCAGAACGTCCACAATGATGCACTTGGCCAAAAAGGGCGTATGCGTTTTTTCCTGAATATATTCAGGAAAAAACGCATACGCCCTTTTTGGCCAACCAAGCAACCTTGCAAAGGAAATCTGCACTACAATGAAGTCTCACTTCCCCCCGGTCAAAAGGGCCATCTGAAAAAAGTGTAAAATCCAGAAAGGCAGGACAGGCCATGGAGAACTGGGAGCCTTGTTATGCTGATGGGCGGGATGTAAATTGCCAACAGACACTCGGGAGAAGTGTATGGTGTTTCCTGAAACATCTAAAAAACAAAGCAACAGAACCTAGGGCACTTCCACTTATGGTCCTATAGCTTAGGGAAATTAAAATCAAAAAGACACAGCCACCCCAAAGTTTGGAACGGCTCTGTTTACAAGAACCTCGTTTACAGTACAAGTTCAACATTGCAGAAAGTGAAAAATGGATAAAGAAGTTGTGGTATTCACTTACAAAGCAATATCACTCAGCAATGAAATGTATGTCATCAGGCCCTTAGCAGCACAATGAGTGGATTCAGGTATGATGATTCTAACTGAAATAAGTCACACAGAAAAAGAAACATCATAAGATATCAGTAATACACGGAATGTAAACTTGGCTACACAGGAACTGAATTACAGAACAGAACAGGGTCTCAAATTTAGAAAACCAACTTATGCTTGCTTAAGGGTAAAGGTGAGTTGGGGTGCTGCATAAACCAGAGATTGAAATGAGCACAGATAAAGTTCCTTAAGTCAAATATGGAATAGACAAGAGCTACTCCTTGCTCAACGAAATGGACTCAACACCGCATATTAAACGCCTAAGAATGTACCTGACTAGTAAGTATCTTAAAACCTATGGATTGCTATGTCTCCGAAAGAGAATCAAGCATGTGTACAGGGGCATAAACGCAGCAGTGATAGGATTGGAGAGGTTCGGTGAGCAAATGAAGACCCTTTGAAGTCATATTGCATGGTACCCATTCCACGGGTCTCAACTCTCCAGGTTTAAGGTATTTTTCCTTCAGCTAAAACATGCATGTGGAACCCAAGTATGATCAATCATGTGAACGGGAGACGTGTTCAAATATGTCTCAGTTTTCCTCCCCTGGTACTCGGGTGCAGCATTCCAGACGCTTTACTAACACTCTCCCCACTTGGAGAGTCAGCGCCTTTAACCTCCTGTTTGGCCCAGTTTGCAATTTCTGCGGAAGATGAACAGGAATAGCGAGAACCAATGAGAGACTAGCTGGAGGTGTCTGGACGGGCAAATTTAACTCTCATTTCCCAACAGGAAGAGGAAATAACCAAAGGCTCAGCGTGCCGTGCCAGAACCAGATTAGGGCCTGAAGCCATCCTGCGGTGTTGCAGCCAGGTCACAAGAAAGCGAGTTGAAGAAAGGAGCTCAGGGGCACTGTAATTCACAAACCTGCAGAGTTATAAATGACAGCTATCGTCCAAAAATAGACTGAAGTAAGGCTGCCAAGAGGACTTGAAAGCGGGGCAGAATTGCAGGAAACCGATTTCAGGAGGTAGACTGGAATTGCATTGAAAGCATAGGAAAAGAGGCAGAACGTCCACAATGATGCACTTGGCCAAAAAGGGCGTATGCGTTTTTTCCTGAATATATTCAGGAAAAAACGCATACGCCCTTTTTGGCCAACCAAGCAAGCTTGCAAAGGAAATCTGCACTACAATGAAGTCTCACTTCCCCCCGGTCAAAAGGGCCATCTGAAAAAAGTGTAAAATCCAGAAAGGCAGGACAGGCCATGGAGAACTGGGAGCCTTGTTATGCTGATGGGCGGGATGTAAATTGCCAACAACCACTCGGGAGAAGTGTATGGTGTTTCCTGAAACATCTAAAAAACAAAGCAACAGAACCTAGGGCACTTCCACTTATGGTCCTATAGCTTAGGGAAATTAAAATCAAAAAGACACAGCCACCCCAAAGTTTGGAACGGCTCTGTTTACAAGAACCTCGTTTACAGTACAAGTTCAACATCGCAGAAAGTGAAAAATGGATAAAGAAGTTGTGGTATTTACTTACAAAGCAATATCACTCAGCAATGAAATCGATGTCATCAGGCCCTTAGCATCACAATGAGTGGATTCAGGTATGATGATTCTAACTGAAATAAGTCACACAGAAAAAGAAACATCATAAGATATCAGTAATACACGGAATGTAAACTTGGCTACACAGGAACTGAATTACAGAACAGAACAGGGTCTCAAATTTAGAAAACCAACTTATGCTTGCTTAAGGGTAAAGGTGAGTTGGGGTGCTGCATAAAACCAGAGATTGAAATGAGCACAGATAAAGTTCCTTAAGTCAAATATGGAATAGACAAGAGCTACTCCTTGCTCAACGAAATGGACTCAACACCGCATATTAAACGCCTAAGAATGTACCTGACTAGTAAGTATCGTAAAACCTATGGATTGCTATGTCTCCAAAAGAGAATCAAGCATGTGTACAGGGGCATAAACGCAGCAGTGATAGGATTGGAGAGGTTCGGTGAGCAAATGAAGACCCTTTGAAGTCATATTGCATGGTACCCATTCCACGGGTCTCAACTCTCCAGGTTTAAGGTATTCTTCCTTCAGCTAAAACATGCATGTGGAACCCAAGTATGATCAACCATGTGAACGGGAGACGTGTTCAAATATGTCTCAGTTTTCCTCCCCTGGTACTCGGGTGAAACATTCCAGACGCTTTACTAACACTCTCCTCACTTGGAGAGTCAGCGCCTTTAACCTCCTGTTTGGCCCAGTTTGCAATTTCTGCGGAAGATGAACAGGAATAAAAAACGCATACGCCGTTTTTGGCCAACCAAGCAAGCTTGCAAAGGAAATCTGCACTACAATGAAGTCTCACTTCCCCCCTGGTCAAAAGGGCCATCTGAAAAAAGTGTAAAATCCAGAAAGGCAGGACAGGCCATGGAGAACTGGGAGCGTTGTTATGCTGATGGGCGGGATGTAAATTGCCAACAGACACTCGGGAGAAGTGTATGGTGTTTCCTGAAACATCTAAAAAACAAAGCAACAGAACCTAGGGCACTTCCACTTATGGTCCTATAGCTTAGGGAAATTAAAATCAAAAAGACACAGCCACCCCAAAGTTTGGAACGGCTCTGTTTACAAGAACCTCGTTTACAGTACAAGTTCAACATCGCAGAAAGTGAAAAATGGATAAAGAAGTTGTGGTATTTACTTAAAAAGCAATATCACTCAGCAATGAAATCTGTGTCATCAGGCCCTTAGCAGCACAATGAGTGGATTCAGGTATGATGATTCTAACTGAAGTAAGTCACACAGAAAAAGAAACATCATAAGATATCAGTAATACACAGAATGTAAACTTGGCTACACAGGAACTGAATTACAGAACAGAACAGGGTCTCAAATTTAGAAAACCAACTATGCTTGCTTAAGGGTAAAGGTGAGTTGGGGTGCTGCATAAAACCAGAGATTGAAATGAGCACAGATAAAGTTCCTTAAGTCAAATATGGAATAGACAAGAGCTACTCCTTGCTCAACGAAATGGACTCAACACCGCATATTAAACGCCTAAGAATGTGCCTGACTAGTAAGTATCTTAAAACCTATGGATTGCTATGTCTCCGAAAGAGAATCAAGCATGTGTACAGGGGCATAAACGCAGCAGTGATAGGATTGGAGAGGTTCGGTGAGCAAATGAAGACCCTTTGAAGTCATATTGCATGGTACCCATTCCACGGGTTTCAGCTACCCAGGTTTAAGGTATTCTTCCTTCAGCTAAAACATGCATGTGGAACCCAAGTATGATCAACCATGTGAACGGGAGACGTGTTCAAATATGTCTCAGTTTTCCTCCCCTGGTACTCGGGTGCAACATTCCAGACGCTTTACTAACACTCTCCTCACTTGGAGAGTCAGCGCCTTTAACCTCCTGTTTGGCCCAGTTTGCAATTTCTGCGGAAGATGAACAGGAATAAAAAACGCATACGCCGTTTTTGGCCAACCAAGCAAGCTTGCAAAGGAAATCTGCACTACAATGAAGTCTCACTTCCCCCCTGGTCAAAAGGGCCATCTGAAAAAAGTGTAAAATCCAGAAAGGCAGGACAGGCCATGGAGAACTGGGAGCCTTGTTATGCTGATGGGCGGGATGTAAATTGCCAACAGACACTTGGGAGAAGTGTATGGTGTTTCCTGAAACATCTAAAAAACAAAGCAACAGAACCTAGGGCACTTCCACTTATGGTCCTATAGCTTAGGGAAATTAAAATCAAAAAGACACAGCCACCCCAAAGTTTGGAACGGCTCTGTTTACAAGAACCTCGTTTACAGTACAAGTTCAACATCGCAGAAAGTGAAAAATGGATAAAGAAGTTGTGGTATTTACTTAAAAAGCAATATCACTCAGCAATGAAATCTGTGTCATCAGGCCCTTAGCAGCACAATGAGTGGATTCAGGTATGATGATTCTAACTGAAGTAAGTCACACAGAAAAAGAAACATCATAAGATATCAGTAATACACAGAATGTAAACTTGGCTACACAGGAACTGAATTACAGAACAGAACAGGGTCTCAAATTTAGAAAACCAACTATGCTTGCTTAAGGGTAAAGGTGAGTTGGGGTGCTGCATAAAACCAGAGATTGAAATGAGCACAGATAAAGTTCCTTAAGTCAAATATGGAATAGACAAGAGCTACTCCTTGCTCAACGAAATGGACTCAACACCGCATATTAAACGCCTAAGAATGTGCCTGACTAGTAAGTATCTTAAAACCTATGGATTGCTATGTCTCCGAAAGAGAATCAAGCATGTGTACAGGGGCATAAACGCAGCAGTGATAGGATTGGAGAGGTTCGGTGAGCAAATGAAGACCCTTTGAAGTCATATTGCATGGTACCCATTCCACGGGTTTCAGCTACCCAGGTTTAAGGTATTCTTCCTTCAGCTAAACCATGCATGTGGAACCCAAGTATGATCAGCCATGTGAACGGGAGACGTGTTCAAATATGTCTCAGTTTTCCTCCCCTGGTACTCGGGTGCAACATTCCAGACGCTTTACTAACACTCTCCCCACTTGGAGAGTCAGCGCCATTAACCTCCTGTTTGGCCCAGTTTGCAATTTCTGCGGAAGATGAACAGGAATAGCGAGAACCAATGAGAGACTAGCTGGAGGTGTCTGGACGGGCAAATTTAACTCTCATTTCCCACCAGGAAGAGGAAATAACCAAAGGCTCAGCGTGCCGTGCCGGACCCAGATTAGGGCCTGAAGCCATCCTGCGGTGTTGCGGCCAGGTCACAAGAAAGCAAGTTGAAGAAAGGAGCTCAGGGGCACTGTAATTCTCAAACCTGCAGAGTTATAAATGACAGCTATCGTCCAAAAATAGACTGAAGTAAGGCTGCCAAGAGGACATGAAAGCGGGGCAGAATTGCAGGAAATCGATTTCAAGAGGTAGACTGGAATTGCATTGAAAGCATAGGAAAAGAGGCAGAACGTCCACAATGATGCACTTGGCCAAAAAGGGCGTATGCGTTTTTTCCTGAATATATTCAGGAAAAAACGCATACGCCCTTTTTGGCCAACCAAGCAACCTTGCAAAGGAAATCTGCACTACAATGAAGTCTCACTTCCCCCCGGTCAAAAGGGCCATCTGAAAAAAGTGTAAAATCCAGAAAGGCAGGACAGGCCATGGAGAACTGGGAGCCTTGTTATGCTGATGGGCGGGATGTAAATTGCCAACAGACACTCGGGAGAAGTGTATGGTGTTTCCTGAAACATCTAAAAAACAAAGCAACAGAACCTAGGGCATTTCCACTTATGGTCCTATAGCTTAGGGAAATTAAAATCAAAAAGACACAGCCACCCCAAAGTTTGGAACGGCTCTGTTTACAAGAACCTCGTTTACAGTACAAGTTCAACATCGCAGAAAGTGAAAAATGGATAAAGAAGTTGTGGTATTCACTTACAAAGCAATATCACTCAGCAATGAAATGTATGTCATCAGGCCCTTAGTAGCACAATGAGTGGATTCAGGTATGATGATTCTAACTGAAATAAGTCACACAGAAAAAGAAACATCATAAGATATCAGTAATACACGGAATGTAAACTTGGCTACACAGGAACTGAATTACAGAACAGAACAGGGTCTCAAATTTAGAAAACCAACTTATGCTTGCTTAAGGGTAAAGGTGAGTTGGGGTGCTGCATAAACCAGAGATTGAAATGAGCACAGATAAAGTTCCTTAAGTCAAATATGGAATAGACAAGAGCTACTCCTTGCTCAACGAAATGGACTCAACACCGCATATTAAACGCCTAAGAATGTACCTGACTAGTAAGTATCTTAAAACCTATGGATTGCTATGTCTCCGAAAGAGAATCAAGCATGTGTACAGGGGCATAAACGCAGCAGTGATAGGATTGGAGAGGTTCGGTGAGCAAATGAAGACCCTTTGAAGTCATATTGCATGGTACCCATTCCACGGGTCTCAACTCTCCAGGTTTAAGGTATTTTTCCTTCAGCTAAAACATGCATGTGGAACCCAAGTATGATCAATCATGTGAACGGGAGACGTGTTCAAATATGTCTCAGTTTTCCTCCCCTGGTACTCGGGTGCAGCATTCCAGACGCTTTACTAACACTCTCCCCACTTGGAGAGTCAGCGCCTTTAACCTCCTGTTTGGCCCAGTTTGCAATTTCTGCGGAAGATGAACAGGAATAGCGAGAACCAATGAGAGACTAGCTGGAGGTGTCTGGACGGGCAAATTTAACTCTCATTTCCCAACAGGAAGAGGAAATAACCAAAGGCTCAGCGTGCCGTGCCAGAACCAGATTAGGGCCTGAAGCCATCCTGCGGTGTTGCAGCCAGGTCACAAGAAAGCGAGTTGAAGAAAGGAGCTCAGGGGCACTGTAATTCACAAACCTGCAGAGTTATAAATGACAGCTATCGTCCAAAAATAGACTGAAGTAAGGCTGCCAAGAGGACTTGAAAGCGGGGCAGAATTGCAGGAAACCGATTTCAGGAGGTAGACTGGAATTGCATTGAAAGCATAGGAAAAGAGGCAGAACGTCCACAATGATGCACTTGGCCAAAAAGGGCGTATGCGTTTTTTCCTGAATATATTCAGGAAAAAACGCATACGCCCTTTTTGGCCAACCAAGCAAGCTTGCAAAGGAAATCTGCACTACAATGAAGTCTCACTTCCCCCCGGTCAAAAGGGCCATCTGAAAAAAGTGTAAAATCCAGAAAGGCAGGACAGGCCATGGAGAACTGGGAGCCTTGTTATGCTGATGGGCGGGATGTAAATTGCCAACAACCACTCGGGAGAAGTGTATGGTGTTTCCTGAAACATCTAAAAAACAAAGCAACAGAACCTAGGGCACTTCCACTTATGGTCCTATAGCTTAGGGAAATTAAAATCAAAAAGACACAGCCACCCCAAGTTTGGAACGGCTCTGTTTACAAGAACCTCGTTTACAGTACAAGTTCAACATCGCAGAAAGTGAAAAATGGATAAAGAAGTTGTGGTATTTACTTACAAAGCAATATCACTCAGCAATGAAATCGATGTCATCAGGCCCTTAGCATCACAATGAGTGGATTCAGGTATGATGATTCTAACTGAAATAAGTCACACAGAAAAAGAAACATCATAAGATATCAGTAATACACGGAATGTAAACTTGGCTACACAGGAACTGAATTACAGAACAGAACAGGGTCTCAAATTTAGAAAACCAACTTATGCTTGCTTAAGGGTAAAGGTGAGTTGGGGTGCTGCATAAAACCAGAGATTGAAATGAGCACAGATAAAGTTCCTTAAGTCAAATATGGAATAGACAAGAGCTACTCCTTGCTCAACGAAATGGACTCAACACCGCATATTAAACGCCTAAGAATGTACCTGACTAGTAAGTATCGTAAAACCTATGGATTGCTATGTCTCCAGAAGAGAATCAAGCATGTGTACAGGGGCATAAACGCAGCAGTGATAGGATTGGAGAGGTTCGGTGAGCAAATGAAGACCCTTTGAAGTCATATTGCATGGTACCCATTCCACGGGTCTCAACTCTCCAGGTTTAAGGTATTCTTCCTTCAGCTAAAACATGCATGTGGAACCCAAGTATGATCAACCATGTGAACGGGAGACGTGTTCAAATATGTCTCAGTTTTCCTCCCCTGGTACTCGGGTGAAACATTCCAGACGCTTTACTAACACTCTCCTCACTTGGAGAGTCAGCGCCTTTAACCTCCTGTTTGGCCCAGTTTGCAATTTCTGCGGAAGATGAACAGGAATAAAAAACGCATACGCCGTTTTTGGCCAACCAAGCAAGCTTGCAAAGGAAATCTGCACTACAATGAAGTCTCACTTCCCCCCTGGTCAAAAGGGCCATCTGAAAAAAGTGTAAAATCCAGAAAGGCAGGACAGGCCATGGAGAACTGGGAGCCTTGTTATGCTGATGGGCGGGATGTAAATTGCCAACAGACACTCGGGAGAAGTGTATGGTGTTTCCTGAAACATCTAAAAAACAAAGCAACAGAACCTAGGGCACTTCCACTTATGGTCCTATAGCTTAGGGAAATTAAAATCAAAAAGACACAGCCACCCCAAAGTTTGGAACGGCTCTGTTTACAAGAACCTCGTTTACAGTACAAGTTCAACATCGCAGAAAGTGAAAAATGGATAAAGAAGTTGTGGTATTTACTTAAAAAGCAATATCACTCAGCAATGAAATCTGTGTCATCAGGCCCTTAGCAGCACAATGAGTGGATTCAGGTATGATGATTCTAACTGAAATAAGTCACACAGAAAAAGAAACATCATAAGATATCAGTAATACACGGAATGGAAACTTGGCTACACAGGAACTGAATTACAGAACAGAACAGGGTCTCAAATTTAGAAAAACATCTTATGCTTGCTTAAGGGTAAAGGTGAGTTGGGGTGCTGCATAAAACCAGAGATTGAAATGAGCACAGATAAAGTTCCTTAAGCCAAATATGGAATAGACAAGAGCTACTCCTTGCTCAACGAAATGGACTCAACACCGCATATTAAACGCCTAAGAATGTACCTGACTAGTAAGTATCTTAAAACCTATGGATTGCTATGTCTCCGAAAGAGAATCAAGCATGTGTACAAGGGCATAAACGCAGCAGTGATAGGATTGGAGAGGTTCGGTGAGCAAATGAAGACCCTTTGAAGTCATATTGCATGATACCCATTCCACGGGTTTCAACTACCCAGGTTTAAGGTATTCTTCCTTCAGCTAAAACATGCATGTGGAACCTAGAGTATGATCAACCATGTGATCGGGAGACGTGTTCAAATATGTCTCAGTTTTCCTCCCCTGGTACTTGGGTGCAACATTCCAGACGCTTTACTAAAAATCTCCCCACTTGGAGAGTCAGTCCCTTTAACCTCCTGTTTGGCCCAGTTTGCAATTTCTGCGGAAGATGAACAGGAATAGCGAGAACCACTGAGAGGCTAGCTGGAGGTGTCTGGACGGGCAAATTTAACTCTCATTTCCCACCAGGAAGAGGAAATAACCAAAGGCTCAGCGTGCCGTACCGGAACCAGATTAGGGCCTGAAGCCATCCTGCGGTGTTGCGGCCAGCTCAAAAGAAAGCGAGTTGAAGAAAGGAGCTCAGGGGCACTGTAATTCACAAACCTGCAGAGTTATAAATGACAGCTATCGTCCAAAAATAGACTGAAGTAAGGCTGCCAAGAGGACTTGAAAGCGGGGCAGAATTGCAGGAAACCGATTTCAGGAGGTAGACTGGAATTGCATTGAAAGCATAGGAAAAGAGGCAGAACGTCCACAATGATGCACTTGGCCAAAAAGGGCGTATGCGTTTTTTCCTGAATATATTCAGGAAAAAACGCATACGCCCTTTTTGGCCAACCAAGCAAGCTTGCAAAGGAAATCTGCACTACAATGAAGTCTCACTTCCCCTCGGTCAAAAGGGCCATCTGAAAAAAGTGTAAAATCCAGAAAGGCAGGACAGGCCATGGAGAACTGGGAGCCTTGTTATGCTGATGGGCGGGATGTAAATTGCCAACAACCACTCGGGAGAAGTGTATGGTGTTTCCTGAAACATCTAAAAAACAAAGCAACAGAACCTAGGGCACTTCCACTTATGGTCCTATAGCTTAGGGAAATTAAAATCAAAAAGACACAGCCACCCCAAAGTTTGGAACGGCTCTGTTTACAAGAACCTCATTTACAGTACAAGTTCAACATCGCAGAAAGTGAAAAATGGATAAAGAAGTTGTGGTATTCACTTACAAAGCAATATCACTCAGCAATGAAATCTATGTCATCAGGCCCTTAGCAGCACAATGAGTCGATTCAGGTATGATGATTCTAACTGAAATAAGTCACACAGAAAAAGAAACATCATAAGATATCAGTAATACACGGAATGTAAACTTGGCTACACAGGAACTGAATTACAGAACAGAACAGGGTCTCAAATTTAGAAAACCAACTTATGCTTGCTTAAGGGTAAAGGTGAGTTGGGGTGCTGCATAAAACCAGAGATTGAAATGAGCACAGATAAAGTTCCTTAAGTCAAATATGGAATAGACAAGAGCTACTCCTTGCTCAACGAAATGGACTCAACACCGCATATTAAACGCCTAAGAATGTACCTGACTAGTAAGTATCTTAAAACCTATGGATTGCTATGTCTCCGAAAGAGAATCAAGCATGTGTACAGGGGCATAAACGCAGCAGTGATAGGATTGGAGAGGTTCGGTGAGCAAATGAAGACCCTTTGAAGTCATATTGCATGGTACCCATTACACGGGTCTTAACTCTCCAGGTTTAAGGTATTCTTCCTTCAGCTAAAACATGCATGTGGAACCCAAGTATGATCAACCATGTGAACGGGAGACGTGTTCAAATATGTCTCAGTTTTCCTCCCCTGGTACTCGGGTGCAACATTCCAGACGCTTTACTAACACTCTCCCCACTTGGAGAGTCAGCGCCTTTAACCTCCTGTTTGGCCCAGTTTGCAATTTCTGCGGAAGATGAACAGGAATAGTGAGAACCAATGTGAGACTAGCTGGAGGTGTCTGGACGGGCAAATTTAACTCTCATTTCCCACCAGGAAGAGGAAATAACCAAAGGCTCAGCGTGCCGTGCCGGAACCAGATTAGGGCCTGAAGCCATCCTGCGGTGTTGCGGCCAGGTCACAAGAAAGCAAGTTGAAGAAAGGAGCTCAGGGGCACTGTAATTCTCAAACCTGCAGAGTTATAAATGACAGCTATCGTCCAAAAATAGACTGAAGTAAGGCTGCCAAGAGGACTTGAAAGCGGGGCAGAATTGCAGGGAACCGATTTCAGGAGGTAGACTGGAATTGCATTGAAAGCATACGAAAAGAGGCAGAACGTCCACAATGATGCACTTGGCCAAAAAGGGCGTATGCGTTTTTTCCTGAATATATTCAGGAAAAAACGCATACGCCCTTTTTGGCCAACCAAGCAAGCTTGCAAAGGAAATCTGCACTACAATGAAGTCTCACTTCCCCCCGGTCAAAAGGGCCATCTGAAAAAAGTGTAAAATCCAGAAAGGCAGGACAGGCCATGGAGAACTGGGAGCCTTGTTATGCTGATGGGCGGGATGTAAATTGCCAACAACCACTCGGGAGAAGTGTATGGTGTTTCCTGAAACATCTAAAAAACAAAGCAACAGAACCTAGGGCACTTCCACTTATGGTCCTATAGCTTAGGGAAATTAAAATCAAAAAGACACAGCCACCCCAAAGTTTGGAACGGCTCTGTTTACAAGAACCTCGTTTACAGTACAAGTTCAACATCGCAGAAAGTGAAAAATGGATAAAGAAGTTGTGGTATTCACTTACAAAGCAATATCACTCAGCAATGAAATCTATGTCATCAGGACCTTAGCAGCACAATGAGTGGATTCAGGTATGATGATTCTAACTGAAATAAGTCACACAGAAAAAGAAACATCATAAGATATCAGTAATACACGGAATGGAAACTTGGCTACACAGGAACTGAATTACAGAACAGAACAGGGTCTCAAATTTAGAAAAACAACTTATGCTTGCTTAAGGGTAAAGGTGAGTTGGGGTGCTGCATAAAACCAGAGATTGAAATGAGCACAGATAAAGTTCCTTAAGCCAAATATGGAATAGACAAGAGCTACTCCTTGCTCAACGAAATGGACTCAACACCGCATATTAAACGCCTAAGAATGTACCTGACTTGTAAGTATCTTAAAACCTATGGATTGCTATGTCTCCGAAAGAGAATCAAGCATGTGTACAAGGGCATAAACGCAGCAGTGATAGGATTGGAGAGGTTCGGTGAGCAAATGAAGACCCTTTGAAGTCATATTGCATGGTACCCATTACACGGGTTTCAACTACCCAGGTGTAAGGTATTCTTCTTTCAGCTAAAACATGCATGTGGAACCTAGAGTATGATCAACCATGTGATCGGGAGACGTGTTCAAATATGTCTCAGTTTTCCTCCCCTGGTACTTGGGTGCAACATTCCAGACGCTTTACTAACACTCTCCCCACTTGGAGAGTCAGTCCCTTTAACCTCCTGTTTGGCCCAGTTTGCAATTTCTGCGGAAGATGAACAGGAATAGCGAGAACCAATGAGAGGCTAGCTGGAGGTGTCTGGACGGGCAAATTTAACTCTCATTTCCCACCAGGAAGAGGAAATAACCAAAGGCTCAGCGTGCCGTACCGGAACCAGATTAGGGCCTGAAGCCATCCTGCGGTGTTGCGGCCAGGTCACAAGAAAGCGAGTTGAAGAAAGGAGCTCAGGGGCACTGTAATTCACAAACCTGCAGAGTTATAAATGACAGCTATCGTCCAAAAATAGACTGAAGTAAGGCTGCCAAGAGGACTTGAAAGCGGGGCAGAATTGCAGGAAACCGATTTCAGGAGGTAGACTGGAATTGCATTGAAAGCATAGGAAAAGAGGCAGAACGTCCACAATGATGCACTTGGCCAAAAAGGGCGTATGCGTTTTTTCCTGAATATATTCAGGAAAAAACGCATACGCCCTTTTTGGCCAACCAAGCAAGCTTGCAAAGGAAATCTGCACTACAATGAAGTCTCACTTCCCCCCGGTCAAAAGGGCCATCTGAAAAAAGTGTAAAATCCAGAAAGGCAGGACAGGCCATGGAGAACTGGGAGCCTTGTTATGCTGATGGGCGGGATGTAAATTGCCAACAACCACTCGGGAGAAGTGTATGGTGTTTCCTGAAACATCTAAAAAACAAAGCAACAGAGCCTAGGGCACTGCCACTTATGGTCCTATAGCTTAGGGAAATTAAAATCAAAAAGACACAGCCACCCTAAAGTTTGGGACGCCTCTGTTTACAAGAACCTCGTTTACAGTACAAGTTCAACATCGCAGAAAGTGAAAAATGGATAAAGAAGTTGTGGTATTTACTTACAAAGCAATATCACTCAGCAATGAAATCTGTGTCATCAGGCCCTTAGCAGCACAATGAGTGGATTCAGGTATGATGATTCTAACTGAAGTAAGTCACACAGAAAAAGAAACATCATAAGATATCAGTAATACACGGAATGTAAACTTGGCTACACAGGAACTGAATTACAGAACAGAACAGGGTCTCAAATTTAGAAAACCAACTATGCTTGCTTAAGGGTAAAGGTGAGTTGGGGTGCTGCATAAAACCAGAGATTGAAATGAGCACAGATAAAGTTCCTTAAGTCAAATATGGAATAGACAAGAGCTACTCCTTGCTCAACGAAATGGACACAACACCGCATATTAAACGCCTAAGAATGTGCCTGACTAGTAAGTATCTTAAAACCTATGGATTGCTATGTCTCCGAAAGAGAATCAAGCATGTGTACAGGGGCATAAACGCTGCAGTGATAGGATTGGAGAGGTTCGGTGAGCAAATGAAGACCCTTTGAAGTCATATTGCATGGTACCCATTACACGGGTCTCAACTCTCCAGGTTTAAGGTATTCTTCCTTCAGCTAAAACATGCATGTGGAACCCAAGTATGATCAACCATGTGAACGGGAGACGTGTTCAAATATGTCTCAGTTTTCCTCCCCTGGTACTCGGGTGCAACATTCCAGACGCTTTACTAACACTCTCCCCACTTGGAGAGTCAGCGCCTTTAACCTCCTGTTTGGCCCAGTTTGCAATTTCTGCGGAAGATGAACAGGAATAGCGAGAACCAATGAGAGGCTAGCTGGAGGTGTCTGGACGGGCAAATTTAACTCTCATTTCCCACCAGGAAGAGGAAATAACCAAAGGCTCAGCGTGCCGTACCGTAACCAGATTAGGGCCTGAAGCCATCCTGCGGTGTTGCGGCCAGGTCACAAGAAAGCGAGTTGAAGAAAGGAGCTCAGGGGCACTGTAATTCAAAAACCTGCAGAGTTATAAATGACAGCTATCGTCCAAAAATAGACTGAAGTAAGGCTGCCAAGAGGACTTGAAAGCGGGGCAGAATTGCAGGAAACCGATTTCAGGAGGTAGACTGGAATTGCATTGAAAGCATAGGAAAAGAGGCAGAACGTCCACAATGATGCACTTGGCCAAAAAGGGCGTATGCGTTTTTTCCTGAATATATTCAGGAAAAAACGCATACGCCCTTTTTGGCCAACCAAGCAAGTTGCAAAGGAAATCTGCACTACAATGAAGTCTCACTTCCCCCCGGTCAAAAGGGCCATCTGAAAACAGTGTAAAATCCAGAAAGGCAGGACAGGCCATGGAGAACTGGGAGCCTTGTTATGCTTATGGGCGGGATGTAAATTGCCAACAGACACTCGGGAGAAGTGTATGGTGTTTCCTGAAACATCTAAAAAACAAAGCAACAGAACCTAGGGCACTTCCACTTATGGTCCTATAGCTTAGGGAAATTAAAATCAAAAAGACACAGCCACCCCAAAGTTTGGAACGGCTCTGTTTACAAGAACCTCGTTTACAGTACAAGTTCAACATCGCAGAAAGTGAAAAATGGATAAAGAAGTTGTGGTATTTACTTACAAAGCAATATCACTCAGCAATGAAATCTGTGTCATCAGGCCCTTAGCAGCACAATGAGTGGATTCAGGTATGATGATTCTAACTGAAGTAAGTCACACAGAAAAAGAAACATCATAAGATATCAGTAATACACGGAATGTAAACTTGGCTACACAGGAACTGAATTCCAAAACAGAACAGGGTCTCAAATTTAGAAAACCAACTATGCTTGCTTAAGCGTAAAGGTGAGTTGGGGTGCTGCATAAAACCAGAGATTGAAATGAGCACAGATAAAGTTCCTTAAGTCAAATATGGAATAGACAAGAGCTACTCCTTGCTCAACGAAATGGACTCAACACCGCATATTAAACGCCTAAGAATGTACCTGACTAGTAAGTATCTTAAAACCTATGGATTGCTATGTCTCCGAAAGAGAATCAAGCAAGTGTACAGGGGCATAAACGCAGCAGTGATAGGATTGGAGAGGTTCGGTGAGCAAATGAAGACCCTTTGAAGTCATATTGCATGGTACCCATTCCACGGGTCTCAACTCTCCAGGTTTAAGGTATTCTTCCTTCAGCTAAAACATGCATGTGGAACCCAAGTATGATCAACCATGTGAACGGGAGACGTGTTCAAATATGTCTCAGTTTTCCTCCCCTGGTACTCGGGTGCAACATTCCAGACGCTTTACTAACACTCTCCCGACTTGGAGAGTCAGTCCCTTTAAACTCCTGTTTGGCCCAGTTTGCAATTTCTGCGGAAGATGAACAGGAATAGCGAGAACCAATGAGAGACTAGCTGGAGGTGTCTGGACGGGCAAATTTAACTCTCATTTCCCACCAGGAAGAGGAATTAACCAAAGGCTCAGCGTGCCGTGCCGGAACCAGATTAGGGCCTGAAGCCATCATGCGGTGTTGCGGCCAGCTCAAAAGAAAGCGAGTTGAAGAAAGGAGCTCAGGGGCACTGTAATTCACAAACCTGCAGAGTTATAAATGACAGCTATCGTCCAAAAATAGACTGAAGTAAGGCTGCCAAGAGGACTTGAAAGCGGGGCAGAATTGCAGGAAACCGATTTCAGGAGGTAGACTGGAATTGCATTGAAAGCATAGGAAAAGAGGCAGAACGTCCACAATGATGCACTTGGCCAAAAAGGGCGTGTGCGTTTTTTCCTGAATATATTCAGGAAAAAACGCATACGCCATTTTTGGCCAACCAAGCAAGCTTGCAAAGGAAATCTGCACTACAATGAAGTCTCACTTCCCCCTGGTCAAAAGGGCCATCTGAAAAAAGTGTAAAATCCAGAAAGGCAGGACAGGCCATGGAGAACTGGGAGCCTTGTTATGCTGATGGGCGGGATGTAAATTGCCAACAGACACTTGGGAGAAGTGTATGGTGTTTCCTGAAACATCTAAAAAACAAAGCAACAGAGCCTAGGGCACTTCCACTTATGGTCCTATAGCTTAGGGAAATTAAAATCAAAAAGACACAGCCACCCCAAAGTTTGGAACGGCTCTGTTTACAAGAACCTCGTTTACAGTACAAGTTCAACATCGCAGAAAGTGAAAAATGGATAAAGAACTTGTGGTACTTACGTACAATGCAGTATCACTCAGCAATGAAATCTATGTCATCAGGCACGTAGCAGCATAATGAGTAGATTCAGGTACGATGATTCTAACTGAAATAAGTCACACAGAAAAAGAAACATCATAAGATATCACTAATACACGGAATGTAAACTTGGCTACACAGGAACTGAATTCCAAAACAGAACAGGTTCTCAAATTTAGAAAACCAACTTATGCTTGCTTAAGGGGAAAGGTGAGTTGGGTTGCTGCATAAAACCAGAGATTGAAATGAGCACAGATAAAGTTCCTTAAGCCAAATATGGAATAGACAAGAGCCACTCCTTGTTCAACGAAATGGACTCAACACCGCATATTAAACGCCTAAGAATGTACCTGACTAGTAAGTATCTTAAAACCTATGGATTGCTATGTCTCCGAAAGAGAATCAAGCATGTGTACAGGGGCATAAACGCAGCAGTGATAGGATTGGAGAGGTTCGGTGAGCAAATGAAGACCCTTTGAAGTCATATTGCATGGTACCCATTCCACGGGTTTCAATTACCCAGGTTTTAGGTATTCTTCCTTCAGCTAAAACAGGCATGTGGAACCCAGAGTATGATCAACCATGTGATCGAGAGACGTGTTCAAATATGTCTCAGTTTTCCTCCCCTGGTACTCGGGTGCAACATTCCAGACGCTTTACTAACACTCTCCCCACTTGGAGAGTCAGCGCCTTTAACCTCCTGTTTGGCCCAGTTTGCAATTTCTGCGGAAGATGAACAGGAATAGCGAGAACCAATGAGAGGCTAGCTGGAGGTGTCTGGACGGGCAAATTTAACTCTCATTTCCCACCAGGAAGAGGAAATAACCAAAGGCTCAGCGTGCCGTACCGGAACCAGATTAGGGCCTGAAGCCATCCTGCGGTGTTGCGGCCAGGTCACAAGAAAGCGAGTTGAAGAAAGGAGCTCAGGGGCACTGTAATTCACAAACCTGCAGAGTTATAAATGACAGCTATCGTCCAAAAATAGACTGAAGTAAGGCTGCCAAGAGGACTTGAAAGCGGGGCAGAATTGCAGGAAACCGATTTCAGGAGGTAGACTGGAATTGCATTGAAAGCATAGGAAAAGAGGCAGAACGTCCACAATGATGCACTTGGCCAAAAAGGGCGTATGCGTTTTTTCCTGAATATATTCAGGAAAAAACGCATACGCCCTTTTTGGCCAAACAAGCAAGCTTGCAAAGGAAATCTGCACTACAATGAAGTCTCACTTCCCCCCGGTCAAAAGGGCCATCTGAAAAAAGTGTAAAATCCAGAAAGGCAGGACAGGCCATGGAGAACTGGGAGCCTTGTTATGCTGATGGGCGGGATGTAAATTGCCAACAACCACTCGGGAGAAGTGTATGGTGTTTCCTGAAACATCTAAAAAACAAAGCAACAGAGCCTAGGGCACTGCCACTTATGGTCCTATAGCTTAGGGAAATTAAAATCAAAAAGACACAGCCACCCCAAAGTTTGGGACGCCTCTGTTTACAAGAACCTCGTTTCCAGTTCAAGTTCAACATCGCAGAAAGTGAAAAATGGATAAAGAAGATGTGGTATTTACTTACAAAGCAATATCACTCAGCAATGAAATCTATGTCATCAGGCCCTTAGCATCACAATGAGTGGATTCAGGTATGATGATTCTAACTGAAATAAGTCACACAGAAAAAGAAACATCATAAGATATCAGTAATACACGGAATGTAAACTTGGCTACACAGGAACTGAATTACAGAACAGAACAGGGACTCAAATTTAGAAAACCAACTTATGCTTGCTTAAGGGGAAAGGTGAGTTGGGGTGCTGCATAAAACCAGAGATTGAAATGAGCACAGATAAAGTTCCTTAAGCCAAATATGGAATAGACAAGAGCTACTCCTTGCTCAACGAAATGGACTCAACACCGCATATTAAACGCCTAAGAATGTACCTGACTAGTAAGTATCTTAAAACCTATGGATTGCTATGTCTCCGAAAGAGAATCAAGCATGTGTACAGGGGCATAAACGCAGCAGTGATAGGATTGGAGAGGTTCGGTGAGCAAATGAAGACCCTTTGAAGTCATATTGCATGGTACCCATTACACGGGTCTTAACTCTCCAGGTTTAAGGTATTCTTCCTTCAGCTAAAACATGCATGTGGAACCCAAGTATGATCAACCATGTGAATGGGAGACGTGTTCAAATATGTCTCAGTTTTCCTCCCCTGGTACTCGGGTGCAACATTCCAGACGCTTTACTAACACTCTCCCCACTTGGAGAGTCAGCGCCTTTAACCTCCTGTTTGGCCCAGTTTGCAATTTCTGCGGAAGATGAACAGGAATAGCGAGAACCAATGAGAGACTAGCTGGAGGTGTTTGGACGGGCAAATTTAACTCTCATTTCCCACCAGGAAGAGGAAATAACCAAAGGCTCAGCGTGCCGTGCCGGAACCAGATTAGGGCCTGAAGCCATCCTGCGGTGTTGCGGCCAGCTCAAAAGAAAGCGAGTTGAAGAAAGGAGCTCAGGGGCACTGTAATTCACAAACCTGCAGAGTTATAAATGACAGCTATCATCCAAAATAGACTGAAGTAAGGCTGCCAAGAGGACTTGAAAGCGGGGCAGAATTGCAGGAAACGGATTTCAGGAGGTAGACTGGAATTGCATTGAAAGCATAGGAAAAGAGGCAGAACGTCCACAATGATGCACTTGGCCAAAAAGGGCGTATGCGTTTTCTCCTGAATATATTCAGGAAAAAACGCATACGCCCTTTTTGGCCAAACAAGCAAGCTTGCAAAGGAAATCTGCACTACAATGAAGTCTCACTTCCCCCCGGTCAAAAGGGCCATCTGAAAAAAGTGTAAAAACCAGAAAGGCAGGACAGGCCATGGAGAACTGGGAGCTTTGTTATGCTGATGGGCGGGATGTAAATTGCCAACAGACACTGGGGAGAAGTGTATGGTGTTTCCTGAAACATCTAAAAAACAAAGCAACAGAGCCTAGGGCACTGCCACTTATGGTCCTATAGCTTAGGGAAATTAAAATCAAAAAGACACAGCCACCCTAAAGTTTGGGACGCCTCTGTTTACAAGAACCTCGTTTACAGTACAAGTTCAACATCGCAGAAAGTGAAAAATGGATAAAGAAGTTGTGGTATTTACTTACAAAGCAATATCACTCAGCAATGAAATCTGTGTCATCAGGCCCTTAGCAGCACAATGAGTGGATTCAGGTATGATGATTCTAACTGAAGTAAGTCACACAGAAAAAGAAACATCATAAGATATCAGTAATACACGGAATGTAAACTTGGCTACACAGGAACTGAATTACAGAACAGAACAGGGTCTCAAATTTAGAAAACCAACTATGCTTGCTTAAGGGTAAAGGTGAGTTGGGGTGCTGCATAAAACCAGAGATTGAAATGAGCACAGATAAAGTTCCTTAAGTCAAATATGGAATAGACAAGAGCTACTCCTTGCTCAACGAAATGGACTCAACACCGCATATTAAACGCCTAAGAATGTACCTGACTAGTAAGTATCTTAAAACCTATGGATTGCTATGTCTCCGAAAGAGAATCAAGCATGTGTACAGGGGCATAAACGCAGCAGTGATAGGATTGGAGAGGTTCAGTGAGCAAATGAAGACCCTTTGAAGTCATATTGCATGGTACCCATTACACGGGTCTTAACTCTCCAGGTTTAAGGTATTCTTCCTTCAGCTAAAACATGCATGTGGAACCCAAGTATGATCAACCATGTGAACGGGAGACGTGTTCAAATATGTCTCAGTTTTCCTCCCCTGGTACTCGGGTGCAACATTCCAGACGCTTTACTAACACTCTCCCCACTTGGAGAGTCAGCGCCTTTAACCTCCTGTTTGGCCCAGTTTGCAATTTCTGCGGAAGATGAACAGGAATAGCGAGAACCAATGAGAGGCTAGCTGGAGGTGTCTGGACGGGCAAATTTAACTCTCATTTCCCACCAGGAAGAGGAATTAACCAAAGGCTCAGCATGCCAGGCCGGAACCAGATTAGGGCCTGAAGCCATCCTGCGGTGTTGCGGCCAGGTCACAAGAAAGCGAGTTGAAGAAAGGAGCTCAGGGGCACTGTAATTCACAAACCTGCAGAGTTATAAATGACAGCTATCGTCCAAAAATAGACTGAAGTAAGGCTGCCAAGAGGACTTGAAAGCGGGGCAGAATTGCAGGAAACCGATTTCAGGAGGTAGACTGGAATTGCATTGAAAGCATAGGAAAAGAGGCAGAACGTCCACAATGATGCACTTGGCCAAAAAGGGCGTATGCGTTTTTTCCTGAATATATTCAGGAAAAAACGCATACGCCCTTTTTGGCCAACCAAGCAAGCTTGCAAAGGAAATCTGCACTACAATGAAGTCTCACTTCCCCCCAGTCAAAAGGGCCATCTGAAAAAAGTGTAAAATCCAGAAAGGCAGGACAGGCCATGGAGAACTGGGAGCCTTGTTATGCTGATGGGCGGGATGTAAATTGCCAACAACCACTCGGGAGAAGTGTATGGTGTTTCCTGAAACATCTAAAAAACAAAGCAACAGAACCTAGGGCACTTCCACTTATGGTCCTATAGCTTAGGGAAATTAAAATCAAAAAGACACAGCCACCCCAAAGTTTGGAACGGCTCTGTTTACAAGAACCTCGTTTACAGTACAAGTTCAACATCGCAGAAAGTGAAAAATGGATAAAGAAGTTGTGGTATTTAGTTACAAAGCAATATCACTCAGCAATGAAATCTGTGTCATCAGGCCCTTAGCAGCACAATGAGTGGATTCAGGTATGATGATTCTAACTGAAGTAAGTCACACAGAAAAAGAAACATCATAAGATATCAGTAATACACGGAATGTAAACTTGGCTACACAGGAACTGAATTACAGAACAGAACAGGGTCTCAAATTTAGAAAACCAACTTATGCTTGCTTAAGGGTAAAGGTGAGTTGGGGTGCTGCATAAAACCAGAGATTGAAATGAGCACAGATAAAGTTCCTTAAGTCAAATATGGAATAGACAAGAGCTACTCCTTGCTCAACGAAATGGACTCAACACCGCATATTAAACGCCTAAGAATGTGCCTGACTAGTAAGTATCTTAAAACCTATGGATTGCTATGTCTCCGAAAGAGAATCAAGCATGTGTACAGGGGCATAAACGCAGCAGTGATAGGATTGGAGAGGTTCGGTGAGCAAATGAAGACCCTTTGAAGTCATATTGCATGGTACCTATTACATGGGTCTTAACTCTCCAGGTTTAAGGTATTCTTCCTTCAGCTAAAACATGCATGTGGAACCCAAGTATGATCAACCATGTGAACGGGAGACGTGTTCAAATATGTCTCAGTTTTCCTCCCCTGGTACTCGGGTGCAACATTCCAGACGCTTTACTAACACTCTCCCCACTTGGAGAGTCAGCGCCTTTAACCTCCTGTTTGGCCCAGTTTGCAATTTCTGCGGAAGATGAACAGGAATAGCGAGAACCAATGAGAGACTAGCTGGAGGTGTCTGGACGGGCAAATTTAACTCTCATTTCCCACCAGGAAGAGGAATTAACCAAAGGCTCAGCGTGCCGTGCCGGAACCAGATTAGGGCCTGAAGCCATCATGCGGTGTTGCGGCCAGCTCAAAAGAAAGCGAGTTGAAGAAAGGAGCTCAGGGACACTGTAATTCACAAACCTGCAGAGTTATAAATGACAGCTATCATCCAAAAATAGACTGAAGTAAGGCTGCCAAGAGGACTTGAAAGCGGGGCAGAATTGCAGGAAACCGATTTCAGGAGGTAGACTGGAATTGCATTGAAAGCATAGGAAAAGAGGCAGAACGTCCACAATGATGCACTTGGCCAAAAATGGCGTATGCGTTTTTTCCTGAATATATTCAGGAAAAAACGCATACGCCCTTTTTGGCCAACCAAGCAAGCTTGCAAAGGAAATCTGCACTACAATGAAGTCTCACTTCCCCCTGGTCAAAAGGGCCATCTGAAAAAAGTGTAAAATCAAGAAAGGCAGGACAGGCCATGGAGAACTGGGAGCCTTGTTATGCTGATGGGCGGGATGTAAATTGCCAACAGACACTTGGGAGAAGTGTATGGTGTTTCCTGAAACATCTAAAAAACAAAGCAACAGAGCCTAGGGCACTTCCACTTATGGTCCTATAGCTTAGGGAAATTAAAATCAAAAAGACACAGCCACCCCAAAGTTTGGAACGGCTCTGTTTACAAGAACCTCGTTTACAGTACAAGTTCAACATCGCAGAAAGTGAAAAATGGATAAAGAACTTGTGGTACTTACGTACAATGCAGTATCACTCAGCAATGAAATCTATGTCATCAGGCACGTAGCAGCATAATGAGTAGATTCAGGTACGATGATTCTAACTGAAATAAGTCACACAGAAAAAGAAACATCATAAGATATCACTAATACACGGAATGTAAACTTGGCTACACAGGAACTGAATTCCAAAACAGAACAGGTTCTCAAATTTAGAAAACCAACTTATGCTTGCTTAAGGGGAAGGTGAGTTGGGTTGCTGCATAAAACCAGAGATTGAAATGAGCACAGATAAAGTTCCTTAAGCCAAATATGGAATAGACAAGAGCCACTCCTTGCTCAACGAAATGGACTCAACACCGCATATTAAACGCCTAAGAATGTACCTGACTAGTAAGTATCTTAAAACCTATGGATTGCTATGTCTCCGAAAGAGAATCAAGCATGTGTACAGGGGCATAAACGCAGCAGTGATAGGATTGGAGAGGTTCGGTGAGCAAATGAAGACCCTTTGAAGTCATATTGCATGGTACCCATTCCACGGGTTTCAATTACCCAGGTTTTAGGTATTCTTCCTTCAGCTAAAACAGGCATGTGGAACCCAGAGTATGATCAACCATGTGATCGGGAGACGTGTTCAAATATGTCTCAGTTTTCCTCCCCTGGTACTCCGGTGCAACATTCCAGACGCTTTACTAACACTCTCCCCACTTGGAGAGTCAGCGCCTTTAACCTCCTGTTTGGCACAGTTTGCAATTTCTGCGGAAGATGAACAGGAATAGCGAGAACCAATGAGAGACTAGCTGGAGGTGTCTGGACGGGCAAATTTAACTCTCATTTCCCACCAGGAAGAGGAAATAACCAAAGGCTCAGCGTGCCGTGCCGGAACCAGATTAGGGCCTGAAGCCATCCTGCGGTGTTGCGGCCAGGTCACAAGAAAGCGAGTTGAAGAAAGGAGCTCAGGGGCACTGTAATTCACAAACCTGCAGAGTTATAAATGACAGCTATCGTCCAAAAATAGACTGAAGTAAGGCTGCCAAGAGGACTTGAAAGCGGGGCAGAATTGCAGGAAACCGATTTCAGGAGGTAGACTGGAATTGCATTGAAAGCATAGGAAAAGAGGCAGAACGTCCACAATGATGCACTTGGCCAAAAAGGGCGTATGCGTTTTTTCCTGAATATATTCAGGAAAAAACGCATACGCCCTTTTTGGCCAACCAAGCAAGCTTGCAAAGGAAATCTGCACTACAATGAAGTCTCACTTCCCCCCGGTCAAAAGAGCCATCTGAAAAAAGTGTAAAATCCAGAAAGGCAGGACAGGCCATGGAGAACTGGGAGCCTTGTTATGCTGATGGGCGGGATGTAAATTGCCAACAGACACTCCGGAGAAGTGTATGGTGTTTCCTGAAACATCTAAAAAACAAAGCAACAGAGCCTAGGGCACTGCCACTTATGGTCCTATAGCTTAGGGAAATTAAAATCAAAAAGACACAGCCACCCCAAAGTTTGGAACGGCTCTGTTTACAAGAACCTCGTTTACAGTACAAGTTCAACATCGCAGAAAGTGAAAAATGGATAAAGAAGTTGTGGTATTTACTTACAAAGCAATATCACTCAGCAATGAAATCTATGTCATCAGGCCCTTAGCATCACAATGAGTGGATTCAGGTATGATGATTCTAACTGAAATAAGTCACACAGAAAAAGAAACATCATAAGATATCAGTAATACACGGAATGTAAACTTGGCTACACAGGAACTGAATTACAGAACAGAACAGGGTCTCAAATTTAGAAAACCAACTTATGCTTGCTTAAGGGTAAAGGTGAGTTGGGGTGCTGCATAAAACCAGAGATTGAAATGAGCACAGATAAAGTTCCTTAAGTCAAATATGGAATAGACAAGAGCTACTCCTTGCTCAACGAAATGGACTCAACACCGCATATTAAACGCCTAAGAATGTACCTGACTAGTAAGTATCTTAAAACCTATGGATTGCTATGTCTCCGAAAGAGAATCAAGCATGTGTACAGGGGCATAAACGCAGCAGTGATAGGATTGGAGAGGTTCGGTGAGCAAATGAAGACCCTTTGAAGTCATATTGCATGGTACCCATTACACGGGTCTTAACTCTCCAGGTTTAAGGTATTCTTCCTTCAGCTAAAACAAGCATGTGGAATCCAAGTATGATCAACCATGTGAACGGGAGACGTGTTCAAATATGTCTCAGTTTTCCTCCCCTGGTACTCGGGTGCAACATTCCAGACGCTTTACTAACACTCTCCTGACTTGGAGAGTCAGGCCCTTTAAACTCCTGTTTGGCACAGTTTGCAATTTCTGCGGAAGATGAACAGGAATAGCGAGAACCAATGAGAGACTAGCTGGAGGTGTCTGGACGGGCAAATTTAACTCTCATTTCCCACCAGGAAGAGGAATTAACCAAAGGGTCAGCGTGCCGTGCCGGAACCAGATTAGGGCCTGAAGCCATCCTGCGGTGTTGCGGCCAGGTCACAAGAAAGCTAGTTGAAGAAAGGAGCTCAGGGGCAGTGTAATTCACAAACCTGCAGAGTTATAAATGACAGCTATCGTCCAAAAATAGACTGAAGTAAGGCTGCCAAGAGGACTTGAAAGCGGGGCAGAATTGCAGGAAACCGATTTCAGGAGGTAGACTGGAATTGCATTGAAAGCATAGGAAAAGAGGCAGAACGTCCACAATGATGCACTTGGCCAAAAAGGGCGTATGCGTTTTTTCCTGAATATATTCAGGAAAAAACGCATACGCCGTTTTTGGCCAACCAAGCAAGCAAGCAAAGGAAATCTGCACTACAATGAAGTCTCACTTCCCCCTGGTCAAAAGGGCCATCTGAAAAAAGTGTAAAATCCAGAAAGGCAGGACAGGCCATTGAGAACTGGGAGCCTTGTTATGCTGATGGGCGGGATGTAAATTGCCAACAGACACTTGGGAGAAGTGTATGGTGTTTCCTGAAACATCTAAAAAACAAAGCAACAGAGCCTAGGACACTTCCACTTATGGTCCTATAGCTTAGGGAAATTAAAATCAAAAAGACACAGCCACCCCAAAGTTTGGAATGGCTCTGTTTACAAGAACCTCGTTTACAGTACAAGTTCAACATCGCAGAAAGTGAAAAATGGATAAAGAACTTGTGGTACTTACGTACAATGCAGTATCACTCAGCAATGAAATCTATGTCATCAGGCACATAGCAGCATAATGAGTAGATTCAGGTACGATGATTCTAACTGAAATAAGTCACACAGAAAAAGAAACATCATAAGATATCACTAATACACGGAATGTAAACTTGGCTACACAGGAACTGAATTCCAAAACAGAACAGATTCTCAAATTTAGAAAACCAACTTATGCTTGCTTAAGGGGAAAGGTGAGTTGGGTTGCTGCATAAAACCAGAGATTGAAATGAGCACAGATAAAGTTCCTTAAGCCAAATATGGAATAGACAAGAGCTACTCCTTGCTCAACGAAATGGACTCAACACCGCATATTAAACGCCTAAGAATGTACCTGACTAGTAAGTATCTTAAAACCTATGGATTGCTATGTCTCCGAAAGAGAATCAAGCATGTGTTCAGGGGCATAAACGCAGCAGTGATAGGATTGGAGAGGTTCGGTGAGCAAATGAAGACCCTTTGAAGTCATATTGCATGGTACCCATTCCACGGGTCTCAACTCTCCAGGTTTAAGGTATTCTTCCTTCAGCTAAAACATGCATGTGGAACCCAAGTATGATCAACCATGTGAACGGGAGACGTGTTCAAATATGTCTCAGTTTTCCTCCCCTGGTACTCGGGTGCAACATTCCAGACGCTTTACTAACACTCTCCCCACTTGGAGAGTCAGCGCCTTTAACCTCCTGTTTGGCCCAGTTTGCAATTTCTGCGGAAGATGAACAGAAATAGCGAGAACAAATGAGAGACTAGCTGGAGGTGTCTGGACGGGCAAATTTAACTCTCATTTCCCACCAGGAAGAGGAAATAACCAAAGGCTCAGCGTGCCGTGCCGGAACCAGATTAGGGCCTGAAGCCATCCTGCAGTGTTGCGGCCAGGTCACAAGAAAGCGAGTTGAAGAAAGGAGCTCAGGGGCACTGTAATTCACAAACCTGCAGAGTTATAAATGACAGCTATCGTCCAAAAATAGACTGAAGTAAGGCTGCCCAGAGGACTTGAAAGCGGGGCAGAATTGCAGGAAACCGATTTCAGGAGGTAGACTGGAATTGCATTGAAAGCATAGGAAAAGAGGCAGAACGTCCACAATGATGCACTTGGCCAAAAAGGGCGTATGCGTTTTTTCCTGAATATATTCAGGAAAAAACGCATACGCCCTTTTTGGCCAACCAAGCAAGCTTGCAAAGGAAATCTGCACTACAATGAAGTCTCACTTCCCCTCGGTCAAAAGGGCCATCTGAAAAATGTGTAAAATCCAGAAAGGCAGGACAGGCCATGGAGAACTGGGAGCCTTGTTATGCTGATGGGCGGGATGTAAATTGCCAACAACCACTCGGGAGAAGTGTATGGTGTTTCCTGAAACATCTAAAAAACAAAGCAACAGAACCTAGGGCACTGCCACTTATGGTCCTATAGCTTAGGGAAATTAAAATCAAAAAGACACAGCCACCCCAAAGTTTGGAACGGCTCTGTTTACAAGAACCTCGTTTACAGTACAAGTTCAACATCACAGAAAGTGAAAAATGGAAAGAAGTTGTGGTATTTACTTACAAAGCAATATCACTCAGCAATGAAATCTGTGTCATCAGGCCCTTAGCAGCACAATGAGTGGATTCAGGTATGATGATTCTAACTGAAGTAAGTCACACAGAAAAAGAAACATCATAAGATATCAGTAATACACGGAATGTAAACTTGGCTACACAGGAACTGAATTACAGAACAGAACAGGGTCTCAAATTTAGAAAACCAACTTATGCTTGCTTAAGGGTAAAGGTGAGTTGGGGTGCTGCATAAACCAGAGATTGAAATGAGCACAGATAAAGTTCCTTAAGTCAAATATGGAATAGACAAGAGCTACTCCTTGCTCAACGAAATGGACTCAACACCGCATATTAAACGCCTAAGAATGTACCTGACTAGTAAGTATCTTAAAACCTATGGATAGCTATGTCTCCGAAAGAGAATCAAGCGTGTGTACAGGGGCATAAACGCAGCAGTGATAGGATTGGAGAGGTTCGGTGAGCAAATGAAGACCCTTTGAAGTCATATTGCATGGTACCCATTCCACGGGTCTCAACTCTCCAGGTTTAAGGTATTCTTCCTTCAGCTAAAACATGCATGTGGAACCGAAGTATGATCAACCATGTGAACGGGAGACGTGTTCAAATATGTCTCAGTTTTCCTCCCCTGGTACTCGGGTGCAACATTCCAGACGCTTTACTAACACTCTCCCCACTTGGAGAGTCAGTGCCTTTAACCTCCTGTTTGGCCCAGTTTGCAATTTCTGCGGAAGATGAACAGAAATAGCGAGAACCAATGAGAGACTAGCTGGAGGTGTCTGGACGGGCAAATTTAACTCTCATTTCCCACCAGGAAGAGGAAATAACCAAAGGCTCAGCGTGCCGTGCCGGAACCAGATTAGGGCCTGAAGCCATCCTGCGGTGTTGCGGCCAGGTCACAAGAAAGCGAGTTGAAGAAAGGAGCTCAGGGGCACTGTAATTCACAAACCTGCAGAGTTATAAATGACAGCTATCGTCCAAAAATAGACTGAAGTAAGGCTGCCAAGAGGACTTGAAAGTGGGGCAGAATTGCAGGAAACCGATTTCAGGAGGTAGACTGGAATTGCATTGAAAGCATAGGAAAAGAGGCAGAACGTCCACAATGATGCACTTGGCCAAAAAGGGCGTATGCGTTTTTTCCTGAATATATTCAGGAAAAAACGCATACGCCCTTTTTGGCCAACCAAGCAAGCTTGCAAAGGAAATCTGCACTACAATGAAGTCTCACTTCCCCCCGGTCAAAAGGGCCATCTGAAAAAAGTGTAAAATCCAGAAAGGCAGGACAGGCCATGGAGAACTGGGAGCCTTGTTATGCTGATGGGCGGGATGTAAATTGCCAACAACCACTCGGGAGAAGTGTATGGTGTTTCCTGAAACATCTAAAAAACAAAGCAACAGAACCTAGGGCACTTCCACTTATGGTCCTATAGCTTAGGGAAATTAAAATCAAAAAGACACAGCCACCCCAAAGTTTGGAACAGCTCTGTTTACAAGAACCTCGTTTACAGTACAAGTTCAACATCGCAGAAAGTGAAAAATGGATAAAGAAGTTGTGGTATTTACTTACAAAGCAATATCACTCAGCAATGAAATCTGTGTCATCAGGCCCTTAGCAGCACAGTGAGTGGATTCAGGTATGATGATTCTAACTGAAATAAGTCACACAGAAAAAGAAACATCATAAGATATCAGTAATACACGGAATGTAAACTTGGCTACACAGGAACTGAATTACAGAACAGAACAGGGTCTCAAATTTAGAAAACCAACTTATTCTTGCTTAAGGGTAAAGGTGAGTTGGGGTGCAGCATAAAACCAGAGACTGAAATGAGCACAGATAAAGTTCCTTAAGCCAAATATGGAATAGACAAGAGCTACTCCTTGCTCAACGAAATGGACTCAACACCGCATATTAAACGCCTAAGAATGTACCTGACTAGTAAGTATCTTAAAACCTATGGATTGCTATGTCTCCGAAAGAGAATCAAGCATGTGTACAGGGGCATAAACGCAGCAGTGATAGGATTGGAGAGGTTCGGTGAGCAAATGAAGACCCTTTGAAGTCATATTGCATGGTACCCATTCCACGGGTTTCAACTACCCAGGTTTAAGGTATTCTTCCTTCAGCTAAAACATGCATGTGGAACCTAGAGTATGATCAACCATGTGATCGGGAGACGTGTTCAAATATGTCTCAGTTTTCCTCCCCTGGTACTCGGGTGCAACATTCCAGACGCTTTACTAACACTCTCCCCACTTGGAGAGTCAGTCCCTTTAACCTCCTGTTTGGCCCAGTTTGCAATTTCTGCGGAAGATGAACAGGAATAGCGAGAACAAATGAGAGGCTAGTTGGAGGTGTCTGGACGGGCAAATTTAACTCTCATTTCCCACCAGGAAGAGGAATTAACCAAAGGCTCAGCATCCCGTGCCGGAACCAGATTAGGGCCTGAAGCCATCCTGCGGTGTTGCGGCCAGGTCACAAGAAAGCGAGTTGAAGAAAGGAGCTCAGGAGCACTGTAATTCACAAACCTGCAGAGTTATAAATGACAGCTATCGTCCAAAAATAGACTGAAGTAAGGCTGCCAAGAGGACTTGAAAGCGGGGCAGAATTGCAGGAAACCGATTTCAGGAGGTAGACTGGAATTGCATTGAAAGCATAGGAAAAGAGGCAGAACGTCCACAATGATGCACTTGGCCAAAAAGGGCGTATGCGTTTTTTCCTGAATATATTCAGGAAAAAACGCATACGCCCTTTTTGGCCAACCAAGCAAGCTTGCAAAGGAAATCTGCACTACAATGAAGTCTCACTTCCCCCCGGTCAAAAGGGCCATCTGAAAAAAGTGTAAAATCCAGAAAGGCAGGACAGGCCATGGAGAACTGGGAGCCTTGTTATGCTGATGGGCGGGATGTAAATTGCCAACAGACACTCCGGAGAAGTGTATGGTGTTTCCTGAAACATCTAAAAAACAAAGCAACAGAGCCTAGGGCACTGCCACTTATGGTCTTATAGCTTAGGGAAATTAAAATCAAAAAGACACAGCCACCCCAAAGTTTGGGACGCCTCTGTTTACAAGAACCTCGTTTACAGTACAAGTTCAACATCGCAGAAAGTGAAAAATGGATAAAGAAGTTGTGGTATTTACTTACAAAGCAATATCACTCAGCAATGAAATCTATGTCATCAGGCCCTTAGCATCACAATGAGTGGATTCAGGTATGATGATTCTAACTGAAATAAGTCACACAGAAAAAGAAACATCATAAGATATCAGTAATACACGGAATGTAAACTTGGCTACACAGGAACTGAATTACAGAACAGAACAGGGTCTCAAATTTAGAAAACCAACTTATGCTTGCTTAAGGGTAAAGGTGAGTTGGGGTGCTGCATAAAACCAGAGATTGAAATGAGCACAGATAAAGTTCCTTAAGTCAAATATGGAATAGACAAGAGCTACTCCTTGCTCAACGAAATGGACTCAACACCGCATATTAAACGCCTAAGAATGTACCTGACTAGTAAGTATCGTAAAACCTATGGATTGCTATGTCTCCAAAAGAGAATCAAGCATGTGTACAGGGGCATAAACGCAGCAGTGATAGGATTGGAGAGGTTCGGTGAGCAAATGAAGACCCTTTGAAGTCATATTGCATGGTACCCATTCCACGGGTCTCAACTCTCCAGGTTTAAGGTATTCTTCCTTCAGCTAAAACATGCATGTGGAACCCAAGTATGATCAACCATGTGAACGGGAGACGTGTTCAAATATGTCTCAGTTTTCCTCCCCTGGTACTCGGGTGCAACATTCCAGACGCTTTACTAACACTCTCCCCACTTGGAGAGTCAGCGCCTTTAACCTCCTGTTTGGCCCAGTTTGCAATTTCTGCGGAAGATGAACAGGAATAGCGAGAACAAATGAGAGGCTAGCTGGAGGTGTCTGGACGGGCAAATTTAACTCTCATTTCCCACCAGGAAGAGGAAATTACCAAAGGCTCAGCGTGCCGTACCAGAACCAGATTAGGGCCTGAAGCCATCCTGCGGTGTTGCGGCCAGGTCACAAGAAAGCGAGTTGAAGAAAGGAGCTCAGGGGCACTGTAATTCACAAACCTGCAGAGTTATAAATGACAGCTATCGTCCAAAAATAGACTGAAGTAAGGCTGCCAAGAGGACTTGAAAGCGGGGCAGAATTGCAGGAAACCGATTTCAGGAGGTAGACTGGAATTGCATTGAAAGCATAGGAAAAGAGGCAGAACGTCCACAATGATGCACTTGGCCAAAAAGGGCGTATGCGTTTTTTCCTGAATATATTCAGGAAAAAACGCATACGCCCTTTTTGGCCAACCAAGCAAGCTTGCAAAGGAAATCTGCACTACAATGAAGTCTCACTTCCCCCCGGTCAAAAGGGCCATCTGAAAAAAGTGTAAAATCCAGAAAGGCAGGACAGGCCATGGAGAACTGGGAGCCTTGTTATGCTGATGGGCGGGATGTAAATAGCCAACAGACACTCGGGAGAAGTGTATGGTGTTTCCTGAAACATCTAAAAAACAAAGCAACAGAGCCTAGGGCACTGCCACTTATGGTCTTATAGCTTAGGGAAATTAAAATTAAAAAGACACAGCCACCCCAAAGTTTGGGACGCCTCTGTTTACAAGAACCTCGTTTCCAGTACAAGTTCAACATCGCAGAAAGTGAAAAATGGATAAAGAAGTTGTGGTATTTACTTACAAAGCAATATCACTCAGCAATGAAATCTATGTCATCAGGCCCTTAGCATCACAATGAGTGGATTCAGGTATGATGATTCTAACTGAAATAAGTCACACAGAAAAAGAAACATCATAAGATATCAGTAATACACGGAATGTAAACTTGGCTACACAGGAACTGAATTACAGAACAGAACAGGGTCTCAAATTTAGAAAACCAACTTATGCTTGCTTAAGGGTAAAGGTGAGTTGGGGTGCTGCATAAAACCAGAGATTGAAATGAGCACAGATAAAGTTCCTTAAGTCAAATATGGAATAGACAAGAGCTACTCCTTGCTCAACGAAATGGACTCAACACCGCATATTAAACGCCTAAGAATGTACCTGACTAGTAAGTATCGTAAAACCTATGGATTGCTATGTCTCCGAAAGAGAATCAAGCATGTGTACAGGGGCATAAACGCAGCAGTGATAGGATTGGAGAGGTTTGGTGAGCAAATGAAGACCCTTTGAAGTCATATTGCATGGTACCCATTACACGGGTCTCAACTCTCCAGGTTTAAGGTATTCTTCCTTCAGCTAAAACATGCATGTGGAACCCAAGTATGATCAACCATGTGAACGGGAGACGTGTTCAAATATGTCTCAGTTTTCCTCCCCTGGTATTCGGGTGCAACATTCCAGACGCTTTATTAACACTCTCCCCACTTGGAGAGTCAGCGCCTTTAACCTCCTGTTTGGCCCAGTTTGCAATTTCTGCGGAAGATTAACAGGAATAGCGAGAACCAATGAGAGACTAGCTGGAGGTGTTTGGACGGGCAAATTTAACTCTCATTTCCCACCAGGAAGAGGAAAGAACCAAAGGCTCAGCGTGCCGTGCCGGAACCAGATTAGGGCCTGAAGCCATCCTGCGGTGTTGCGGCCAGGTCACAAGAAAGCGAGTTGAAGAAAGGAGCTCAGGGGCACTGTAATTCACAAACCTGCAGAGTTATAAATGACAGCTATCGTCCAAAAATAGACTGAAGTAAGGCTGCCAAGAGGACTTGAAAGCGGGGCAGAATTGCAGGAAACCGATTTCAGGAGGTAGACTGGAATTGCATTGAAAGCATAGGAAAAGAGGCAGAACGTCCACAATGATGCACTTGGCCAAAAAGGGCGTATGCGTTTTTTCCTGAATATATTCAGGAAAAAACGCATACGCCCTTTTTGGCCAACCAAGCAAGCTTGCAAAGGAAATCTGCACTACAATGAAGTCTCACTTCCCACCGGTCAAAAGGGCCATCTGAAAAAAGTGTAAAATCCAGAAAGGCAGGACAGGCCATGGAGAACTGGGAGCCTTGTTATGCTGATGGGTGGGATGTAAATTGCCAACAACCACTTGGGAGAAGTGTATGGTGTTTCCTGAAACATCTAAAAAACAAAGCAACAGAACCTAGGGCACTTCCACTTATGGTCCTATAGCTTAGGGAAATTAAAATCAAAAAGACACAGCCACCCCAAAGTTTGGAACGGCTCTGTTTACAAGAACCTCGTTTACAGTACAAGTTCAACATCGCAGAAAGTGAAAAATGGATAAAGAAGTTGTGGTATTTACTTACAAAGCAATATCACTCAGCAATGAAATCTGTGTCATCAGGCCCTTAGCAGCACAATGAGTGGATTCAGGTATGATGATTCTAACTGAAATAAGTCACACAGAAAAAGAAACATCATAAGATATCAGTAATACACGGAATGTAAACTTGGCTACACAGGAACTGAATTACAGAACAGAACAGGTTCTCAAATTTAGAAAACCAAGTTATTCTTGCTTAAGGGTAAAGGTGAGTTAGGGTGCAGCATAAAACCAGAGACTGAAATGAGCACAGATAAAGTTCCTTAAGCCAAATATGGAATAGACAAGAGCTACTCCTTGCTCAACGAAATGGACTCAACACCGCATATTAAACGCCTAAGAATGTACCTGACTAGTAAGTATCTTAAAACCTATGGATTGCTATGTCTCCGAAAGAGAATAAAGCATGTGTACAGGGGCATAAACGCAGCAGTGATAGGATTGGAGAGGTTCGGTGAGCAAATGAAGACCCTTTGAAGTCATATTGCATGGTACCCATTCCACGGGTTTCAACTACCCAGGTTTAAGGTATTCTTCCTTCAGCTAAAACATGCATGTGGAACCTAGAGTATGATCAACCATGTGATCGGGAGACGTGTTCAAATATGTCTCAGTTTTCCTCCCCTGGTACTCGGGTGCAACATTCCAGACGCTTTACTAACACTCTCCCCACTTGGAGAGTCAGTCCCTTTAACCTCCTGTTTGGCCCAGTTTGCAATTTCTGCGGAAGATGAACAGGAATAAAAAACGCATACGCCGTTTTTGGCCAACCAAGCAAGCTTGCAAAGGAAATCTGCACTACAATGAAGTCTCACTTCCCCCCGGTCAAAAGGGCCATCTGAAAAATGTGTAAAATCCAGAAAGGCAGGACAGGCCATGGAGAACTGGGAGCCTTGTTATGCTGATGGGCGGGATGTAAATTGCCAACAGACACTCGGGAGAAGTGTATGGTGTTTCCTGAAACATCTAAAAAACAAAGCAACAGAACCTAGGGCACTTCCACTTATGGTCCTATAGCTTAGGGAAATTAAAATAAAAAAGACACAGCCACCCCAAAGTTTGGAACGGCTCTGTTTACAAGAACCTCGTTTACAGTACAAGTTCAACATCGCAGAATGTGAAAAATGGATAAAGAAGTTGTGGTATTTACTTACAAAGCAATATCACTCAGCAATGAAATCTATGTCATCAGGCCCTTAGCAGCACAATGAGTGGATTCAGGTATGATGATTCTAACTGAAGTAAGTCACACAGAAAAAGAAACATCATAAGATATCAGTAATACACGGAACGTAAACTTGGCTACACAGGAACTGAATTACAGAACAGAACAGGGTCTCAAATTTAGAAAACCAACTTATTCTTGCTTAAGGGTAAAGGTGAGTTGAGGTGCTGCATAAAACCAGAGATTGAAATGAGCACAGATAAAGTTCCTTAAGTCAAATATGGAATAGACAAGAGCTACTCCTTGCTCAACGAAATGGACTCAACACCGCATATTAAACGCCTAAGAATGTGCCTGACTGGTAAGTATCTTAAAACCTATGGATTGCTATGTCTCCGAAAGAGAATCAAGCATGTGTACAGGGGCATAAACGCAGCAGTGATAGGATTGGAGAGGTTCGGTGAGCAAATGAAGACCCTTTGAAGTCATATTGCATGGTACCCATTCCACGGGTCTCAACTCTCCAGGTTTAAGGTATTCTTCCTTCAGCTAAAACATGCATGTGGAACCCAAGTATGATCAACCATGTGAACGGGAGGCGTGTTCAAATATGTCTCAGTTTTCCTCCCCTGGTACTCGGGTGCAACATTCCAGACGCTTTACTAACACTCTCCCCACTTGGAGAGTCAGCGCCTTTAACCTCCTGTTTGGCCCAGTTTGCAATTTCTGCGGAAGATGAACAGGAATAGCGAGAACCAATGAGAGACTAGTTGGAGGTGTCTGGACGGGCAAATTTAACTCTCATTTCCCACCAGGAAGAGGAAATAACCAAAGGCTCAGCGTGCCGTGCCGGAACCAGATTAGGGCCTGAAGCCATCCTGCGGTGTTGCGGCCAGCTCACAAGAAAGCAAGTTGAAGAAAGGAGCTCAGGGGCACTGTAATTCTCAAACCTGCAGAGTTATAAATGACAGCTATCGTCCAAAAATAGACTGAAGTAAGGCTGCCAAGAGGACTTGAAAGCGGGGCAGAATTGCAGGAAATCGATTTCAGGAGGTAGACTGGAATTGCATTGAAAGCATAGGAAAAGAGGCAGAACGTCCACAATGATGCACTTGGCCAAAAAGGGCGTATGCGTTTTTTCCTGAATATATTCAGGAAAAAACGCATACGCCCTTTTTGGCCAACCAAGCAAGCTTGCAAAGGAAATCTGCACTACAATGAAGTCTCACTTCCCCCCGGTCAAAAGGGCCATCTGAAAAAAGTGTAAAATCCAGAAAGGCAGGACAGGCCATGGAGAACTGGGAGCCTTGTTATGCTGATGGGCGGGATGTAAATTGCCAACAACCACTCGGGAGAAGTGTATGGTGTTTCCTGAAACATCTAAAAAACAAAGCAACAGAACCTAGGGCACTTCCACTTATGGTCCTATAGCTTAGGGAAATTAAAATCAAAAAGACACAGCCACCCCAAAGTTTGGAACGGCTCTGTTTACAAGAACCTCGTTTACAGTACAAGTTCAACATCGCAGAAAGTGAAAAATGGATAAAGAAGTTGTGGTATTTACTTACAAAGCAATATCACTCAGCAATGAAATCTGTGTCATCAGGCCCTTAGCAGCACAATGAGTGGATTCAGGTATGATGATTCTAACTGAAGTAAGTCACACAGAAAAAGAAACATCATAAGATATCAGTAATACACGGAACGTAAACTTGGCTACACAGGAACTGAATTACAGAACAGAACAGGGTCTCAAATTTAGAAAACCAACTTATGCTTGCTTAAGGGTAAAGGTGAGTTGGGGTGCTGCATAAAACCAGAGATTGAAATGAGCACAGATAAAGTTCCTTAAGTCAAATATGGAATAGACAAGAGCTACTCCGTGCTCAACGAAATGGACTCAACACCGCATATTAAACGCCTAAGAATGTGCCTGACTGGTAAGTATCTTAAAACCTATGGATTGCTATGTCTCCGAAAGAGAATCAAGCATGTGTACAGGGGCATAAACGCAGCAGTGATAGGATTGGAGAGGTTCGGTGAGCAAATGAAGACCCTTTGAAGTCATATTGCATGGTACCCATTCCACGGGTCTCAACTCTCCAGGTTTAAGGTATTCTTCCTTCAGCTAAAACATGCATGTGGAACCCAAGTATGATCAACCATGTGAACGGGAGACGTGTTCAAATATGTCTCAGTTTTCCTCCCCTGGTACTCGGGTGCAACATTCCAGACGCTTTACTAACACTCTCCCCACTTGGAGAGTCAGCGCCTTTAACCTCCTGTTTGGCCCAGTTTGCAATTTCTGCGGAAGATGAACAGGAATAGCGAGAACCAATGAGAGACTAGTTGGAGGTGTCTGGACGGGCAAATTTAACTCTCATTTCCCACCAGGAAGAGGAAATAACCAAAGGCTCAGCGTGCCGTGCCGGAACCAGATTAGGGCCTGAAGCCATCCTGCGGTGTTGCGGCCAGGTCACAAGAAAGCAAGTTGAAGAAAGGAGCTCAGGGGCACTGTAATTCTCAAACCTGCAGAGTTATAAATGACAGCTATCGTCCAAAAATAGACTGAAGTAAGGCTGCCAAGAGGACTTGAAAGCGGGGCTGAATTGCAGGAAATCGATTTCAGGAGGTAGACTGGAATTGCATTGAAAGCATAGGAAAAGAGGCAGAACGTCCACAATGATGCACTTGGCCAAAAAGGGCGTATGCGTTTTTTCCTGAATATATTCAGGAAAAAACGCATACGCCCTTTTTGGCCAACCAAGCAAGCTTGCAAAGGAAATCTGCACTACAATGAAGTCTCACTTCCCCCCGGTCAAAAGGGCCATCTGAAAAAAGTGTAAAATCCAGAAAGGCAGGACAGGCCATGGAGAACTGGGAGCCTTGTTATGCTGATGGGCGGGATGTAAATTGCCAACAACCACTCGGGAGAAGTGTATGGTGTTTCCTGAAACATCTAAAAAACAAAGCAACAGAACCTAGGGCACTTCCACTTATGGTCCTATAGCTTAGGGAAATTAAAATCAAAAAGACACAGTCACCCCAAAGTTTGGAACGGCTCTGTTTACAAGAACCTCGTTTACAGTACAAGTTCAACATCGCAGAAAGTGAAAAATGGATAAAGAAGTTGTGGTATTCACTTACAAAGCAATATCACTCAGCAATGAAATCTGTGTCATCAGGCCCTTAGCAGCACAATGAGTGGATTCAGGTATGATGATTCTAACTGAAATAAGTCACACAGAAAAAGAAACATCATAAGATATCAGTAATACACGGAATGGAAACTTGGCTACACAGGAACTGAATTACAGAACAGAACAGGGTCTCAAATTTAGAAAACCAATTATGCTTGCTTAAGGGTAAAGGTGAGTTGGAGTGCTGCATAAAACCAGAGATTGAAATGAGCACAGATAAAGTTCCTTAAGCCAAATATGGAATAGACAAGAGCTACTCCTTGCTCAACGAAATGGACTCAACACCCCATATTAAACGCCTAAGAATGTACCTGACTAGTAAGTATCTTAAAACCTATGGATTGCTATGTCTCCAAAAGAGAATCAAGCATGTGTACAGGGGCATAAACGCAGCAGTGATAGGATTGGAGAGGTTCGGTGAGCAAATGAAGACCCTTTGAAATCATATTGCATGGTACCCATTCCACGGGTTTCAACTACCCAGGTTTAAGGTATTCTTCCTTCAGCTAAAACATGCATGTGGAACCTAGAGTATGATCAACCATGTGATCGGGAGACGTGTTCAAATATGTCTCAGTTTTCCTCCCCTGGTACTCGGGTGCAACATTCCAGACGCTTTACTAACACTCTCCCCACTTGGAGAGTCAGTCCCTTTAACCTCCTGTTTGGCCCAGTTTGCAATTTCTGCGGAAGATGAACAGGAATAGCGAGAACCAATGAGAGGCTAGCTGGAGGTGTCTGGACGGGCAAATTTAACTCTCATTTCCCACCAGGAAGAGGAAATAACCAAAGGCTCAGCGTGCCGTACCGGAACCAGATTAGGGCCTGAAGCCATCCTGCGGTGTTGCGGCCAGCTCAAAAGAAAGCGAGTTGAAGAAAGGAGCTCAGGGGCACTGTAATTCACAAATCTGCAGAGTTATAAATGACAGCTATCGTCCAAAAATAGACTGAAGTAAGGCTGCCAAGAGGACTTGAAAGCGGGGCAGAATTGCAGGAAACCGATTTCAAGAGGTAGACTGGAATTGCATTGAAAGCATAGGAAAAGAGGCAGAACGTCCACAATGATGCACTTGGCCAAAAAGGGCGTATGCGTTTTTTCCTGAATATATTCAGGAAAAAACGCATACGCCCTTTTTGGCCAACCAAGCAAGCTTGCAAAGGAAATCTGCACTACAATGAAGTCTCACTTCCCCCCGGTCAAAAGGGCCATCTGAAAAAAGTGTAAAATCCAGAAAGGCAGGACAGGCCATGGAGAACTGGGAGCCTTGTTATGCTGATGGGCGGGATGTAAATTGCCAACAACCACTCGGGAGAAGTGTATGGTGTTTCCTGAAACATCTAAAAAAGAAAGCAACAGAACCTAGGGCACTGCCACTTATGGTCCTATAGCTTAGGGAAATTAAAATCAAAAAGACACAGCCACCCCAAAGTTTGGAACGGCTCTGTTTACAAGAACCTCGTTTACAGTACAAGTTCAACATCGCAGAAAGTGAAAAATGGATAAAGAAGTTGTGGTATTTACTTACAAAGCAATATCACTCAGCAATGAAATCTGTGTCATCAGGCCCTTAGCAGCACAATGAGTGGATTCAGGTATGATGATTCTAACTGAAATAAGTCACACAGAAAAAGAAACACCATAAGATATCAGTAATACACGGAATGGAAACTTGGCTACACAGGAACTGAATTACAGAACAGAACAGGGTCTCAAATTTAGAAAACCAACTTATTCTTACTTAAGGGTAAAGGTGAGTTGGGGTGCTGCATAAAACCAGAGATTGAAATGAGCACAGATAAAGTTCCTTAAGCCAAATATGGAATAGACAAGAGCTACTCCTTGCTCAACGAAATGGACTCAACACCGCATATTAAACGCCTAAGAATGTACCTGACTTGTAAGTATCTTAAAACCTATGGATTGCTATGTCTCCGAAAGAGAATCAAGCATGTGTACAGGGGCATAAACACAGCAGTGATAGGATTGGAGAGGTTCGGTGAGCAAATGAAGACCCTTTGAAGTCATATTGCATGGTACCCATTCCACGGATTTCAACTACCCAGGTTTAAGGTATTCTTCCTTCAGCTAAAACATGCATGTGGAACCTAGAGTATGATCAACCATGTGATCGGGAGACGTGTTCAAATATGTCTCAGTTTTCCTCCCCTGGTACTCGGGTGCAACATTCCAGACGCTTTACTAACACTCTCCCCACTTGGAGAGTCAGTCCCTTTAACCTCCTGTTTGGCCCAGTTTGCAATTTCTGCGGAAGATGAACAGGAATAGCGAGAACCAATGAGAGGCTAGCTGGAGGTGTCTGGTCGGGCAAATTTAACTCTCATTTCCCACCAGGAAGAGGAATTAACCAAAGGCTCAGCATGCCGGGCCGGAAACAGTTTAGGGCCTGAAGCCATCCTGCGGTGTTGCGGCCAGGTCACAAGAAAGCGAGTTGAAGAAAGGAGCTCAGGGGCACTGTAATTCACAAACCTGCAGAGTTATAAATGACAGCTATCGTCCAAAAATAGACTGAAGTAAGGCTGCCAAGAGGACTTGAAAGCGGGGCAGAATTGCAGGAAACCGATTTCAGGAGGTAGACTGGAATTGCATTGAAAGCATAGGAAAAGAGGCAGAACGTCCACAATGATGCACTTGGCCAAAAAGGGCGTATGCGTTTTTTCCTGAATATATTCAGGAAAAAACGCATACGCCCTTTTTGGCCAACCAAGCAAGCTTGCAAAGGAAATCTGCACTACAATGAAGTCTCACTTCCCCCCGGTCAAAAGGGCCATCTGAAAAAAGTGTAAAATCCAGAAAGGCAGGACAGGCCATGGAGAACTGGGAGCCTTGTTATGCTGATGGGCGGGATGTAAATTGCCAACAACCACTCGGGAGAAGTGTATGGTGTTTCCTGAAACATCTAAAAAACAAAGCAACAGAACCTAGGGCACTTCCACTTATGGTCCTATAGCTTAGGGAAATTAAAATCAAAAAGACACAGTCACCCCAAAGTTTGGAACGGCTCTGTTTACAAGAACCTCGTTTACAGTACAAGTTCAACATCGCAGAAAGTGAAAAATGGATAAAGAAGTTGTGGTATTCACTTACAAAGCAATATCACTCAGCAATGAAATCTGTGTCATCAGGCCCTTAGCAGCACAATGAGTGGATTCAGGTATGATGATTCTAACTGAAATAAGTCACACAGAAAAAGAAACATCATAAGATATCAGTAATACACGGAATGGAAACTTGGCTACACAGGAACTGAATTACAGAACAGAACAGGGTCTCAAATTTAGAAAACCAACTATGCTTGCTTAAGGGTAAAGGTGAGTTGGAGTGCTGCATAAAACCAGAGATTGAAATGAGCACAGATAAAGTTCCTTAAGCCAAATATGGAATAGACAAGAGCTACTCCTTGCTCAATGAAATGGACTCAACACCCCATATTAAACGCCTAAGAATGTACCTGACTAGTAAGTATCTTAAAACCTATGGATTGCTATGTCTCCAAAAGAGAATCAAGCATGTGTACAGGGGCATAAACGCAGCAGTGATAGGATTGGAGAGGTTCGGTGAGCAAATGAAGACCCTTTGAAGTCATATTGCATGGTACCCATTCCACGGGTTTCAACTACCCAGGTTTAAGGTATTCTTCCTTCAGCTAAAACATGCATGTGGAACCTAGAGTATGATCAACCATGTGATCGGGAGACGTGTTCAAATATGTCTCAGTTTTCCTCCCCTGGTACTCGGGTGCAACATTCCAGACGCTTTACTAACACTCTCCCCACTTGGAGAGTCAGTCCCTTTAACCTCCTGTTTGGCCCAGTTTGCAATTTCTGCGGAAGATGAACAGGAATAGCGAGAACCAATGAGAGGCTAGCTGGAGGTGTCTGGACGGGCAAATTTAACTCTCATTTCCCACCAGGAAGAGGAAATAACCAAAGGCTCAGCGTGCCGTACCGGAACCAGATTAGGGCCTGAAGCCATCCTGCGGTGTTGCGGCCAGCTCAAAAGAAAGCGAGTTGAAGAAAGGAGCTCAGGGGCACTGTAATTCACAAACCTGCAGAGTTATAAATGACAGCTATCGTCCAAAAATAGACTGAAGTAAGGCTGCCAAGAGGACTTGAAAGCGGGGCAGAATTGCAGGAAACCGATTTCAAGAGGTAGACTGGAATTGCATTGAAAGCATAGGAAAAGAGGCAGAACGTCCACAATGATGCACTTGGCCAAAAAGGGCGTATGCGTTTTTTCCTGAATATATTCAGGAAAAAACGCATACGCCCTTTTTGGCCAACCAAGCAAGCTTGCAAAGGAAATCTGCACTACAATGAAGTCTCACTTCCCCCCGGTCAAAAGGGCCATCTGAAAAAAGTGTAAAATCCAGAAAGGCAGGACAGGCCATGGAGAACTGGGAGCCTTGTTATGCTGATGGGCGGGATGTAAATTGCCAACAACCACTCGGGAGAAGTGTATGGTGTTTCCTGAAACATCTAAAAAAGAAAGCAACAGAACCTAGGGCACTGCCACTTATGGTCCTATAGCTTAGGGAAATTAAAATCAAAAACACACAGCCACCCCAAAGTTTGGAACGGCTCTGTTTACAAGAACCTCGTTTACAGTACAAGTTCAACATCGCAGAAAGTGAAAAATGGATAAAGAAGTTGTGGTATTTACTTACAAAGCAATATCACTCAGCAATGAAATCTGTGTCATCAGGCCCTTAGCAGCACAATGAGTGGATTCAGGTATGATGATTCTAACTGAAATAAGTCACACAGAAAAAGAAACACCATAAGATATCAGTAATACACGGAATGGAAACTTGGCTACACAGGAACTGAATTACAGAACAGAACAGGGTCTCAAATTTAGAAAACCAACTTATTCTTACTTAAGGGTAAAGGTGAGTTGGGGTGCTGCATAAAACCAGAGATTGAAATGAGCACAGATAAAGTTCCTTAAGCCAAATATGGAATAGACAAGAGCTACTCCTTGCTCAACGAAATGGACTCAACACCCCATATTAAACGCCTAAGAATGTACCTGACTAGTAAGTATCTTAAAACCTATGGATTGCTATGTCTCCAAAAGAGAATCAAGCATGTGTACAGGGGCATAAACGCAGCAGTGATAGGATTGGAGAGGTTCGGTGAGCAAATGAAGACCCTTTGAAGTCATATTGCATGGTACCCATTCCACGGATTTCAACTACCCAGGTTTAAGGTATTCTTCCTTCAGCTAAAACATGCATGTGGAACCTAGAGTATGATCAACCATGTGATCGGGAGACGTGTTCAAATATGTCTCAGTTTTCCTCCCCTGGTACTCGGGTGCAACATTCCAGACGCTTTACTAACACTCTCCCCACTTGGAGAGTCAGTCCCTTTAACCTCCTGTTTGGCCCAGTTTGCAATTTCTGCGGAAGATGAACAGGAATAGCGAGAACCAATGAGAGGCTAGCTGGAGGTGTCTGGTCGGGCAAATTTAACTCTCATTTCCCACCAGGAAGAGGAATTAACCAAAGGCTCAGCATGCCGGGCCGGAAACAGTTTAGGGCCTGAAGCCATCCTGCGGTGTTGCGGCCAGGTCACAAGAAAGCGAGTTGAAGAAAGGAGCTCAGGGGCACTGTAATTCACAAACCTGCAGAGTTATAAATGACAGCTATCGTCCAAAAATAGACTGAAGTAAGGCTGCCAAGAGGACTTGAAAGCGGGGCAGAATTGCAGGAAACCGATTTCAGGAGATAGACTGGAATTGCATTGAAAGCATAGGAAAAGAGGCAGAACGTCCACAATGACGCACTTGGCCAAAAAGGGCGTATGCGTTTTTTCCTGAATATATTCAGGAAAAAACGCATACGCCCTTTTTGGCCAACCAAGCAAGCTTGCAAAGGAAATCTGCACTACAATGAAGTCTCACTTCCCCCCGGTCAAAAGGGCCATCTGAAAAAAGTGTAAAATCCAGAAAGGCAACAGGCCATTGAGAACTGGGAGCCTTGTTATGCTGATGGGCGGGATGTAAATTGCCAACAGACACTCGGGAGAAGTGTATGGTGTTTCCTGAAACATCTAAAAAACAAAGCAACAGAACCTAGGGCACTTCCACTTATGGTCCTATAGCTTAGGGAAATTAAAATCAAAAAGACACAGCCACCCCAAAGTTTGGAACGGCTCTGTTTACAAGAACCTCGTTTACAGTACAAGTTCAACATCGCAGAAAGTGAAAAATGGATAAAAAAAGTTGTGGTATTTACTTACATAGCAATATCACTCAGCAATGAAATCTGTGTCATCAGGCCCTTAGCAGCACAATGAGTGGATTCAGGTATGATGATTCTAACTGAAATAAGTCACACAGAAAAAGAAACATCATAAGATATCAGTAATACACGGAATGGAAACTTGGCTACACAGGAACTGAATTACAGAACAGAACAGGGTCTCAAATTTAGAAAACCAACTTATGCTTGCTTAAGGGTAAAGGTGAGTTGGGGTGCTGCATAAAACCAGAGATTGAAATGAGCACAGATAAAGTTCCTTAAGCCAAATATGGAATAGACAAGAGCTACTCCTTGCTCAACGAAATGGACTCAACACCGCATATTAAACGCCTAAGAATGTACCTGACTAGTAAGTATCTTAAAAGCTATGGATTGCTATGTCTCCGAAAGAGAATCAAGCATGTGTACAGGGGCATAAACGCAGCAGTGATAGGATTGGAGAGGTTCGGTGAGCAAATGAAGACCCTTTGAAGTCATATTGCATGGTACCCATTCCAAGGGTTTCACATACCCAGGTTTAAGGTATTCTTCCTTCAGCTAAAACATGCATGTGGAACCTAGAGTATTATCCACCATGTGATCGGGAGACGTGTTCAAATATGTCTCAGTTTTCGTAACCTGGTACTCGGGTGCAACATTCCAGACGCTTTACTAACACTCTCCCGACTTGGAGAGTCAGTCCCTTTAACCTCCTGTTTGGCCCAGTTTGCAATTTCTGCGGAAGATGAACAGGAATAGCGAGAACCAATGAGAGACTAGCTGGAGGTGTCTGGATGGGCAAATTTAACTCTCATTTCCCACCAGGAAGAGGAATTAACCAAAGGCTCAGCGTGCCGTGCCGGAACCAGATTAGGGCCTGAAGCCATCCTGCGGTGTTTCGGCCAGCTCACAAGAAAGCGAGTTGAAGAAAGGAACTCAGGGGCACTGTAATTCACAAACCTGCAGAGTTATAAATGACAGCTATCGTCCAAAAATAGACTGAAGTAAGGCTGCCAAGAGGACTTGAAAGCGGGGCAGAATTACAGGAAACTGATTTCAGGAGGTAGACTGGAATTGCATTGAAAGCATAGGAAAAGAGGCAGAACGTCCACAATGATGCACTTGGCCAAAAAGGGCGTATGCATTTTTTCCTGAATATATTCAGGAAAAAACGCATACGCCCTTTTTGGCCAACCAAGCAAGCTTGCAAAGGAAATCTGCACTACAATGAAGTCTCACTTCCCCCCGGTCAAAAGGGCCATCTGAAAAAAGTGTAAAATCCAGAAAGGCAGGACAGGCCATGGAGAACTGGGAGCCTTGTTATGCTGATGGGCGGGATGTAAATTGCCAACAACCACTCGGGAGAAGTGTATGCTGTTTCCTGAAACATCTAAAAAACAAAGCAACAGAGCCTAGGGCACTTCCACTTATGGTCCTATAGCTTAGGGAAATTAAAATCAAAAACACACAGCCACCCCAAAGTTTGGAACGGCTCTGTTTACAAGAACCTCGTTTACAGTACAAGTTCAACATCGCAGAAAGTGAAAAATGGATAAAGAAGTTGTGGTATTTACTTACAAAGCAATATCACTCAGCAATGAAATCTGTGTCATCAGGCCCTTAGCAGCACAATGAGTGGATTCAGGTATGATGATTCTAACTGAAATAAGTCACACAGAAAAAGAAACATCATAAGATATCAGTAATACACGGAATGTAAACTTGGCTACACAGGAACTGAATTACAGAACAGAACAGGGTCTCAAATTTAGAAAACCAACTTATGCTTGCTTAAGGGTAAAGGTGAGTTGGGGTGCTGCATAAAACCAGAGATTGAAATGAGCACAGATAAAGTTCCTTAAGCCAAATATGGAATAGACAAGAGCTACTCCTTGCTCAACGAAATGGACTCAAAACCGCATATTAAACGCCTAAGAATGTACCTGACTAGTAAGTATCTTAAAACCTATAGATTGCTATGTCTCCAAAAGAGAATCAAGCATGTGTACAGGGGCATAAACGCAGCAGTGGTAGGATTGGAGAGGTTCGGTGAGCAAATGAAGACCCTTTGAAGTCATATTGCATGGTACCCATTCCACGGGTTTCAACTACCCAGGTTTTAGGTATTCTTCCTTCAGCTAAAACATGCATGTGGAACCCAGAGTATGATCAACCATGTGATCGAGAGACGTGTTCAAATATGTCTCAGTTTTCCTCCCCTGGTACTCGGGTGCAACATTCCAGACGCTTTACTAACACTCTCCCCACTTGGAGAGTCAGCGCCTTTAACCTCCTGTTTGGCCCAGTTTGCAATTTCTGCGGAAGATGAACAGGAATAGCGAGAACCAATGAGAGGCTAGCTGGAGGTGTCTGGACGGGCAAATTTAACTCTCATTTCCCACCAGGAAGAGGAAATGACCAAAGGCTCAGCGTGCCGTACCGGAACCAGATTAGGGCCTGAAGCCATCCTGCGGTGTTGCGGCCAGGTCACAAGAAAGCGAGTTGAAGAAAGGAGCTCAGGGGCACTGTAATTCACAAACCTGCAGAGTTATAAATGACAGCTATCGTCCAAAAATAGACTGAAGTAAGGCTGCCAAGAGGACTTGAAAGCGGGGCAGAATTGCAGGAAACCGATTTCAGGAGGTAGACTGAAATTGCATTGAAAGCATAGGAAAAGAGGCAGAACGTCCACAATGATGCACTTGGCCAAAAAGGGCATATGCGTTTTTTCCTGAATATATTCAGGAAAAAACGCATACGCCCTTTTTGGCCAAACAAGCAAGCTTGCAAAGGAAATCTGCACTACAATAAAGTCTCACTTCCCCCCGGTCAAAAGGGCCATCTGAAAAAAGTGTAAAATCCAGAAAGGCAGGACAGGCCATGGAGAACTGGGAGCCTTGTTATGCTGATGGGCGGGATGTAAATTGCCAACAACCACTCGGGAGAAGTGTATGGTGTTTCCTGAAACATCTAAAAAACAAAGCAACAGAGCCTAGGGCACTGCCAGTTATGGTCCTATAGCTTAGGGAAATTAAAATCAAAAAGACACAGCCACCCCAAAGTTTGGGACGCCTCTGTTTAGAAGAACCTCGTTTCCAGTTCAAGTTCAACATCGCAGAAAGTGAAAAATGGATAAAGAAGATGTGGTATTTACTTACAAAGCAATATCACTCAGCAATGAAATCTATGTCATCAGGCCCTTAGCATCACAATGAGTGGATTCAGGTATGATGATTCTAACTGAAATAAGTCACACAGAAAAAGAAACATCATAAGATATCAGTAATACACGGAATGTAAACTTGGCTACACAGGAACTGAATTACAGAACAGAACAGGGACTCAAATTTAGAAAACCAACTTATGCTTGCTTAAGGGGAAAGGTGAGTTGGGGTGCTGCATAAAACCAGAGATTGAAATGAGCACAGATAAAGTTCCTTAAGCCAAATATGGAATAGACAAGAGCTACTCCTTGCTCAACGAAATGGACTCAACACCGCATATTAAACGCCTAAGAATGTACCTGACTAGTAAGTATCTTAAAACCTATGGATTGCTATGTCTCCGAAAGAGAATCAAGCATGTGTACAGGGGCATAAACGCAGCAGTGATAGGATTGGAGAGGTTCGGTGAGCAAATGAAGACCCTTTGAAGTCATATTGCATGGTACCCATTACACGGGTCTTAACTCTCCAGGTTTAAGGTATTCTTCCTTCAGCTAAAACATGCATGTGGAACCCAAGTATGATCAACCATGTGAATGGGAGACGTGTTCAAATATGTCTCAGTTTTCCTCCCCTGGTACTCGGGTGCAACATTCCAGACGCTTTACTAACACTCTCCCCACTTGGAGAGTCAGCGCCTTTAACCTCCTGTTTGGCCCAGTTTGCAATTTCTGCGGAAGATGAACAGGAATAGCGAGAACCAATGAGAGACTAGCTGGAGGTGTTTGGACGGGCAAATTTAACTCTCATTTCCCACCAGGAAGAGGAAATAACCAAAGGCTCAGCGTGCCGTGCCGGAACCAGATTAGGGCCTGAAGCCATCCTGCGGTGTTGCGGCCAGCTCAAAAGAAAGCGAGTTGAAGAAAGGAGCTCAGGGGCACTGTAATTCACAAACCTGCAGAGTTATAAATGACAGCTATCATCCAAAAATAGACTGAAGTAAGGCTGCCAAGAGGACTTGAAAGCGGGGCAGAATTGCAGGAAACGGATTTCAGGAGGTAGACTGAAATTGCATTGAGAGCATAGGAAAATTAGGCAGAACGTCCACAATGATGCACTTGGCCAAAAAGGGCGTATGCGTTTTTTCCTGAATATATTCAGGAAAAAACGCATACGCCCTTTTTGGCCAAACAAGCAAGCTTGCAAAGGAAATCTGCACTACAATGAAGTCTCACTTCCCCCCGGTCAAAAGGGCCATCTGAAAAAAGTGTAAAATCCAGAAAGGCAGGACAGGCCATGGAGAACTGGGAGCCTTGTTATGCTGATGGGCGGGATGTAAATTGCCAACAACCACTCGGGAGAAGTGTATGGTGTTTCCTGAAACATCTAAAAAACAAAGCAACAGAGCCTAGGGCACTGCCACTTATGGTCCTATAGCTTAGGGAAATTAAAATCAAAAAGACACAGCCACCCCAAAGTTTGGGACGCCTCTGTTTACAAGAACCTCGTTTCCAGTACAAGTTCAACATCGCAGAAAGTGAAAAATGGATAAAGAAGATGTGGTATTTACTTACAAAGCAATATCACTCAGCAATGAAATCTATGTCATCAGGCCCTTAGCATCACAATGAGTGGATTCAGGTATGATGATTCTAACTGAAATAAGTCACACAGAAAAAGAAACATCATAAGATATCAGTAATACACGGAATGTAAACTTGGCTACACAGGAACTGAATTACAGAACAGAACAGGGTCTCAAATTTAGAAAACCAACTATGCTTGCTTAAGGGTAAAGGTGAGTTGGGGTGCTGCATAAAACCAGAGATTGAAATGAGCACAGATAAAGTTCCTTAAGTCAAATATGGAATAGACAAGAGCTACTCCTTGCTCAACGAAATGGACTCAACACCGCATATTAAACGCCTAAGAATGTGCCTGACTAGTAAGTATCTTAAAACCTATGGATTGCTATGTCTCCGAAAGAGAATCAAGCATGTGTACAGGGGCATAAACGCTGCAGTGATAGGATTGGAGAGGTTCGGTGAGCAAATGAAGACCCTTTGAAGTCATATTGCATGGTACCCATTACACGGGTCTCAACTCTCCAGGTTTAAGGTATTCTTCCTTCAGCTAAAACATGCATGTGGAACCCAAGTATGATCAACCATGTGAACGGGAGACGTGTTCAAATATGTCTCAGTTTTCCTCCCCTGGTACTCGGGTGCAACATTCCAGACGCTTTACTAACACTCTCCCCACTTGGAGAGTCACCGCCTTTAACCTCCTGTTTGGCCCAGTTTGCAATTTCTGCGGAAGATGAACAGGAATAGCGAGAACCAATGAGAGGCTAGCTGGAGGTGTCTGGACGGGCAAATTTAACTCTCATTTCCCACCAGGAAGAGGAAATAACCAAAGGCTCAGCGTGCCGTACCGGAACCAGATTAGGGAATGAAGCCATCCTGCGGTGTTGCGGCCAGGTCACAAGAAAGCGAGTTGAAGAAAGGAGCTCAGGGGCACTGTAATTCACAAACCTGCAGAGTTATAAATGACAGCTATCGTCCAAAAATAGACTGAAGTAAGGCTGCCAAGAGGACTTGAAAGCGGGGCAGAATTGCAGGAAACCGATTTCAGGAGGTAGACTGGAATTGCATTGAAAGCATAGGAAAAGAGGCAGAACGTCCACAATGATGCACTTGGCCAAAAAGGGCGTATGCGTTTTTTCCTGAATATATTCAGGAAAAAACGCATACGCCCTTTTTGGCCAACCAAGCAAGCTTGCAAAGGAAATCTGCACTACAATGAAGTCTCACTTCCCCCCGGTCAAAAGGGCCATCTGAAAAAAGTGTAAAATCCAGAAAGGCAGGACAGGCCATGGAGAACTGGGAGCCTTGTTATGCTGATGGGCGGGATGTAAATTGCCAACAGACACTCGGGAGAAGTGTATGGTGTTTCCTGAAACATCTAAAAAACAAAGCAACAGAACCTAGGGCACTTCCACTTATGGTCCTATAGCTTAGGGAAATTAAAATCAAAAAGACACAGCCACCCCAAAGTTTGGAACGGCTCTGTTTACAAGAACCTCGTTTACAGTACAAGTTCAACATCGCAGAAAGTGAAAAATGGATAAAGAAGTTGTTGTATTTACTTACAAAGCAATATCACTCAGCAATGAAATCTGTGTCATCAGGCCCTTAGCAGCACAATGAGTGGATTCAGGTATGATGATTCTAACTGAAGTGAGTCACACAGAAAAAGAAACATCATAAGATATCAGTAATACACGGAATGTAAACTTGGCTACACAGGAACTGAATTACAGAACAGAACAGGGTCTCAAATTTAGAAAACCAACTATGCTTGCTTAAGGGTAAAGGTGAGTTGGGGTGCTGCATAAAACCAGAGATTGAAATGAGCACAGATAAAGTTCCTTAAGTCAAATATGGAATAGACAAGAGCTACTCCTTGCTCAACGAAATGGACTCAACACCGCATATTAAACGCCTAAGAATGTACCTGACTAGTAAGTATCTTAAAACCTATGGATTGCTATGTCTCCGAAAGAGAATCAAGCATGTGTACAGGGGCATAAACGCAGCAGTGATAGGATTGGAGAGGTTCGGTGAGCAAATGAAGACCCTTTGAAGTCATATTGCATGGTACCCATTACACGGGTCTTAACTCTCCAGGTTTAAGGTATTCTTCCTTCAGCTAAAACATGCATGTGGAACCCAAGTATGATCAACCATGTGAACGGGAGACGTGTTCAAATATGTCTCAGTTTTCCTCCCCTGGTACTCGGGTGCAACATTCCAGACGCTTTACTAACACTCTCCCCACTTGGAGAGTCAGCGCCTTTAACCTCCTGTTTGGCCCAGTTTGCAATTTCTGCGGAAGATGAACAGGAATAGTGAGAACCAATGAGAGACTAGCTGGAGGTGTCTGGACGGGCAAATTTAACTCTCATTTCCCACCAGGAAGAGGAAATAACCAAAGGCTCAGCGTGCCGTGCCGGAACCAGATTAGGGCCTGAAGCCATCCTGCGGTGTTGCGGCCAGGTCACAAGAAAGCAAGTTGAAGAAAGGAGCTCAGGGGCACTGTAATTCTCAAACCTGCAGAGTTATAAATGACAGCTATCGTCCAAAAATAGACTGAAGTAAGGCTGCCAAGAGGACTTGAAAGCGGGGCAGAATTGCAGGAAACCGATTTCAGGAGGTAGACTGGAATTGCATTGAAAGCATAGGAAAAGAGGCAGAACGTCCACAATGATGCACTTGGCCAAAAAGGGCGTATGCGTTTTTTCCTGAATATATTCAGGAAAAAACGCATACGCCCTTTTTGGCCAACCAAGCAAGCTTGCAAAGGAAATCTGCACTACAATGAAGTCTCACTTCCCCCCGGTCAAAAGGGCCATCTGAAAAAAGTGTAAAATCCAGAAAGGCAGGACAGGCCATGGAGAACTGGGAGCCTTGTTATGCTGATGGGCGGGATGTAAATTGCCAACAACCACTCGGGAGAAGTGTATGGTGTTTCCTGAAACATCTAAAAAACAAAGCAACAGAACCTAGGGCACTTCCACTTATGGTCCTATAGCTTAGGGAAATTAAAATCAAAAAGACACAGCCACCCCAAAGTTTGGAACGGCTCTGTTTACAAGAACCTCGTTTACAGTACAAGTTCAACATCGCAGAAAGTGAAAAATGGATAAAGAAGTTGTGGTATTCACTTACAAAGCAATATCACTCAGCAATGAAATCTATGTCATCAGGCCCTTAGCATCACAATGAGTGGATTCAGGTATGATGATTCTAACTGAAATAAGTCACACAGAAAAAGAAACATCATAAGATATCAGTAATACACGGAATGGAAACTTGGCTACACAGGAACTGAATTACAGAACAGAACAGGGTCTCAAATTTAGAAAACCAACTATGCTTGCTTAAGGGTAAAGGTGAGTTGGGGTGCTGCATAAAACCAGAGATTGAAATGAGCACAGATAAAGTTCCTTAAGTCAAATATGGAATAGACAAGAGCTACTCCTTGCTCAACGAAATGGACTCAACACCGCATATTAAACGCCTAAGAATGTACCTGACTAGTAAGTATCTTAAAACCTATGGATTGCTATGTCTCCGAAAGAGAATCAAGCATGTGTACAGGGGCATAAACGCAGCAGTGATAGGATTGGAGAGGTTCAGTGAGCAAATGAAGACCCTTTGAAGTCATATTGCATGGTACCCATTACACGGGTCTTAACTCTCCAGGTTTAAGGTATTCTTCCTTCAGCTAAAACATGCATGTGGAACCCAAGTATGATCAACCATGTGAACGGGAGACGTGTTCAAATATGTCTCAGTTTTCCTCCCCTGGTACTCGGGTGCAACATTCCAGACGCTTTACTAACACTCTCCCCACTTGGAGAGTCAGCGCCTTTAACCTCCTGTTTGGCCCAGTTTGCAATTTCTGCGGAAGATGAACAGGAATAGTGAGAACCAATGAGAGACTAGCTGGAGGTGTCTGGACGGGCAAATTTAACTCTCATTTCCCACCAGGAAGAGGAAATAACCAAAGGCTCAGCGTGCCGTGCCGGAACCAGATTAGGGCCTGAAGCCATCCTGCGGTGTTGCGGCCAGGTCACAAGAAAGCAAGTTGAAGAAAGGAGCTCAGGGGCACTGTAATTCTCAAACCTGCAGAGTTATAAGTGACAGCTATCGTCCAAAAATAGACTGAAGTAAGGCTGCCAAGAGGACTTGAAAGCGGGGCAGAATTGCAGGAAACCGATTTCAGGAGGTAGACTGGAATTGCATTGAAAGCATAGGAAAAGAGGCAGAACGTCCACAATGATGCACTTGGCCAAAAAGGGCGTATGCGTTTTTTCCTGAATGTATTCAGGAAAAAACGCATACGCCCTTTTTGGCCAACCAAGCAAGCTTGCAAAGGAAATCTGCACTACAATGAAGTCTCACTTCCCCCCGGTCAAAAGGGCCATCTGAAAAAAGTGTAAAATCCAGAAAGGCAGGACAGGCCATGGAGAACTGGGAGCCTTGTTATGCTGATGGGCGGGATGTAAATTGCCAACAACCACTCGGGAGAAGTGTATGGTGTTTCCTGAAACATCTAAAAAACAAAGCAACAGAACCTAGGGCACTTCCACTTATGGTCCTATAGCTTAGGGAAATTAAAATCAAAAAGACACAGCCACCCCAAAGTTTGGAACGGCTCTGTTTACAAGAACCTCGTTTACAGTACAAGTTCAACATCGCAGAAAGTGAAAAATGGATAAAGAAGTTGTGGTATTCACTTACAAAGCAATATCACTCAGCAATGAAATCTAGGTCATCAGGCCCTTAGCATCACAATGAGTGGATTCAGGTATGATGATTCTAACTGAAATAAGTCACACAGAAAAAGAAACATCATAAGATATCAGTAATACACGGAATGGAAACTTGGCTACACAGGAACTGAATTACAGAACAGAACAGGGTCTCAAATTTAGAAAAACAACTTATGCTTGCTTAAGGGTAAAGGTGAGTTGGGGTGCTGCATAAAACCAGAGATTGAAATGAGCACAGATAAAGTTCCTTAAGCCAAATATGGAATAGACAAGAGCTACTCCTTGCTCAACGAAATGGACTCAACACCGCATATTAAACGCCTAAGAATGTACCTGACTTGTAAGTATCTTAAAACCTATGGATTGCTATGTCTCCGAAAGAGAATCAAGCATGTGTACAGGGGCATAAACGCAGCAGTGATAGGATTGGAGAGGTTCGGTGAGCAAATGAAGACCCTTTGAAGTCATATTGCATGGTACCCATTACACGGGTCTCAACTCTCCAGGTTTAAGGTATTCTTCCTTCAGCTAAAACATGCATGTGGAACCCAAGTATGATCAACCATGTGAACGGGAGACGTGTTCAAATATGTCTCAGTTTTCCTCCCCTGGTACTCGGGTGCAACATTCCAGACGCTTTACTAACACTCTCCCCACTTGGAGAGTCACCGCCTTTAACCTCCTGTTTGGCCCAGTTTGCAATTTCTGCGGAAGATGAACAGGAATAGCGAGAACCAATGAGAGGCTAGCTGGAGGTGTCTGGACGGGCAAATTTAACTCTCATTTCCCACCAGGAAGAGGAAATAACCAAAGGCTCAGCGTGCCGTACCGGAACCAGATTAGGGAATGAAGCCATCCTGCGGTGTTGCGGCCAGGTCACAAGAAAGCGAGTTGAAGAAAGGAGCTCAGGGGCACTGTAATTCAAAAACCTGCAGAGTTATAAATGACAGCTATCGTCCAAAAATAGACTGAAGTAAGGCTGCCAAGAGGACTTGAAAGCGGGGCAGAATTGCAGGAAACCGATTTCAGGAGGTAGACTGGAATTGCATTGAAAGCATAGGAAAAGAGGCAGAACGTCCACAATGATGCACTTGGCCAAAAAGGGCGTATGCGTTTTTTCCTGAATATATTCAGGAAAAAACGCATACGCCCTTTTTGGCCAACCAAGCAAGCTTGCAAAGGAAATCTGCACTACAATGAAGTCTCACTTCCCCCCGGTCAAAAGGGCCATCTGAAAAAAGTGTAAAATCCAGAAAGGCAGGACAGGCCATGGAGAACTGGGAGCCTTGTTATGCTGATGGGCGGGATGTAAATTGCCAACAGACACTCGGGAGAAGTGTATGGTGTTTCCTGAAACATCTAAAAAACAAAGCAACAGAACCTAGGGCACTTCCACTTATGGTCCTATAGCTTAGGGAAATTAAAATCAAAAAGACACAGCCACCCCAAAGTTTGGAACGGCTCTGTTTACAAGAACCTCGTTTACAGTACAAGTTCAACATCGCAGAAAGTGAAAAATGGATAAAGAAGTTGTGGTATTTACTTACAAAGCAATATCACTCAGCAATGAAATCTGTGTCATCAGGCCCTTAGCAGCACAATGAGTGGATTCAGGTATGATGATTCTAACTGAAGTGAGTCACACAGAAAAAGAAACATCATAAGATATCAGTAATACACGGAATGTAAACTTGGCTACACAGGAACTGAATTACAGAACAGAACAGGGTCTCAAATTTAGAAAACCAACTATGCTTGCTTAAGGGGAAAGGTGAGTTGGGGTGCTGCATAAAACCAGAGATTGAAATGAGCACAGATAAAGTTCCTTAAGTCAAATATGGAATAGACAAGAGCTACTCCTTGCTCAACGAAATGGACTCAACACCGCATATTAAACGCCTAAGAATGTACCTGACTAGTAAGTATCTTAAAACCTATGGATTGCTATGTCTCCGAAAGAGAATCAAGCATGTGTACAGGGGCATAAACGCAGCAGTGATAGGATTGGAGAGGTTCGGTGAGCAAATGAAGACCCTTTGAAGTCATATTGCATGGTACCCATTACACGGGTCTTAACTCTCCAGGTTTAAGGTATTCTTCCTTCAGCTAAAACATGCATGTGGAACCCAAGTATGATCAACCATGTGAACGGGAGACGTGTTCAAATATGTCTCAGTTTTCCTCCCCTGGTACTCGGGTGCAACATTCCAGACGCTTTACTAACACTCTCCCCACTTGGAGAGTCAGCGCCTTTAACCTCCTGTTTGGCCCAGTTTGCAATTTCTGCGGAAGATGAACAGGAATAGTGAGAACCAATGAGAGACTAGCTGGAGGTGTCTGGACGGGCAAATTTAACTCTCATTTCCCACCAGGAAGAGGAAATAACCAAAGGCTCAGCGTGCCGTGCCGGAACCAGATTAGGGCCTGAAGCCATCCTGCGGTGTTGCGGCCAGGTCACAAGAAAGCAAGTTGAAGAAAGGAGCTCAGGGGCACTGTAATTCTCAAACCTGCAGAGTTATAAATGACAGCTATCGTCCAAAAATAGACTGAAGTAAGGCTGCCAAGAGGACTTGAAAGCGGGGCAGAATTGCAGGAAACCGATTTCAGGAGGTAGACTGGAATTGCATTGAAAGCATAGGAAAAGAGGCAGAACGTCCACAATGATGCACTTGGCCAAAAAGGGCGTATGCGTTTTTTCCTGAATATATTCAGGAAAAAACGCATACGCCCTTTTTGGCCAACCAAGCAAGCTTGCAAAGGAAATCTGCACTACAATGAAGTCTCACTTCCCCCCGGTCAAAAGGGCCATCTGAAAAAAGTGTAAAATCCAGAAAGGCAGGACAGGCCATGGAGAACTGGGAGCCTTGTTATGCTGATGGGCGGGATGTAAATTGCCAACAACCACTCGGGAGAAGTGTATGGTGTTTCCTGAAACATCTAAAAAACAAAGCAACAGAACCTAGGGCACTTCCACTTATGGTCCTATAGCTTAGGGAAATTAAAATAAAAAAGACACAGCCACCCCAAAGTTTGGAACGGCTCTGTTTACAAGAACCTCGTTTACAGTACAAGTTCAACATCGCAGAAAGTGAAAAATGGATAAAGAAGTTGTGGTATTCACTTACAAAGCAATATCACTCAGCAATGAAATCTATGTCATCAGGCCCTTAGCATCACAATGAGTGGATTCAGGTATGATGATTCTAACTGAAATAAGTCACACAGAAAAAGAAACATCATAAGATATCAGTAATACACGGAATGGAAACTTGGCTACACAGGAACTGAATTACAGAACAGAACAGGGTCTCAAATTTAGAAAAACAACTTATGCTTGCTTAAGGGTAAAGGTGAGTTGGGGTGCTGCATAAAACCAGAGATTGAAATGAGCACAGATAAAGTTCCTTAAGCCAAATATGGAATAGACAAGAGCTACTCCTTGCTCAACGAAATGGACTCAACACCGCATATTAAACGCCTAAGAATGTACCTGACTTGTAAGTATCTTAAAACCTATGGATTGCTATGTCTCCGAAAGAGAATCAAGCATGTGTACAGGGGCATAAACGCAGTAGTGATAGGATTGGAGAGGTTCGGTGAGCAAATGAAGACCCTTTGAAGTCATATTGCATGGTACCCATTACACGGGTCTCAACTCTCCAGGTTTAAGGTATTCTTCCTTCAGCTAAAACATGCATGTGGAACCCAAGTATGATCAACCATGTGAACGGGAGACGTGTTCAAATATGTCTCAGTTTTCCTCCCCTGGTACTCGGGTGCAACATTCCAGACGCTTTACTAACACTCTCCCCACTTGGAGAGTCACCGCCTTTAACCTCCTGTTTGGCCCAGTTTGCAATTTCTGCGGAAGATGAACAGGAATAGCGAGAACCAATGAGAGGCTAGCTGGAGGTGTCTGGACGGGCAAATTTAACTCTCATTTCCCACCAGGAAGAGGAAATAACCAAAGGCTCAGCGTGCCGTACCGGAACCAGATTAGGGAATGAAGCCATCCTGCGGTGTTGCGGCCAGGTCACAAGAAAGCGAGTTGAAGAAAGGAGCTCAGGGGCACTGTAATTCAAAAACCTGCAGAGTTATAAATGACAGCTATCGTCCAAAAATAGACTGAAGTAAGGCTGCCAAGAGGACTTGAAAGCGGGGCAGAATTGCAGGAAACCGATTTCAGGAGGTAGACTGGAATTGCATTGAAAGCATAGGAAAAGAGGCAGAACGTCCACAATGATGCACTTGGCCAAAAAGGGCGTATGCGTTTTTTCCTGAATATATTCAGGAAAAAACGCATACGCCATTTTTGGCCAACCAAGCAAGCTTGCAAAGGAAATCTGCACTACAATGAAGTCTCACTTCCCCCTGGTCAAAAGGGCCATCTGAAAAAAGTGTAAAATCCAGAAAGGCAGGACAGGCCATGGAGAACTGGGAGCCTTGTTATGCTGATGGGCGGGATGTAAATTGCCAACAGACACTTGGGAGAAGTGTATGGTGTTTCCTGAAACATCTAAAAAACAAAGCAACAGAGCCTAGGGCACTTCCACTTATGGTCCTATAGCTTAGGGAAATTAAAATCAAAAAGACACAGCCACCCCAAAGTTTGGAACGGCTCTGTTTACAAGAACCTCGTTTACAGTACAAGTTCAACATCGCAGAAAGTGAAAAATGGATAAAGAACTTGTGGTACTTACGTACAATGCAGTATCACTCAGCAATGAAATCTATGTCATCAGGCATGTAGCAGCATAATGAGTACATTCAGGTACGATGATTCTAATTGAAATAAGTCACACAGAAAAAGAAACATCATAAGATATCACTAATACACGGAATGTAAACTTGGCTACACAGGAACTGAATTCCAAAACAGAACAGGTTCTCAAATTTAGAAAACCAACTTATGCTTGCTTAAGGGGAAAGGTGAGTTGGGTTGCTGCATAAAACCAGAGATTGAAATGAGCACAGATAAAGTTCCTTAAGCCAAATATGGAATAGACAAGAGCCACTCCTTGCTCAATGAAAAGGACTCAAAACCGCATATTAAACGCCTAAGAATGTACCTGACTAGTAAGTATCTTAAAACCTATGGATTGCTATGTCTCTGAAAGAGAATCAAGCATGTGTACAGGGGCATAAACGCAGCAGTGATAGGATTGGAGAGGTTCGGTGAGCAAATGAAGACCCTTTGAAGTCATATTGCATGGTACCCATTACACGGGTTTCAATTACCCAGGTTTTAGGTATTCTTCCTTCAGCTAAAACATGCATGTGGAACCCAAGTATGATCAACCATGTGAACGGGAGACGTGTTCAAATATGTCTCAGTTTTCCTCCCCTGGTACTCGGGTGCAACATTCCAGACGCTTTACTAACACTCTCCCCACTTGGAGAGTCAGCGCCTTTAACCTCCTGTTTGGCCCAGTTTTGCAATTTCTGCGGAAGATGAACAGGAATAGCGAGAACCAATGAGAGACTAGCTGGAGGTGTTTGGACGGGCAAATTTAACTCTCATTTCCCACCAGGAAGAGGAAATAACCAAAGGCTCAGCATGCCGTGCCGGAACCAGATTAGGGCCTGAAGCCATCCTGCGGTGTTGCGGCCAGGTCACAAGAAAGCAAGTTGAAGAAAGGAGCTCAGGGGCACTGTAATTCACAAACCTGCAGAGTTATAAATGACAGCTATCGTCCAAAAATAGACTGAAGTAAGGCTGCCAAGAGGACTTGAAAGCGGGGCAGAATTGCAGGAAACCGATTTCAGGAGGTAGACTGGAATTGCATTGAAAGCATAGGAAAAGAGGCAGAACGTCCACAATGATGCACTTGGCCAAAAAGGGCGTATGCGTTTTTTCCTGAATATATTCAGGAAAAAACGCATACGCCCTTTTTGGCCAACCAAGCAAGCTTGCAAAGGAAATCTGCACTACAATGAAGTCTCACTTCCCCCCGGTCAAAAGGGCCATCTGAAAAAAGTGTAAAATCCAGAAAGGCAGGACAGGCCATGGAGAACTGGGAGCCTTGTTATGCTGATGGGCGGGATGTAAATTGCCAACAACCACTCGGGAGAAGTGTATGGTGTTTCCTGAAACATCTAAAAAACAAAGCAACAGAACCTAGGGCACTTCCACTTATGGGCCTATAGCTTAGGGAAATTAAAATAAAAAAGACACAGCCACCCCAAAGTTTGGAACGGCTCTGTTTACAAGAACCTCGTTTACAGTACAAGTTCAACATCGCAGAAATTGAAAAATGGAAAGAAGTTGTGGTATTTACTCACAAAGCAATATCACTCAGCAATGAAATCTGTGTCATCAGGCCCTTAGCAGCACAATGAGTGGATTCAGGTATGATGATTCTAACTGAAGTAAGTCACACAGAAAAAGAAACATCATAAGATATCAGTAATACACGGAATGTAAACTTGGCTACACAGGAACTGAATTACAGAACAGGACAGGGTCTCAAATTTAGAAAACCAACTTATGCTTGCTTAAGGGTAAAGGTGAGTTGGGGTGCTGCATAAACCAGAGATTGAAATGAGCACAGATAAAGTTCCTTAAGTCAAATATGGAATAGACAAGAGCTACTCCTTGCTCAACGAAATGGACTCAACACCGCATATTAAACGCCTAAGAATGTACCTGACTAGTAAGTATCTTAAAACCTATGGATTGCTATGTCTCCGAAAGAGAATCAAGCATGTGTACAGGGGCATAAACGCAGCAGTGATAGGATTGGAGAGGTTCGGTGAGCAAATGAAGACCCTTTGAAGTCATATTGCATGGTACCCATTCCACGGGTCTCAACTCTCCAGGTTTAAGGTATTCTTCCTTCAGCTAAAACATGCATGTGGAACCCAAGTATGATCAACCATGTGAACGGGAGACGTGTTCAAATATGTCTCAGTTTTCCTCCCCTGGTACTCGGGTGCAACATTCCAGACGCTTTACTAACACTCTCCCCACTTGGAGAGTCAGCGCCTTTAACCTCCTGTTTGGCCCAGTTTGCAATTTCTGCGGAAGATGAACAGGAATAGCGAGAAGCAATGAGAGACTAGCTGGAGGTGTCTGGACGGGCAAATTTAACTCTCATTTCCCACCAGGAAGAGGATATAACCGAAAGCTCAGCGTGCGTTGCCGGAACCAGATTAGGGCCTGAAGCCATCCTGCGGTGTTGCGGCCAGGTCACAAGAAAGCAAGTTGAAGAAAGGAGCTCAGGGGCACTGTAATTCTCAAACCTGCAGAGTTATAAATGACAGCTATCGTCCAAAAATAGACTGAAGTAAGGCTGCCAAGAGGACTTGAAAGCGGGGCAGAATTGCAGGAAACCGATTTCAGGAGGTAGACTGGAATTGCATTGAAAGCATAGGAAAAGAGGCAGAACGTCCACAATGATGCACTTGGCCAAAAAGGGCGTATGCGTTTTTTCCTGAATATATTCAGGAAAAAACGCATACGCCCTTTTTGGCCAACCAAGCAAGCTTGCAAAGGAAATCTGCACTACAATGAAGTCTCACTTCCCCCCGGTCAAAAGGGCCATGTGAAAAAAGTGTAAAATCCAGAAAGGCAGGACAGGCCATGGAGAACTGGGAGCCTTGTTATGCTGATGGGCGGGATGTAAATTGCCAACAGACACTCGGGAGAAGTGTATGGTGTTTTCTGAAACATCTAAAAAACAAAGCAACAGAGGCTAGGGCACTGCCACTTATGGTCTTATAGCTTAGGGAAATTAAAATCAAAAAGACACAGCCACCCCAAAGTTTGGGACGCCTCTGTTTACAAGAACCTCGTTTACAGTACAAGTTCAACATCGCAGAAAGTGAAAAATGGATAAAGAAGTTGTGGTATTTACTTACAAAGCAATATCACTCAGCAATGAAATCTATGTCATCAGGCCCTTAGCATCACAATGAGTGGATTCAGGTATGATGATTCTAACTGAAATAAGTCACACAGAAAAAGAAACATCATAAGATATCAGTAATACACGGAATGTAAACTTGGCTACACAGGAACTGAATTACAGAACAGAACAGGGTCTCAAATTTAGAAAACCAACTTATGCTTGCTTAAGGGTAAAGGTGAGTTGGGGTGCTGCATAAAACCAGAGACTGAAATGAGCACAGATAAAGTTCCTTAAGTCAAATATGGAATAGACAAGAGCCACTCCTTGCTCAACGAAATGGACTCAACACCGCATATTAAACGCCTAAGAATGTACCTGACTAGTAAGTATCGTAAAACCTATGGATTGCTATGTCTCCGAAAGAGAATCAAGCATGTGTACAGGGGCATAAACGCAGCAGTGATAGGATTGGAGAGGTTCGGTGAGCAAATGAAGACCCTTTGAAGTCATATTGCATGGTACCCATTCCACGGGTCTCAACTCTCCAGGTTTAAGGTATTCTTCCTTCAGCTAAAACATGCATGTGGAACCCAAGTATGATCAACCATGTGAACGGGAGACGTGTTCAAATATGTCTCAGTTTTCCTCCCCTGGTACTCGGGTGCAACATTCCAGACGCTTTACTAACACTCTCCTCACTTGGAGAGTCAGCGCCTTTAACCTACTGTTTGGCCCAGTTTGCAGTTTCTGCGGAAGATGAACAGGAATAAAAAACGCATACGCCCTTTTTGGCCAACCAAGCAAGCTTGCAAAGGAAATCTGCACTACAATGAAGTCTCACTTCCCCCCGGTCAAAAGGGCCATCTGAAAAAAGTGTAAAATCCAGAAAGGCAGGACAGGCCATGGAGAACTGGGAGCCTTGTTATGCTGATGGGTGGGATGTAAATTGCCAACAGACACTAGGGAGAAGTGTATGGTGTTTCCTGAAACATCTAAAAAACAAAGCAACAGAACCTAGGGCACTTCCACTTATGGTCCTATAGCTTAGGGAAATTAAAATCAAAAAGACACAGCCACCCCAAAGTTTGGAACGGCTCTGTTTACAAGAACCTCGTTTACAGTACAAGTTCAACATCGCAGAAAGTGAAAAATGGATAAAGAAGTTGTGGTATTTACTTACAAAGCAATATCACTCAGCAATGAAATCTGTGTCATCAGGCCCTTAGCAGCACAATGAGTGGATTCAGGTATGAAGATTCTAACTGAAGTAAGTCACACAGAAAAAGAAACATCATAAGATATCAGTAATACACGGAATGTAAACTTGGCTACACAGGAACTGAATTACAGAACAGAACAGGGTCTCAAATTTAGAAAACCAACTATGCTTGCTTAAGGGTAAAGGTGAGTTGGGGTGCTGCATAAAACCAGAGATTGAAATGAGCACAGATAAAGTTCCTTAAGTCAAATATGGAATAGACAAGAGCTACTCCTTGCTCAACGAAATGGACTCAACACCGCATATTAAACGCCTAAGAATGTACCTGACTAGTAAGTATCTTAAAACCTATGGATTGCTATGTCTCCGAAAGAGAATCAAGCATGTGTACAGGGGCATAAACGCAGCAGTGATAGGATTGGAGAGGTTCGGTGAGCAAATGAAGACCCTTTGAAGTCATATTGCATGGTACCCATTCCACGGGTCTCAACTCTCCAGGTTTAAGGTATTCTTCCTTCAGCTAAAACATGCATGTGGAACCCAAGTATGATCAACCATGTGAACGGGAGACGTGTTCAAATATGTCTCAGTTTTCCTCCCCTGGTACTCGGGTGCAACATTCCAGATGCTTTACTAACACTCTCCCCAATTGGAGAGTCAGCGCCTTTAACCTCCTGTTTGGCCCAGTTTGCAATTTCTGCGGAAGATGAACAGAAATAGCGAGAACCAATGAGAGACTAGCTGGAGGTGTCTGGACGGGCAAATTTAACTCTCATTTCCCACCAGGAAGAGGAAATAACCAAAGGCTCAGCGTGCCGTACCGGACCCAGATTAGGGCCTAAAGCCATCCTGCGGTGTTGCGGCCAGGTCACAAGAAAGCGAGTTGAAGAAAGGAGCTCATGGGCACTGTAATTCACAAACCTGCAGAGTTATAAATGACAGCTATCGTCCAAAAATAGACTGAAGTAAGGCTGCCAAGAGAGCTTGAAAGCGGGGCAGAATTGCAGGGAACCGATTTCAGGAGGTAGACTGGAATTGCATTGAAAGCATACGAAAAGAGGCAGAACGTCCACAATGATGCACTTGGCCAAAAAGGGCGTATGCGTTTTTTCCTGAATATATTCAGGAAAAAACGCATACGCCCTTTTTGGCCAACCAAGCAAGCTTGCAAAGGAAATCTGCACTACAATGAAGTCTCACTTCCCCCCGGTCAAAAGGGCCATCTGAAAAAAGTGTAAAATCCAGAAAGGCAGGACAGGCCATGGAGAACTGGGAGCCTTGTTATGCTGATGGGCGGGATGTAAATTGCCAACAACCACTTGGGAGAAGTGTATGGTGTTTCCTGAAACATCTAAAAAACAAAGCAACAGAGCCTAGGACACTGCCACTTATGGTCTTATAGCTTAGGGAAATTAAAATCAAAAAGACACAGCCACCCCAAAGTTTGGGACGCCTCTGTTTACAAGAACCTCGTTTACAGTACAAGTTCAACATCGCAGAAAGTGAAAAATGGAAAAAGAAGTTGTGGTATTTACTTACAAAGCAATATCACTCAGCAATGAAATCTATGTCATCAGGCCCTTAGCATCACAATGAGTGGATTCAGGTATGATGATTCTAACTGAAATAAGTCACACAGAAAAAGAAACATCATAAGATATCAGTAATACACGGAATGTAAACTTGGCTACACAGGAACTGAATTACAGAACAGAACAGGGTCTCAAATTTAGAAAACCAACTTATGCTTGCTTAAGGGTAAAGGTGAGTTGGGGTGCTGCATAAAACCAGAGATTGAAATGAGCACAGATAAAGTTCCTTAAGTCAAATATGGAATAGACAAGAGCTACTCCTTGCTCAACGAAATGGACTCAACACCGCATATTAAACGCCTAAAAATGTACCTGACTAGTAAGTATCTTAAAACCTATGGATTGCTATGTCTCCAAAAGAGAATCAAGCATGTGTACAGGGGCATAAACGCAGCAGTGATAGGATTGGAGAGGTTCGGTGAGCAAATGAAGACCCTTTGAAGTCATATTGCATGGTACCCATTCCACGGGTCTCAACTCTCCAGGTTTAAGGTATTCTTCCTTCAGCTAAAACATGCATGTGGAACCCAAGTATGATCAACCATGTGAACGGGAGACGTGTTCAAATATGTCTCAGTTTTCCTCCCCTGGTACTCGGGTGCAACATTCCAGACGCTTTACTAACACTCTCCTCACTTGGAGAGTCAGCGCCTTTAACCTCCTGTTTGGCCCACTTTGCAATTTCTGCGGAAGATGAACAGGAATAAAAAACGCATACGCCCTTTTTGGCCAACCAAGCAAGCTTGCAAAGGAAATCTGCACTACAATGAAGTCTCACTTCCCCCCGGTCAAAAGGGCCATCTGAAAAAAGTGTAAAATCCAGAAAGGCAGGACAGGCCATGGAGAACTGGGAGCCTTGTTATGCTGATGGGCGGGATGTAAATTGCCAACAGACACTCGGGAGAAGTGTATGGTGTTTCCTGAAACATCTAAAAAACAAAGCAACAGAACCTAGGGCACTTCCACTTATGGTCCTATAGCTTAGGGAAATTAAAATCAAAAAGACACAGCCACCCCAAAGTTTGGAACGGCTCTGTTTACAAGAACCTCGTTTACAGTACAAGTTCAACATCGCAGAAAGTGAAAAATGGATAAAGAAGTTGTGGTATTTACTTACAAAGCAATATCACTCAGCAATGAAATCTGTGTCATCAGGCCCTTAGCAGCACAATGAGTGGATTCAGGTATGATGATTCTAACTGAAGTAAGTCACACAGAAAAAGGAACATCATAAGATATCAGTAATACACGGAACGTAAACTTGGCTACACAGGAACTGAATTACAGAACAGAACAGGGTCTCAAATTTAGAAAACCAACTTATTCTTGCTTAAGGGTAAAGGTGAGTTGGGGTGCTGCATAAAATCAGAGATTGAAATGAGCACAGATAAAGTTCCTTAAGTCAAATATGGAATAGACAAGAGCTACTCCTTGCTCAACGAAATGGACTCAACACCGCATATTAAACGCCTAAGAATGTGCCTGACTGGTAAGTATCTTAAAACCTATGGATTGCTATGTCTCCGAAAGAGAATCAAGCATGTGTACAGGGGCATAAACGCAGCAGTGATAGGATTGGAGAGGTTCGGTGAGCAAATGAAGACCCTTTGAAGTCATATTGCATGGTACCCATTACACGGGTCTTAACTCTCCAGGTTTAAGGTATTCTTCCTTCAGCTAAAACATGCATGTGGAACCCAAGTATGATCAACCATGTGAACGGGAGACGTGTTCAAATATGTCTCAGTTTTCCTCCCCTGGTACTCGGGTGCAACATTCCAGACGCTTTACTAACACTCTCCCCACTTGGAGAGTCAGCGCCTTTAACCTCCTGTTTGGCCCAGTTTGCAATTTCTGCGGAAGATGAACAGGAATAGCGAGAAGCAATGAGAGACTAGCTGGAGGTGTCTGGACGGGCAAATTTAACTCTCATTTCCCACCAGGAAGAGGATATAACCGAAAGCTCAGCGTGCGTTGCCGGAACCAGATTAGGGCCTGAAGCCATGCTGCGGTGTTGCGGCCAGGTCACAAGAAAGCAAGTTGAAGAAAGGAGCTCAGGGGCACTGTAATTCTCAAACCTGCAGAGTTATAAATGACAGCTATCGTCCAAAAATAGACTGAAGTAAGGCTGCCAAGAGGACTTGAAAGCGGGGCAGAATTGCAGGAAACCGATTTCAGGAGGTAGACTGGAATTGCATTGAAAGCATAGGAAAAGAGGCAGAACGTCCACAATGATGCACTTGGCCAAAAAGGGCGTATGCGTTTTTTCCTGAATATATTCAGGAAAAAACGCATACGCCCTTTTTGGCCAACCAAGCAAGCTTGCAAAGGAAATCTGCACTACAATGAAGTCTCACTTCCCCCCGGTCAAAAGGGCCATGTGAAAAAAGTGTAAAATCCAGAAAGGCAGGACAGGCCATGGAGAACTGGGAGCCTTGTTATGCTGATGGGCGGGATGTAAATTGCCAACAGACACTCGGGAGAAGTGTATGGTGTTTTCTGAAACATCTAAAAAACAAAGCAACAGAGGCTAGGGCACTGCCACTTATGGTCTTATAGCTTAGGGAAATTAAAATCAAAAAGACACAGCCACCCCAAAGTTTGGGACGCCTCTGTTTACAAGAACCTCGTTTACAGTACAAGTTCAACATCGCAGAAAGTGAAAAATGGATAAAGAAGTTGTGGTATTTACTTACAAAGCAATATCACTCAGCAATGAAATCTATGTCATCAGGCCCTTAGCATCACAATGAGCGGATTCAGGTATGATGATTCTAACTGAAATAAGTCACACAGAAAAAGAAACATCATAAGATATCAGTAATACACGGAATGTAAACTTGGCTACACAGGAACTGAATTACAGAACAGAACAGGGTCTCAAATTTAGAAAACCAACTTATGCTTGCTTAAGGGTAAAGGTGAGTTGGGGTGCTGCATAAAACCAGAGACTGAAATGAGCACAGATAAAGTTCCTTAAGTCAAATATGGAATAGACAAGAGCCACTCCTTGCTCAACGAAATGGACTCAACACCGCATATTAAACGCCTAAGAATGTACCTGACTAGTAAGTATCGTAAAACCTATGGATTGCTATGTCTCCGAAAGAGAATCAAGCATGTGTACAGGGGCATAAACGCAGCAGTGATAGGATTGGAGAGGTTCGGTGAGCAAATGAAGACCCTTTGAAGTCATATTGCATGGTACCCATTCCACGGGTCTCAACTCTCCAGGTTTAAGGTATTCTTCCTTCAGCTAAAACATGCATGTGGAACCCAAGTATGATCAACCATGTGAACGGGAGACGTGTTCAAATATGTCTCAGTTTTCCTCCCCTGGTACTCGGGTGCAACATTCCAGACGCTTTACTAACACTCTCCTCACGTGGAGAGTCAGCGCCTTTAACCTACTGTTTGGCCCAGTTTGCAATTTCTGCGGAAGATGAACAGGAATAAAAAACGCATACGCCCTTTTTGGCCAACCAAGCAAGCTTGCAAAGGAAATCTGCACTACAATGAAGTCTCACTTCCCCCCGGTCAAAAGGGCCATCTGAAAAAAGTGTAAAATCCAGAAAGGCAGGACAGGCCATGGAGAACTGGGAGCCTTGTTATGCTGATGGGTGGGATGTAAATTGCCAACAGACACTAGGGAGAAGTGTATGGTGTTTCCTGAAACATCTAAAAAACAAAGCAACAGAACCTAGGGCACTTCCACTTATGGTCCTATAGCTTAGGGAAATTAAAATCAAAAAGACACAGCCACCCCAAAGTTTGGAACGGCTCTGTTTACAAGAACCTCGTTTACAGTACAAGTTCAACATCGCAGAAAGTGAAAAATGGATAAAGAAGTTGTGGTATTTACTTACAAAGCAATATCACTCAGCAATGAAATCTGTGTCATCAGGCCCTTAGCAGCACAATGAGTGGATTCAGGTATGAAGATTCTAACTGAAGTAAGTCACACAGAAAAAGAAACATCATAAGATATCAGTAATACACGGAATGTAAACTTGGCTACACAGGAACTGAATTACAGAACAGAACAGGGTCTCAAATTTAGAAAACCAACTATGCTTGCTTAAGGGTAAAGGTGAGTTGGGGTGCTGCATAAAACCAGAGATTGAAATGAGCACAGATAAAGTTCCTTAAGTCAAATATGGAATAGACAAGAGCTACTCCTTGCTCAACGAAATGGACTCAACACCGCATATTAAACGCCTAAGAATGTGCCTGACTAGTAAGTATCTTAAAACCTATGGATTGCTATGTCTCCGAAAGAGAATCAAGCATGTGTACAGGGGCATAAACGCAGCAGTGATAGGATTGGAGAGGTTCGGTGAGCAAATGAAGACCCTTTGAAGTCATATTGCATGGTACCCATTCCACGGGTCTCAACTCTCCAGGTTTAAGGTATTCTTCCTTCAGCTAAAACATGCATGTGGAACCCAAGTATGATCAACCATGTGAACGGGAGACGTGTTCAAATATGTCTCAGTTTTCCTCCCCTGGTACTCGGGTGCAACATTCCAGACGCTTTACTAACACTCTCCCCACTTGGAGAGTCAGCGCCTTTAACCTCCTGTTTGGCCCAGTTTGCAATTTCTGCGGAAGATGAACAGGAATAGCGAGAACCAATGAGAGACTAGCTGGAGGTGTCTGGACGGGCAAATTTAACTCTCATTTCCCACCAGGAAGAGGAAATAACCAAAGGCTCAGCGTGCCATGCCAGAACCAGATTAGGGCCTGAAGCCATCCTGCGGTGTTGCGGCCAGGTCACAAGAAAGCAAGTTGAAGAAAGGAGCTCAGGGGCACTGTAATTCACAAACCTGCAGAGTTATAAATGACAGCTATCGTCCAAAAATAGACTGAAGTAAGGCTGCCAAGAGGACTTGAAAGCGGGGCAGAATTGCAGGAAACCGATTTCAGGAGGTAGACTGGAATTGCATTGAAAGCATAGGAAAAGAGGCAGAACGTCCACAATGATGCACTTGGCCAAAAAGGGCGTATGCGTTTTTTCCTGAATATATTCAGGAAAAAATGCATACGCCCTTTTTGGCCAACCAAGCAAGCTTGCAAAGGAAATCTGCACTACAATGAAGTCTCACTTCCCACCGGTCAAAAGGGCCATCTGAAAAAAGTGTAAAATCCAGAAAGGCAGGACAGGCCATGGAGAACTGGGAGCCTTGTTATGCTGATGGGCGGGATGTAAATTGCCAACAACCACTCGGGAGAAGTGTATGGTGTTTCCTGAAACATCTAAAAAACAAAGCAACAGAACCTAGGGCACTTCCACTTATGGTCCTATAGCTTAGGGAAATTAAAATCAAAAAGACACAGCCACCCCAAAGTTTGGAACGGCTCTGTTTACAAGAACATCGTTTACAGTACAAGTTCAACATCGCAGAAAGTGAAAAATGGATAAAGAAGTTGTGGTATTTACTTACAAAGCAATATCACTCAGCAATGAAATCTGTGTCATCAGGCCCTTAGCAGCACAATGAGTGGATTCAGGTATGATGATTCTAACTGAAATAAGTCACACAGAAAAAGAAACATCATAAGATATCAGTAATACACGGAATGTAAACTTGGCTACACAGGAACTGAATTACAGAACAGAACAGGGTCTCAAATTTAGAAAACCAACTTATTCTTGCTTAAGGGTAAAGGTGAGTTAGGGTGCAGCATAAAACCAGAGACTGAAATGAGCACAGATAAAGTTCCTTAAGCCAAATATGGAATAGACAAGAGCTAATCCTTGCTCAACAAAATGGACTCAACACCGCATATTAAACGCCTAAGAATGTACCTGACTAGTAAGTATCGTAAAACCTATGGATTTCTATGTCTCCAAAAGAGAATCAAGCATGTGTACAGGGGCATAAACGCATCAGTGATAGGATTGGAGAGGTTCGGTGAGCAAATGAAGACCCTTTGAAGTCATACTGCATGGTACCCATTCCACGGGTCTCAACTCTCCAGGTTTAAGGTATTCTTCCTTCAGCTAAAACATGCATGTGGAACCCAAGTATGATCAACCATGTGAACGGGAGACGTGTTCAAATATGTCTCAGTTTTCCTCCCCTGGTACTCGGGTGCAACATTCCAGACGCTTTACTAACACTCTCCTCACTTGGAGAGTCAGCGCCTTTAACCTCCTGTTTGGCCCAGTTTGCAATTTCTGCGGAAGATGAACAGGAATAAAAAACGCATACGCCCTTTTTGGCCAACCAAGCAAGCTTGCAAAGGAAATCTGCACTACAATGAAGTCTCACTTCCCCCCGGTCAAAAGGGCCATCTGAAAAAAGTGTAAAATCCAGAAAGGCAGGACAGGCCATGGAGAACTGGGAGCCTTGTTATGCTGATGGGTGGGATGTAAATTGCCAACAGACACTAGGGAGAAGTGTATGGTGTTTCCTGAAACATCTAAAAAACAAAGCAACAGAACCTAGGGCACTTCCACTTATGGTCCTATAGCTTAGGGAAATTAAAATCAAAAAGACACAGCCACCCCAAAGTTTGGAACGGCTCTGTTTACAAGAACCTCGTTTACAGTACAAGTTCAACATCGCAGAAAGTGAAAAATGGATAAAGAAGTTGTGGTATTTACTTACAAAGCAATATCACTCAGCAATGAAATCTGTGTCATCAGGCCCTTAGCAGCACAATGAGTGGATTCAGGTATGAAGATTCTAACTGAAGTAAGTCACACAGAAAAAGAAACATCATAAGATATCAGTAATACACGGAATGTAAACTTGGCTACACAGGAACTGAATTACAGAACAGAACAGGGTCTCAAATTTAGAAAACCAACTATGCTTGCTTAAGGGTAAAGGTGAGTTGGGGTGCTGCATAAAACCAGAGATTGAAATGAGCACAGATAAAGTTCCTTAAGTCAAATATGGAATAGACAAGAGCTACTCCTTGCTCAACGAAATGGACTCAACACCGCATATTAAACGCCTAAGAATGTGCCTGACTAGTAAGTATCTTAAAACCTATGGATTGCTATGTCTCCGAAAGAGAATCAAGCATGTGTACAGGGGCATAAACGCAGCAGTGATAGGATTGGAGAGGTTCGGTGAGCAAATGAAGACCCTTTGAAGTCATATTGCATGGTACCCATTCCACGGGTCTCAACTCTCCAGGTTTAAGGTATTCTTCCTTCAGCTAAAACATGCATGTGGAACCCAAGTATGATCAACCATGTGAACGGGAGACGTGTTCAAATATGTCTCAGTTTTCCTCCCCTGGTACTCGGGTGCAACATTCCAGACGCTTTACTAACACTCTCCCCACTTGGAGAGTCAGCGCCTTTAACCTCCTGTTTGGCCCAGTTTGCAATTTCTGCGGAAGATGAACAGGAATAGCGAGAACCAATGAGAGACTAGCTGGAGGTGTCTGGACGGGCAAATTTAACTCTCATTTCCCACCAGGAAGAGGAAATAACCAAAGGCTCAGCGTGCCATGCCAGAACCAGATTAGGGCCTGAAGCCATCCTGCGGTGTTGCGGCCAGGTCACAAGAAAGCAAGTTGAAGAAAGGAGCTCAGGGGCACTGTAATTCACAAACCTGCAGAGTTATAAATGACAGCTATCGTCCAAAAATAGACTGAAGTAAGGCTGCCAAGAGGACTTGAAAGCGGGGCAGAATTGCAGGAAACCGATTTCAGGAGGTAGACTGGAATTGCATTGAAAGCATAGGAAAAGAGGCAGAACGTCCACAATGATGCACTTGGCCAAAAAGGGCGTATGCGTTTTTTCCTGAATATATTCAGGAAAAAATGCATACGCCCTTTTTGGCCAACCAAGCAAGCTTGCAAAGGAAATCTGCACTACAATGAAGTCTCACTTCCCACCGGTCAAAAGGGCCATCTGAAAAAAGTGTAAAATCCAGAAAGGCAGGACAGGCCATGGAGAACTGGGAGCCTTGTTATGCTGATGGGCGGGATGTAAATTGCCAACAACCACTCGGGAGAAGTGTATGGTGTTTCCTGAAACATCTAAAAAACAAAGCAACAGAACCTAGGGCACTTCCACTTATGGTCCTATAGCTTAGGGAAATTAAAATCAAAAAGACACAGCCACCCCAAAGTTTGGAACGGCTCTGTTTACAAGAACATCGTTTACAGTACAAGTTCAACATCGCAGAAAGTGAAAAATGGATAAAGAAGTTGTGGTATTTACTTACAAAGCAATATCACTCAGCAATGAAATCTGTGTCATCAGGCCCTTAGCAGCACAATGAGTGGATTCAGGTATGATGATTCTAACTGAAATAAGTCACACAGAAAAAGAAACATCATAAGATATCAGTAATACACGGAATGTAAACTTGGCTACACAGGAACTGAATTACAGAACAGAACAGGGTCTCAAATTTAGAAAACCAACTTATTCTTGCTTAAGGGTAAAGGTGAGTTAGGGTGCAGCATAAAACCAGAGACTGAAATGAGCACAGATAAAGTTCCTTAAGCCAAATATGGAATAGACAAGAGCTAATCCTTGCTCAACAAAATGGACTCAACACCGCATATTAAACGCCTAAGAATGTACCTGACTAGTAAGTATCGTAAAACCTATGGATTTCTATGTCTCCAAAAGAGAATCAAGCATGTGTACAGGGGCATAAACGCATCAGTGATAGGATTGGAGAGGTTCGGTGAGCAAATGAAGACCCTTTGAAGTCATACTGCATGGTACCCATTCCACGGGTCTCAACTCTCCAGGTTTAAGGTATTCTTCCTTCAGCTAAAACATGCATGTGGAACCCAAGTATGATCAACCATGTGAACGGGAGACGTGTTCAAATATGTCTCAGTTTTCCTCCCCTGGTACTCGGGTGCAACATTCCAGACGCTTTACTAACACTCTCCTCACTTGGAGAGTCAGCGCCTTTAACCTCCTGTTTGGCCCAGTTTGCAATTTCTGCGGAAGATGAACAGGAATAAAAAACGCATACGCCCTTTTTGGCCAACCAAGCAAGCTTGCAAAGGAAATCTGCACTACAATGAAGTCTCACTTCCCCCCGGTCAAAAGGGCCATCTGAAAAAAGTGTAAAATCCAGAAAGGCAGGACAGGCCATGGAGAACTGGGAGCCTTGTTATGCTGATGGGTGGGATGTAAATTGCCAACAGACACTAGGGAGAAATGTATGGTGTTTCCTGAAACATCTAAAAAACAAAGCAACAGAACCTAGGGCACTTCCACTTATGGTCCTATAGCTTAGGGAAATTAAAATCAAAAAGACACAGCCACCCCAAAGTTTGGAACGGCTCTGTTTACAAGAACCTCGTTTACAGTACAAGTTCAACATCGCAGAAAGTGAAAAATGGATAAAGAAGTTGTGGTATTTACTTACAAAGCAATATCACTCAGCAATGAAATCTATGTCATCAGGCCCTTAGCATCACAATGAGTGGATTCAGGTATGATGATTCTAACTGAAATAAGTCACACAGAAAAAGAAACATCATAAGATATCAGTAATACACGGAATGTAAACTTGGCTACACAGGAACTGAATTACAGAACAGAACAGGGTCTCAAATTTAGAATACCAACTTATGCTTGCTTAAGGGTAAAGGTGAGTTGGGGTGCTGCATAAAACCAGAGATTGAAATGAGCACAGATAAAGTTCCTTAAGTCAAATATGGAATAGACAAGAGCTACTCCTTGCTCAACGAAATGGACTCAACACCGCATATTAAACGCCTAAGAATGTACCTGACTAGTAAGTATCGTAAAACCTATGGATTGCTATGTCTCCAAAAGAGAATCAAGCATGTGTACAGGGGCATAAACGCAGCAGTGATAGGATTGGAGAGGTTCGGTGAGCAAATGAAGACCCTTTGAAGTCATATTGCATGGTACCCATTCCACGGGTCTCAACTCTCCAGGTTTAAGGTATTCTTCCTTCAGCTAAAACATGCATGTGGAACCCAAGTATGATCAACCATGTGAACGGGAGACATGTTCAAATATGTCTCAGTTTTCCTCCCCTGGTACTCGGGTGCAACATTCCAGACGCTTTACTAACACTCTCCCCACTTGGAGAGTCAGCGCCTTTAACCTCCTGTTTGGCCCACTTTGCAATTTCTGCGGAAGATGAACAGGAATAGCGAGAACCAATGAGAGGCTAGCTGGAGGTGTCTGGACGGGCAAATTTAACTCTCATTTCCCACCAGGAAGAGGAAATAACCAAAGGCTCAGTGTGCGTACCGGAACCAGATTAGGGCCTGAAGCCATCCTGCGGTGTTGCGGCCAGGTCACAAGAAAGCGAGTTGAAGAAAGCAGCTCAGGGGCACTGTAATTCACAAACCTGCAGAGTTATAAATGACAGCTATCGTCCAAAAATAGACTGAAGTAAGGCTGCCAAGAGGACTTGAAAGCGGGGCAGAATTGCAGGAAACCGATTTCAGGAGGTAGACTGGAATTGCATTGAAAGCATAGGAAAAGAGGCAGAACGTCCACAATGATGCACTTGGCCAAAAAGGGCGTATGCGTTTTTTCCTGAATATATTCAGGAAAAAACGCATACGCCCTTTTTGGCCAAGCAAGCAAGCTTGCAAAGGAAATCTGCACTACAATGAAGTCTCACTTCCCCCCGGTCAAAGGGGCCATCTGAAAAAAGTGTAAAATCCAGAAAGGCAGGACAGGCCATGGAGAACTGGGAGCCTTGTTATGCTGATGGGCGGGATGTAAATTGCCAACAACCACTCGGGAGAAGTGTATGGTGTTTCCTGAAACATCTAAAAAACAAAGCAACAGAGGATAGGGCACTGCCACTTATGGTCTTATAGCTTAGGGAAATTAAAATCAAAAAGACACAGCCAGCCCAAAGTTTGGGACGCCTCTGTTTACAAGAACCTCGTTTACAGTAGAAGTTCAACATCGCAGAAAGTGAAAAATGGATAAAGAAGTTGTGGTATTTACTTACAAAGCAATATCACTCAGCAATGAAATCTATGTCATCAGGCCCTTAGCAGCACAATGAGTGGATTCAGGTATGATGATTCTAACTGAAATAAGTCACACAGAAAAAGAAACATCATAAGATATCAGTAATACACGGAATGGAAACTTGGCTACACAGGAACTGAATTACAGAACAGAACAGGGTCTCAAATTTAGAAAAACAACTTATGCTTGCTTAAGGGTAAAGGTGAGTTGGGGTGCTGCATAAAACCAGAGATTGAAATGAGCACAGATAAAGTTCCTTAAGCCAAATATGGAATAGACTAGAGCTACTCCTTGCTCAACGAAATGGACTCAACACCGCATATTAAACGCCTAAGAATGTACCTGACTAGTAAGTATCTTAAAACCTATGGATAGCTATGTCTCCAAAAGAGAATCAAGCATGTGTACAGGGGCATAAACGCAGCAGTGATAGGATTGGAGAGGTTCGGTGAGCAAATGAAGACCCTTTGAAGTCATATTGCATGGTACCCATTCCACGGGTTTCAACTACCCAGGTTTAAGGTATTCTTCCTTCAGCTAAAACATGCATGTGGAACCCAGAGTATGATCAACCATGTGATCGGGAGACGTGTTCAAATATGTCTCAGTTTTCCTCCCCTGGTACTCGGGTGCAACATTCCAGACGCTTTACTAACACTCTCCCCACTTGGAGAGTCAGTCCCTTTAACCTCCTGTTTGGCCCAGTTTGCAATTTCTGCGGAAGATGAACAGGAATAGCGAGAACCAATGAGAGGCTAGCTGGAGGTGTCTGGTCGGGCAAATTTAACTCTCATTTCCCACCAGGAAGAGGAATTAACCAAAGGCTCATCATGCCGGGCCGGAACCAGATTAGGGCCTGAAGCCATCCTGCGGTGTTGCGGCCAGGTCACAAGAAAGCGAGTTGAAGAAAGGAGCTCAGGGGCACTGTAATTCACAAACCTGCAGAGTTATAAATGACAGCTATCGTCCAAAAATAGACTGAAGTAAGGCTGCCAAGAGGACTTGAAAGCGGGGCAGAATTGCAGGAAACCGATTTCAGGAGGTAGACTGGAATTGCATTGAAAGCATAGGAAAAGAGGCAGAACGTCCACAATGATGCACTTGGCCAAAAAGGGCATATGCGTTATTTCCTGAATATATTCAGGAAAAAACGCATACGCCCTTTTTGGCCAACCAAGCAAGCTTGCAAAGGAAATCTGCACTACAATGAAGTCTCACTTCCCCCCGGTCAAAAGGACCATCTGAAAAAAGTGTAAAATCCAGAAAGGCAACAGGCCATTGAGAACTGGGAGCCTTGTTATGCTGATGGGCGGGATGTAAATTGCCAACAGACACTTGGGAGAAGTGTATGGTGTTTCCTGAAACATCTAAAAAACAAAGCAACAGAGCCTAGGGCACTTCCACTTATGGTCCTATAGCTTAGGGAAATTAAAATCAAAAAGACACAGCCACCCCACAGTTTGGAACGGCTCTGTTTACAAGAACCTCGTTTACAGTACAAGTTCAACATCGCAGAAAGTGAAAAATGGATAAAGAAGTTGTGATATTCACTTACAAAGCAATATCACTAAGCAATGAAATCTATGTCATCAGGCCCTTAGCAGCACAATGAGTGGATTCAGGTATGATGATTCTAACTGAAATAAGTCACACAGAAAAAGAAACATCATAAGATATCAGTAATACACGGAATGTAAACTTGGCTACACAGGAACTGAATTACAGAACAGAACAGGGTCTCAAATTTAGAAAACCAACTTATGCTTGCTTAAGGGGAAAGGTGAGTTGGGGTGCTGCATAAAACCAGAGATTGAAATGAGCACAGATAAAGTTCCTTAAGTCAAATATGGAATAGACAAGAGCCACTCCTTGCTCAACGAAATGGACTCAACACCGCATATTAAACGCCTAAGAATGTACCTGACTAGTAAGTATCGTAAAACCTATGGATTGCTATGTCTCCGAAAGAGAATCAAGCATGTGTACAGGGGCATAAACGCAGCAGTGATAGGATTGGAGAGGTTCGGTGAGCAAATGAAGACCCTTTGAAGTCATATTGCATGGTACCCATTCCACGGGTCTCAACTCTCCAGGTTTAAGGTATTCTTCCTTCAGCTAAAACATGCATGTGGAACCCAAGTATGATCAACCATGTGAACGGGAGACGTGTTCAAATATGTCTCAGTTTTCCTCCCCTGGTACTCGGGTGCAACATTCCAGACGCTTTACTAACACTCTCCTCACGTGGAGAGTCAGCGCCTTTAACCTACTGTTTGGCCCAGTTTGCAATTTCTGCGGAAGATGAACAGGAATAAAAAACGCATACGCCCTTTTTGGCCAACCAAGCAAGCTTGCAAAGGAAATCTGCACTACAATGAAGTCTCACTTCCCCCCGGTCAAAAGGGCCATCTGAAAAAAGTGTAAAATCCAGAAAGGCAGGACAGGCCATGGAGAACTGGGAGCCTTGTTATGCTGATGGGTGGGATGTAAATTGCCAACAGACACTAGGGAGAAGTGTATGGTGTTTCCTGAAACATCTAAAAAACAAAGCAACAGAACCTAGGGCACTTCCACTTATGGTCCTATAGCTTAGGGAAATTAAAATCAAAAAGACACAGCCACCCCAAAGTTTGGAACGGCTCTGTTTACAAGAACCTCGTTTACAGTACAAGTTCAACATCGCAGAAAGTGAAAAATGGATAAAGAAGTTGTGGTATTTACTTACAAAGCAATATCACTCAGCAATGAAATCTGTGTCATCAGGCCCTTAGCAGCACAATGAGTGGATTCAGGTATGAAGATTCTAACTGAAGTAAGTCACACAGAAAAAGAAACATCATAAGATATCAGTAATACACGGAATGTAAACTTGGCTACACAGGAACTGAATTACAGAACAGAACAGGGTCTCAAATTTAGAAAACCAACTATGCTTGCTTAAGGGTAAAGGTGAGTTGGGGTGCTGCATAAAACCAGAGATTGAAATGAGCACAGATAAAGTTCCTTAAGTCAAATATGGAATAGACAAGAGCTACTCCTTGCTCAACGAAATGGACTCAACACCGCATATTAAACGCCTAAGAATGTGCCTGACTAGTAAGTATCTTAAAACCTATGGATTGCTATGTCTCCGAAAGAGAATCAAGCATGTGTACAGGGGCATAAACGCAGCAGTGATAGGATTGGAGAGGTTCGGTGAGCAAATGAAGACCCTTTGAAGTCATATTGCATGGTACCCATTCCACGGGTGTCAACTCTCCAGGTTTAAGGTATTCTTCCTTCAGCTAAAACATGCATGTGGAACCCAAGTATGATCAACCATGTGAACGGGAGACGTGTTCAAATATGTCTCAGTTTTCCTCCCCTGGTACTCGGGTGCAACATTCCAGACGCTTTACTAACACTCTCCCCACTTGGAGAGTCAGCGCCTTTAACCTCCTGTTTGGCCCAGTTTGCAATTTCTGCGGAAGATGAACAGGAATAGCGAGAACCAATGAGAGACTAGCTGGAGGTGTCTGGACGGGCAAATTTAACTCTCATTTCCCACCAGGAAGAGGAAATAACCAAAGGCTCAGCGTGCCATGCCAGAACCAGATTAGGGCCTGAAGCCATCCTGCGGTGTTGCGGCCAGGTCACAAGAAAGCAAGTTGAAGAAAGGAGCTCAGGGGCACTGTAATTCACAAACCTGCAGAGTTATAAATGACAGCTATCGTCCAAAAATAGACTGAAGTAAGGCTGCCAAGAGGACTTGAAAGCGGGGCAGAATTGCAGGAAACCGATTTCAGGAGGTAGACTGGAATTGCATTGAAAGCATAGGAAAAGAGGCAGAACGTCCACAATGATGCACTTGGCCAAAAAGGGCGTATGCGTTTTTTCCTGAATATATTCAGGAAAAAATGCATACGCCCTTTTTGGCCAACCAAGCAAGCTTGCAAAGGAAATCTGCACTACAATGAAGTCTCACTTCCCCCCGGTCAAAAGGGCCATCTGAAAAAAGTGTAAAATCCAGAAAGGCAGGACAGGCCATGGAGAACTGGGAGCCTTGTTATGCTGATGGGCGGGATGTAAATTGCCAACAACCACTCGGGAGAAGTGTATGGTGTTTCCTGAAACATCTAAAAAACAAAGCAACAGAACCTAGGGCACTTCCACTTATGGTCCTATAGCTTAGGGAAATTAAAATCAAAAAGACACAGCCACCCCAAAGTTTGGAACGGCTCTGTTTACAAGAACATCGTTTACAGTACAAGTTCAACATCGCAGAAAGTGAAAAATGGATAAAGAAGTTGTGGTATTTACTTACAAAGCAATATCACTCAGCAATGAAATCTGTGTCATCAGGCCCTTAGCAGCACAATGAGTGGATTCAGGTATGATGATTCTAACTGAAATAAGTCACACAGAAAAAGAAACATCATAAGATATCAGTAATACACGGAATGTAAACTTGGCTACACAGGAACTGAATTACAGAACAGAACAGGGTCTCAAATTTAGAAAACCAACTTATTCTTGCTTAAGGGTAAAGGTGAGTTAGGGTGCAGCATAAAACCAGAGACTGAAATGAGCACAGATAAAGTTCCTTAAGCCAAATATGGAATAGACAAGAGCTAATCCTTGCTCAACAAAATGGACTCAACACCGCATATTAAACGCCTAAGAATGTACCTGACTAGTAAGTATCGTAAAACCTATGGATTTCTATGTCTCCAAAAGAGAATCAAGCATGTGTACAGGGGCATAAACGCATCAGTGATAGGATTGGAGAGGTTCGGTGAGCAAATGAAGACCCTTTGAAGTCATACTGCATGGTACCCATTCCACGGGTCTCAACTCTCCAGGTTTAAGGTATTCTTCCTTCAGCTAAAACATGCATGTGGAACCCAAGTATGATCAACCATGTGAACGGGAGACGTGTTCAAATATGTCTCAGTTTTCCTCCCCTGGTACTCGGGTGCAACATTCCAGACGCTTTACTAACACTCTCCTCACTTGGAGAGTCAGCGCCTTTAACCTCCTGTTTGGCCCAGTTTGCAATTTCTGCGGAAGATGAACAGGAATAAAAAACGCATACGCCCTTTTTGGCCAACCAAGCAAGCTTGCAAAGGAAATCTGCACTACAATGAAGTCTCACTTCCCCCCGGTCAAAAGGGCCATCTGAAAAAAGTGTAAAATCCAGAAAGGCAGGACAGGCCATGGAGAACTGGGAGCCTTGTTATGCTGATGGGTGGGATGTAAATTGCCAACAGACACTAGGGAGAAGTGTATGGTGTTTCCTGAAACATCTAAAAAACAAAGCAACAGAACCTAGGGCACTTCCACTTATGGTCCTATAGCTTAGGGAAATTAAAATCAAAAAGACACAGCCACCCCAAAGTTTGGAACGGCTCTGTTTACAAGAACCTCGTTTACAGTACAAGTTCAACATCGCAGAAAGTGAAAAATGGATAAAGAAGTTGTGGTATTTACTTACAAAGCAATATCACTCAGCAATGAAATCTATGTCATCAGGCCCTTAGCATCACAATGAGTGGATTCAGGTATGATGATTCTAACTGAAATAAGTCACACAGAAAAAGAAACATCATAAGATATCAGTAATACACGGAATGTAAACTTGGCTACACAGGAACTGAATTACAGAACAGAACAGGGTCTCAAATTTAGAATACCAACTTATGCTTGCTTAAGGGTAAAGGTGAGTTGGGGTGCTGCATAAAACCAGAGATTGAAATGAGCACAGATAAAGTTCCTTAAGTCAAATATGGAATAGACAAGAGCTACTCCTTGCTCAACGAAATGGACTCAACACCGCATATTAAACGCCTAAGAATGTACCTGACTAGTAAGTATCGTAAAACCTATGGATTGCTATGTCTCCAAAAGAGAATCAAGCATGTGTACAGGGGCATAAACGCAGCAGTGATAGGATTGGAGAGGTTCGGTGAGCAAATGAAGACCCTTTGAAGTCATATTGCATGGTACCCATTCCACGGGTCTCAACTCTCCAGGTTTAAGGTATTCTTCCTTCAGCTAAAACATGCATGTGGAACCCAAGTATGATCAACCATGTGAACGGGAGACATGTTCAAATATGTCTCAGTTTTCCTCCCCTGGTACTCGGGTGCAACATTCCAGACGCTTTACTAACACTCTCCCCACTTGGAGAGTCAGCGCCTTTAACCTCCTGTTTGGCCCACTTTGCAATTTCTGCGGAAGATGAACAGGAATAGCGAGAACCAATGAGAGGCTAGCTGGAGGTGTCTGGACGGGCAAATTTAACTCTCATTTCCCACCAGGAAGAGGAAATAACCAAAGGCTCAGTGTGCGTACCGGAACCAGATTAGGGCCTGAAGCCATCCTGCGGTGTTGCGGCCAGGTCACAAGAAAGCGAGTTGAAGAAAGCAGCTCAGGGGCACTGTAATTCACAAACCTGCAGAGTTATAAATGACAGCTATCGTCCAAAAATAGACTGAAGTAAGGCTGCCAAGAGGACTTGAAAGCGGGGCAGAATTGCAGGAAACCGATTTCAGGAGGTAGACTGGAATTGCATTGAAAGCATAGGAAAAGAGGCAGAACGTCCACAATGATGCACTTGGCCAAAAAGGGCGTATGCGTTTTTTCCTGAATATATTCAGGAAAAAACGCATACGCCCTTTTTGGCCAAGCAAGCAAGCTTGCAAAGGAAATCTGCACTACAATGAAGTCTCACTTCCCCCCGGTCAAAGGGGCCATCTGAAAAAAGTGTAAAATCCAGAAAGGCAGGACAGGCCATGGAGAACTGGGAGCCTTGTTATGCTGATGGGCGGGATGTAAATTGCCAACAACCACTCGGGAGAAGTGTATGGTGTTTCCTGAAACATCTAAAAAACAAAGCAACAGAGGATAGGGCACTGCCACTTATGGTCTTATAGCTTAGGGAAATTAAAATCAAAAAGACACAGCCAGCCCAAAGTTTGGGACGCCTCTGTTTACAAGAACCTCGTTTACAGTAGAAGTTCAACATCGCAGAAAGTGAAAAATGGATAAAGAAGTTGTGGTATTTACTTACAAAGCAATATCACTCAGCAATGAAATCTATGTCATCAGGCCCTTAGCAGCACAATGAGTGGATTCAGGTATGATGATTCTAACTGAAATAAGTCACACAGAAAAAGAAACATCATAAGATATCAGTAATACACGGAATGGAAACTTGGCTACACAGGAACTGAATTACAGAACAGAACAGGGTCTCAAATTTAGAAAAACAACTTATGCTTGCTTAAGGGTAAAGGTGAGTTGGGGTGCTGCATAAAACCAGAGATTGAAATGAGCACAGATAAAGTTCCTTAAGCCAAATATGGAATAGACTAGAGCTACTCCTTGCTCAACGAAATGGACTCAACACCGCATATTAAACGCCTAAGAATGTACCTGACTAGTAAGTATCTTAAAACCTATGGATAGCTATGTCTCCAAAAGAGAATCAAGCATGTGTACAGGGGCATAAACGCAGCAGTGATAGGATTGGAGAGGTTCGGTGAGCAAATGAAGACCCTTTGAAGTCATATTGCATGGTACCCATTCCACGGGTTTCAACTACCCAGGTTTAAGGTATTCTTCCTTCAGCTAAAACATGCATGTGGAACCCAGAGTATGATCAACCATGTGATCGGGAGACGTGTTCAAATATGTCTCAGTTTTCCTCCCCTGGTACTCGGGTGCAACATTCCAGACGCTTTACTAACACTCTCCCCACTTGGAGAGTCAGTCCCTTTAACCTCCTGTTTGGCCCAGTTTGCAATTTCTGCGGAAGATGAACAGGAATAGCGAGAACCAATGAGAGGCTAGCTGGAGGTGTCTGGTCGGGCAAATTTAACTCTCATTTCCCACCAGGAAGAGGAATTAACCAAAGGCTCATCATGCCGGGCCGGAACCAGATTAGGGCCTGAAGCCATCCTGCGGTGTTGCGGCCAGGTCACAAGAAAGCGAGTTGAAGAAAGGAGCTCAGGGGCACTGTAATTCACAAACCTGCAGAGTTATAAATGACAGCTATCGTCCAAAAATAGACTGAAGTAAGGCTGCCAAGAGGACTTGAAAGCGGGGCAGAATTGCAGGAAACCGATTTCAGGAGGTAGACTGGAATTGCATTGAAAGCATAGGAAAAGAGGCAGAACGTCCACAATGATGCACTTGGCCAAAAAGGGCATATGCGTTATTTCCTGAATATATTCAGGAAAAAACGCATACGCCCTTTTTGGCCAACCAAGCAAGCTTGCAAAGGAAATCTGCACTACAATGAAGTCTCACTTCCCCCCGGTCAAAAGGACCATCTGAAAAAAGTGTAAAATCCAGAAAGGCAACAGGCCATTGAGAACTGGGAGCCTTGTTATGCTGATGGGCGGGATGTAAATTGCCAACAGACACTTGGGAGAAGTGTATGGTGTTTCCTGAAACATCTAAAAAACAAAGCAACAGAGCCTAGGGCACTTCCACTTATGGTCCTATAGCTTAGGGAAATTAAAATCAAAAAGACACAGCCACCCCACAGTTTGGAACGGCTCTGTTTACAAGAACCTCGTTTACAGTACAAGTTCAACATCGCAGAAAGTGAAAAATGGATAAAGAAGTTGTGATATTCACTTACAAAGCAATATCACTAAGCAATGAAATCTATGTCATCAGGCCCTTAGCAGCACAATGAGTGGATTCAGGTATGATGATTCTAACTGAAATAAGTCACACAGAAAAAGAAACATCATAAGATATCAGTAATACACGGAATGTAAACTTGGCTACACAGGAACTGAATTACAGAACAGAACAGGGTCTCAAATTTAGAAAACCAACTTATGCTTGCTTAAGGGGAAAGGTGAGTTGGGGTGCTGCATAAAACCAGAGATTGAAATGAGCACAGATAAAGTTCCTTAAGCCAAATATGGAATAGACAAGAGCTACTCCTTGCTCAACGAAATGGACTCAACACCGCATATTAAACGCCTAAGAATGTACCTGACTAGTAAGTATCTTAAAACCTATGGATTGCTATGTCTCCGAAAGAGAATCAAGCATGTGTACAGGGGCATAAACGCAGCAGTGATAGGATTGGAGAGGTTCGGTGAGCAAATGAAGACCCTTTGAAGTCATATTGCATGGTACCCATTCCACGGGTTTCAACTACCCAGGTTTAAGGTATTCTTCCTTCAGCTAAAACATGCATGTGGAACCCAAGTATGATCAACCATGTGAACGGGAGACGTGTTCAAATATGTCTCAGTTTTCCTCCCCTGGTACTCGGGTGCAACATTCCAGACGCTTTACTAACACTCTCCCCACTTGGAGAGTCAGTCCCTTTAACCTCCTGTTTGGCCCAGTTTGCAATTTCTGCGGAAGATGAACAGGAATAGCGAGAACCAATGAGAGGCTAGCTGGAGGTGTCTGGACGGGCAAATTTAACTCTCATTTCCCACCAGGAAGAGGAATTAACCAAAGGCTCAGCATGCCGGGCCGGAACCAGATTAGGGCCTGAAGCCATCCTGCAGTGTTGCAGCCAGGTCACAAGAAAGCGAGTTGAAGAAAGGAGCTCAGGGGCACTGTAATTCACAAACCTGCAGAGTTATAAATGACAGCTATCGTACAAAAATAGACTGAAGTAAGGCTGCCAAGAGGACTTGAAAGCGGGGCAGAATTGCAGGAAACCGATTTCAGGAGGTAGACTGGAATTGCATTGAAAGCATAGGAAAAGAGGCAGAACGTCCACAATGATGCACTTGGCCAAAAAGGGCATATGCGTTTTTTCCTGAATATATTCAGGAAAAAACGCATACGCCCTTTTTGGCCAACCAAGCAAGCTTGCAAAGGAAATCTGCACTACAATGAAGTCTCACTTCCCCCCGGTCAAAAGGGCCATCTGAAAAAAGTGTAAAATCCAGAAAGGCAGGACAGGCCATGGAGAACTGGGAGCCTTGTTATGCTGATGGGCGGGATGTAAATTGCCAACAACCACTCGGGAGAAGTGTATGGTGTTTCCTGAAACATCTAAAAAACAAAGCAACAGAGCCTAGAGCACTTCCACTTATGGTCCTATAGCTTAGGGAAATTAAAATCAAAAAGACACAGCCACCCCAAAGTTTGGGACGCCTCTGTTTACAAGAACCTCGTTTGCAGTACAAGTTCAACATCGCAGAAAGTGAAAAATGGATAAAGAAGTTGTGGTATTTACTTACAAAGCAATATCACTCAGCAATGAAATCTATGTCATCAGGCCCTTAGCATCACAATGAGTGGATTCAGGTATGATGATTCTAACTGAAATAAGTCACACAGAAAAAGAAACATCATAAGATATCAGTAATACACGGAATGTAAACTTGGCTACACAGGAACTGAATTACAGAACAGAACAGGGTCTCAAATTTAGAAAACCAACTTATGCTTGCTTAAGGGTAAAGGTGAGTTGGGGTGCTGCATAAAACCAGAGATTGAAATGAGCACAGATAAAGTTCCTTAAGTCAAATATGGAATAGACAAGAGCTACTCCTTGCTCAACGAAATGGACTCAACACCGCATATTAAACGCCTAAGAATGTACCTGACTAGTAAGTATCTTAAAACCTATGGATTGCTATGTCTCCGAAAGAGAATCAAGCATGTGTACAGGGGCATAAACGCAGCAGTGATAGGATTGGAGAGGTTCGGTGAGCAAATGAAGACCCTTTGAAGTCATATTGCATGGTACCCATTACACGGGTCTTAACTCTCCAGGTTTAAGGTATTCTTCCTTCAGCTAAAACATGCATGTGGAACCCAAGTATGATCAACCATGTGAACGGGAGACGTGTTCAAATATGTCTCAGTTTTCCTCCCCTGGTACTCGGGTGCAACATTCCAGACGCTTTACTAACACTCTCCCCACTTGGAGAGTCAGCGCCTTTAACCTCCTGTTTGGCCCAGTTTGCAATTTCTGCGGAAGATGAACAGGAATAGCGAGAACCAATGAGAGGCTAGCTGGAGGTGTCTGGACGGGCAAATTTAACTCTCATTTCCCACCAGAAAGAGGAAATAACCAAAGGCTCAGCGTGCCGTACCGGAACCAGATTAGGGCCTGAAGCCATCCTGCGGTGTTTCGGCCAGCTCAAATGAAAGCGAGTTGAAGAAAGGAGCTCAGGGGCACTGTAATTCACAAACCTGCAGAGTTATAAATGACAGCTATCGTCCAAAAATAGACTGAAGTAAGGCTGCCAAGAGGACTTGAAAGCGGGGCAGAATTGCAGGAAACCGATTTCAGGAGGTAGACTGGAATTGCATTGAAAGCATAGGAAAAGAGGCAGAACGTCCACAATGATGCACTTGGCCAAAAAGGGCATATGCGTTTTTTCCTGAATATATTCAGGAAAAAACGCATATGCCCTTTTTGGCCAACCAAGCAAGCTTGCAAAGGAAATCTGCACTACAATGAAGTCTCACTTCCCCCCGGTCAAAAGGGCCATCTGAAAAAAGTGTAAAATCCAGAAAGGCAGGACAGGCCATGGAGAACTGGGAGCCTTGTTATGCTGATGGGCGGGATGTAAATTGCCAACAACCACTCGGGAGAAGTGTATGGTGTTTCCTGAAACATCTAAAAAACAAAGCAACAGAACCTAGGGCACTTCCACTTATGGTCCTATAGCTTAGGGAAATTAAAATCAAAAAGACACAGCCACCCCAAAGTTTGGAACGGCTCTGTTTACAAGAACCTCGTTTACAGTACAAGTTCAACATCGCAGAAAGTGAAAAATGGATAAAGAAGTTGTGGTATTTACTTACAAAGCAATATCACTCAGCAATGAAATCTGTGTCATCAGGCCCTTAGCAGCACAATGAGTGGATTCAGGTATGATGATTCTAACTGAAATAAGTCACACAGAAAAAGAAACATCATAAGATATCAGTAATACACGGAATGTAAACTTGGCTACACAGGAACTGAATTACAGAACAGAACAGGGTCTCAAATTTAGAAAACCAACTTATGCTTGCTTAAGGGGAAAGGTGAGTTGGGGTGCTGCATAAAACCAGAGATTGAAATGAGCACAGATAAAGTTCCTTAAGTCAAATATGGAATAGACAAGAGCTACTCCTTGCTCAACGAAATGGACTCAACACCGCATATTAAACGCCTAAGAATGTACCTGACTAGTAAGTATCTTAAAACCTATGGATTGCTATGTCTCCGAAAGAGAATCAAGCATGTGTACAGGGGCATAAACGCAGCAGTGATAGGATTGGAGAGGTTCGGTGAGCAAATGAAGACCCTTTGAAGTCATATTGCATGGTACCCATTACACGGGTCTTAACTCTCCAGGTTTAAGGTATTCTTCCTTCAGCTAAAACATGCATGTGGAACCCAAGTATGATCAACCATGTGAACGAGAGACGTGTTCAAATATGTCTCAGTTTTCCTCCCCTGGTACTCGGGTGCAACATTCCAGACGCTTTACTAACACTCTCCCCACTTGGAGAGTCAGCGCCTTTAACCTCCTGTTTGGCCCAGTTTGCAATTTCTGCGGAAGATGAACAGGAATAGCGAGAACCAATGAGAGGCTAGCTGGAGGTGTCTGGACGGGCAAATTTAACTCTCATTTCCCACCAGAAAGAGGAAATAACCAAAGGCTCAGCATGCCGTACCGGAACCAGATTAGGGCCTGAAGCCATCCTGCGGTGTTTCGGCCAGCTCAAATGAAAGCGAGTTGAAGAAAGGAGCTCAGGGGCACTGTAATTCACAAACCTGCAGAGTTATAAATGACAGCTATCGTCCAAAAATAGACTGAAGTAAGGCTGCCAAGAGGACTTGAAAGCGGGGCAGAATTGCAGGAAACCGATTTCAGGAGGTAGACTGGAATTGCATTGAAAGCATAGGAAAAGAGGCAGAACGTCCACAATGATGCACTTGGCCAAAAAGGGCGTATGCGTTTTTTCCTGAATATATTCAGGAAAAAACGCATATGCCCTTTTTGGCCAACCAAGCAAGCTTGCAAAGGAAATCTGCACTACAATGAAGTCTCACTTCCCCCCGGTCAAAAGGGCCATCTGAAAAAAGTGTAAAATCAAGAAAGGCAGGACAGGCCATGGAGAACTGGGAGCCTTGTTATGCTGATGGGCGGGATGTAAATTGCCAACAGACACTCGGGAGAAGTGTATGGTGTTTCCTGAAACATCTAAAAAACAAAGCAACAGAGCCTAGGGCACTTCCACTTATGGTCCTATAGCTTAGGGAAATTAAAATCAAAAAGACACAGCCACCCCAAAGTTTGGAACGGCTCTGTTTACAAGAACCTCGTTTACAGTACAAGTTCAACATCGCAGAAAGTGAAAAATGGATAAAGAAGTTGTGGTATTTACTTACAAAGCAATATCACTCAGCAATGAAATCTGTGTCATCAGGCCCTTAGCAGCACAATGAGTGGATTCAGGTATGATGATTCTAACTGAAATAAGTCACACAGAAAAAGAAACATCATAAGATATCAGTAATACACGGAATGTAAACTTGGCTACACAGGAACTGAATTACAGAACAGAACAGGGTCTCAAATTTAGAAAACCAACTTATGCTTGCTTAAGGGGAAAGGTGAGTTGGGGTGCTGCATAAAACCAGAGATTGAAATGAGCACAGATAAAGTTCCTTAAGTCAAATATGGAATAGACAAGAGCTACTCCTTGCTCAACGAAATGGACTCAACACCCCATATTAAACGCCTAAGAATGTACCTGACTAGTAAGTATCTTAAAACCTATGGATTGCTATGTCTCCGAAAGAGAATCAAGCATGTGTACAGGGGCATAAATGCAGCAGTGATAGGATTGGAGAGGTTCGGTGAGCAAATGAAGACCCTTTGAAGTCATATTGCATGGTACCCATTACACGGGTCTTAACTCTCCAGGTTTAAGGTATTCTTCCTTCAGCTAAAACATGCATGTGGAACCCAAGTATGATCAACCATGTGAACGGGAGACGTGTTCAAATATGTCTCAGTTTTCCTCCCCTGGTACTCGGGTGCAACATTCCAGATGCTTTACTAACACTCTCCCGACTTGGAGAGTCAGTCCCTTTAACCTCCTATTTGGCCCAGTTTGCAATTTCTGCGGAAGATGAACAGGAATAGCGAGAACCAATGAGAGACTAGCTGGAGGTGTCTGAATGGGCAAATTTAACTCTCATTTCCCACCAGGAAGAGGAATTAACCAAAGGCTCAGCATGCCGGGCCGGAACCAGATTAGGGCCTGAAGCCATCCTGCGGTGTTGCGGCCAGGTCACAAGAAAGCGAGTTGAAGAAAGGAGCTCAGGGGCACTGTAATTCACAAACCTGCAGAGTTATAAATGACAGCTATCGTCCAAAAATAGACTGAAGTAAGGCTGCCAAGAGGACTTGAAAGCGGGGCAGAATTGCAGGAAACCGATTTCAGGAGGTAGACTGGAATTGCATTGAAAGCATAGGAAAAGAGGCAGAACGTCCACAATGATGCACTTGGCCAAAAAGGGCGTATGCGTTTTTTCCTGAATATATTCAGGAAAAAACGCATACGCCCTTTTTGGCCAACCAAGCAAGCTTGCAAAGGAAATCTGCACTACAATGAAGTCTCACTTCCCCCCGGTCAAAAGGGCCATCTGAAAAAAGTGTAAAATCCAGAAAGGCAACAGGCCATTGAGAACTGGGAGCCTTGTTATGCTGATGGGCGGGATGTAAATTGCCAACAACCACTCGGGAGACGCGTATGGTGTTTCCTGAAACATCTAAAAAACAAAGCAACAGAGCCTAGGGCACTTCCACTTATGGTCCTATAGCTTAGGGAAATTAAAATCAAAAAGACACAGCCACCCCAAAGTTTGGAACGGCTCTGTTTACAAGAACCTCGTTTACAGTACAAGTTCAACATCGCAGAAAGTGAAAAATGGATAAAGAACTTCTGTTACTTACGTACAATGCAGTATCACTCAGCAATGAAATCTATGTCATCAGGCCCGTAGCAGCATAATGAGTAGATTCAGGTACGATGATTCTAACTGAAATAAGTCACACAGAAAAAGAAACATCATAAGATATCACTAATACACGGAATGTAAACTTGGCTACACAGGAATTGAATTCCAAAACAGAACAGGTTCTCAAATTTAGAAAACCAACTTATGCTTGCTTAAGGGGAAAGGTGAGTTGGGTTGCTGCATAAAACCAGAGATTGAAATGAGCACAGATAAAGTTCCTTAAGTCAAATATGGAATAGACAAGAGCTACTCCTTGCTCAACGAAATGGACTCAACACCGCATATTAAACGCCTAAGAATGTACCTGACTAGTAAGTATCTTAAAACCTATGGATTGCTATGTCTCCGAAAGACAATCAAGCATGTGTACAGGGGCATAAACGCAGCAGTGATAGGATTGGAGAGGTTCGGTGAGCAAATGAAGACCCTTTGAAGTCATATTGCATGGTACCCATTACACGGGTCTCAACTCTCCAGGTTTAAGGTATTCTTCCTTCAGCTAAAACATGCATGTGGAACCCAAGTATGATCAACCATGTGAACGGGAGACGTGTTCAAATATGTCTCAGTTTTCCTCCCCTGGTACTCGGGTGCAACATTCCAGACGCTTTACTAACACTCTCCCCACTTGGAGAGTCAGTCCCTTTAACCTCCTGTTTGGCCCAGTTTGCAATTTCTGCGGAAGATGAACAGGAATAACGAGAACCAATGAGAGGCTAGCTGGAGGTGTCTGGACGGGCAAATTTAACTCTCATTTCCCACCAGGAAGAGGAATTAACCAAAGGCTCTGCATGCCGGGCCGGAACCAGATTAGGGCCTGAAGCCATCCTGCGGTGTTGCGGCCAGGTCACAAGAAAGCGAGTTGAAGAAAGGAGCTCAGGGGCACTGTAATTCACAAACCTGCAGAGTTATAAATGACAGCTATTGTCCAAAAATAGACTGAAGTAAGGCTGCCAAGAGGACTTGAAAGCGGGGCAGAATTGCAGGAAACCGATTTCAGGAGGTAGACTGGAATTGCATTGAAAGCATAGGAAAAGAGGCAGAACGTCCACAATGATGCACTTGGCCAAAAAGGGCGTATGCGTTTTTTCCTGAATATATTCAGGAAAACACGCATACGCACTTTTTGGCCAACCAAGCAAGCTTGCAAAGGAAATCTGCACTACAATGAAGTCTCACTTCCCCCCGCTCAAAAGGGCCATCTGAAAAAAGTGTAAAATCCAGAAAGGCAGGACAGGCCATGGAGAACGGGGAGCCTTGTTATGCTGATGGGCGGGATGTAAATTGCCAACAACCACTCGGGAGAAGTGTATGGTGTTTCCTGAAACATCTAAAAAACAAACAACAGAGCCTAGGGCACTTCCACTTATGGTCCTATAGCTTAGGGAAATTAAAATGAAAAAGACACAGCCACCCCAAAGTTTGGGAAACCTCCGTTTACAAGAACCTCGTTTACCGTACAAGTTCAATATCACAGAAAGTGAAAAATGGATAAAGAACTTGTGGTACTTACGTACAATGCAGTATCACTCAGCAATGAAATCTATGTCATCAGGCCCGTAGCAGCATAATGAGTGGATTCAGGTACGATGATTCTAACTGAAATAAGTCACACAGAAAAAGAAACATCATAAGATATCACTAATACACGGAATGTAAACTTGGCTACACAGGAACTGCATTCCAAAACTGAACAGGGTCTCAAATTTAGAAAACCAACTTATGCTTGCTTAAGGGTAAAGGTGAGTTGGGGTGCTGCATAAAACCAGAGATTGAAATGAGCACAGATAAAGTTCCTTAAGTCAAATATGGAATAGACAAGAGCTACTCCTTGCTCAACGAAATGGATTCAACACCGCATATTAAACGCCTAAGAATGTACCTGACTAGTAAGTATCTTAAAACCTATGGATTGCTATGTCTCCGAAAGAGAATCAAGCATGTGTACAGGGGCAAAAACGCAGCAGTGATAGGATTGGAGAGGTTCGGTGAGCAAATGAAGACCCTTTGAAGTCATATTGCATGGTACCCATTCCACGGGTTTCAACTATCCAGGTTTTAGGTATTCTTCCTTCAGCTAAAACATGCATGTGGAACCTAGAGTATGATCAACCATGTGATCGGGAGACGTGTTCAAATATGTCTCAGTTTTCCTCCCCTGGTACTCGGGTGCAACATTCCAGACGCTTTACTAACACTCTCCCCACTTGGAGAGTCAGTCCCTTTAACCTCCTGTTTGGCCCAGTTTGCAATTTCTGCGGAAGATGAACAGGAATAGCGAGAACCAATGAGAGGCTAGCTGGAGGTGTCTGGACGGGCAAATTTAACTCTCATTTCCCACCAGGAAGAGGAATTAACCAAAGGCTCAGCATGCCGGGCCGGAACCAGATTAGGGCCTGAAGCCATCCTGCGGTGTTGCGGCCAGGTCACAAGAAAGCGAGTTGAAGAAAGGAGCTCAGGGGCACTGTAATTCACAAACCTGCAGAGTTATAAATGACAGCTATCGTCCAAAAATAGACTGAAGTAAGGCTGCCAAGAGGACTTGAAAGCGGGGCAGAATTGCAGGAAACCGATTTCAGGAGGTAGACTGGAATTGCATTGAAAGCATAGGAAAAGAGGCAGAACGTCCACAATGATGCACTTGGCCAAAAAGGGCGTATGCGTTTTTTCCTGAATATATTCAGGAAAAAACGCATACGCCCTTTTTGGCCAACCAAGCAAGCTTGCAAAGGAAATCTGCACTACAATGAAGTCTCACTTCCCCCCGGTCAAAAGGGCCATCTGAAAAAAGTGTAAAATCCAGAAAGGCAACAGGCCATTGAGAACTGGGAGCCTTGTTATGCTGATGGGCGGGATGTAAATTGCCAACAACCACTCGGGAGACGCGTATGGTGTTTCCTGAAACATCTAAAAAACAAAGCAACAGAGCCTAGGGCACTTCCACTTATGGTCCTATAGCTTAGGGAAATTAAAATCAAAAAGACACAGCCACCCCAAAGTTTGGAACGGCTCTGTTTACAAGAACCTCGTTTACAGTACAAGTTCAACATCGCAGAAAGTGAAAAATGGATAAAGAACTTCTGTTACTTACGTACAATGCAGTATCACTCAGCAATGAAATCTATGTCATCAGGCCCGTAGCAGCATAATGAGTGGATTCAGGTACGATGATTCTAACTGAAATAAGTCACACAGAAAAAGAAACATCATAAGATATCACTAATACACGGAATGTAAACTTGGCTACACAGGAACTGCATTCCAAAACTGAACAGGGTCTCAAATTTAGAAAACCAACTTATGCTTGCTTAAGGGTAAAGGTGAGTTGGGGTGCTGCATAAAACCAGAGATTGAAATGAGCACAGATAAAGTTCCTTAAGTCAAATATGGAATAGACAAGAGCTACTCCTTGCTCAACGAAATGGATTCAACACCGCATATTAAACGCCTAAGAATGTACCTGACTAGTAAGTATCTTAAAACCTATGGATTGCTATGTCTCCGAAAGAGAATCAAGCATGTGTACAGGGGCAAAAACGCAGCAGTGATAGGATTGGAGAGGTTCGGTGAGCAAATGAAGACCCTTTGAAGTCATATTGCATGGTACCCATTCCACGGGTTTCAACTATCCAGGTTTTAGGTATTCTTCCTTCAGCTAAAACATGCATGTGGAACCTAGAGTATGATCAACCATGTGATCGGGAGACGTGTTCAAATATGTCTCAGTTTTCCTCCCCTGGTACTCGGGTGCAACATTCCAGACGCTTTACTAACACTCTCCCCACTTGGAGAGTCAGTCCCTTTAACCTCCTGTTTGGCCCAGTTTGCAATTTCTGCGGAAGATGAACAGGAATAGCGAGAACCAATGAGAGGCTAGCTGGAGGTGTCTGGACGGGCAAATTTAACTCTCATTTCCCACCAGGAAGAGGAATTAACCAAAGGCTCAGCATGCCGGGCCGGAACCAGATTAGGGCCTGAAGCCATCCTGCGGTGTTGCGGCCAGGTCACAAGAAAGCGAGTTGAAGAAAGGAGCTCAGGGGCACTGTAATTCACAAACCTGCAGAGTTATAAATGACAGCTATCGTCCAAAAATAGACTGAAGTAAGGCTGCCAAGAGGACTTGAAAGCGGGGCAGAATTGCAGGAAACCGATTTCAGGAGGTAGACTGGAATTGCATTGAAAGCATAGGAAAAGAGGCAGAACGTCCACAATGATGCACTTGGCCAAAAAGGGCGTATGCGTTTTTTCCTGAATATATTCAGGAAAAAACGCATACGCCCTTTTTGGCCAACCAAGCAAGCTTGCAAAGGAAATCTGCACTACAATGAAGTCTCACTTCCCCCCGGTCAAAAGGGCCATCTGAAAAACGTGTAAAATCCAGAAAGGCAGGACAGGCCATGGAGAACTGGGAGCCTTGTTATGCTGATGGGCGGGATGTAAATTGCCAACAGACACTCGGGAGAAGTGTATGGTGTTTCCTGAAACATCTAAAAAACAAAGCAACAGAGCCTAGGGCACTGCCACTTATGGTCCTATAGCTTAGGGAAATTAAAATCAAAAAGACACAGCCACCCCAAATTTTGAGACGCCTCTGTTTACAAGAACCTCGTTTACAGTACAAGTTCAACATCGCAGAAAGTGAAAAATGGATAAAGAAGTTGTGGTATTCACTTACAAAGCAATATCACTCAGCAATGAAATCTATGTCATCAGGCCCTTAGCAGCACAATGAGTGGATTCAGGTATGATGATTCTAACTGAAATAAGTCACACAGAAAAAGAAACATCATAAGATATCAGTAATACACGGAATGTAAACTTGGCTACACAGGAACTGAATTACAGAACAGAACAGGGTCTCAAATTTAGAAAACCAACTTATTCTTGCTTAAGGGTAAAGGTGAGTTGGGGTGATGCATAAAACCAGAGATTGAAATGAGCACAGATAAAGTTCCTTAAGCCAAATATGGAATAGACAAGAGCTACTCCTTGCTCAACGAAATGGACTCAACACCCCATATTAAACGCCTAAGAATGTACCTGACTAGTAAGTATCGTAAAACCTATGGATTGCTATGTCTCCGAAAGAGAATCAAGCATGTGTACAGGGGCAAAAACGCAGCAGTGATAGGATTGGAGAGGTTCGGTGAGCAAATGAAGACCCTTTGAAGTCATATTGCATGGTACCCATTCCACGGGTTTCAACTATCCAGGTTTTAGGTATTCTTCCTTCAGCTAAAACATGCATGTGGAACCTAGAGTATGATCAACCATGTGATCGGGAGACGTGTTCAAATATGTCTCAGTTTTCGTACCCTGGTACTCGGGTGCAACATTCCAGACGCTTTACTAACACTCTCCCGACTTGGAGAGTCAGTCATTTAACCTCCTGTTTGGCACAGTTTGCAATTTCTGCGGAAGATGAACAGGAATAGCGAGAACCAATGAGAGGCTAGCTGGAGGTGTCTGGACGGGCAAATTTAACTCTCATTTCCCACCAGGAAGAGGAATTAACCAAAGGCTCAGCATGCCGGGCCGGAACCAGATTAGGGCCTGAAGCCATCCTGCGGTGTTGCGGCCAGGTCACAAGAAAGCGAGTTGAAGAAAGGAGCTCAGGGGCACTGTAATTCACAAACCTGCAGAGTTATAAATGACAGCTATCGTCCAAAAATAGACTGAAGTAAGGCTGCCAAGAGGACTTGAAAGCGGGGCAGAATTGCAGGAAACCGATTTCAGGAGGTAGACTGGAATTGCATTGAAAGCATAGGAAAAGAGGCAGAACGTCCACAATGATGCACTTGGCCAAAAAGGGCGTATGCGTTTTTTCCTGAATATATTCAGGAAAAAACGCATACGCACTTTTTGGCCAACCAAGCAAGCTTGCAAAGGAAATCTGCACTACAATGAAGTCTCACTTCCCCCCGGTCAAAAGGGCCATCTGAAAAAAGTGTAAAATCCAGAAAGGCAGGACAGGCCATGGAGAACTGGGAGCCTTGTTATGCTGATGGGCGGGATGTAAATTGCCAACAACCACTCGGGAGAAGTGTATGGTGTTTCCTGAAACATCTAAAAAACAAAGCAACAGAGCCTAGGGCACTTCCACTTATGGTCCTATAGCTAAGGGAAATTAAAATCAAAAAGACACAGCGACCCCAAAGTTTGGAATGGCTCTGTTTACAAGAACCTCGTTTACAGTACAAGTTCAACATCGCACAAAGTGAAAAATGGATAAAGAAGTTGTGGTATTCACTTACAAAGCAATATCTCTCAGCAATGAAATCTATGTCATCAGGCCCTTAGCAGCACAATGAGTGGATTCAGGTATGATGATTCTAACTGAAATAAGTCACACAGAAAAAGAAACATCATAAGATATCAGTAATACACGGAATGGAAACTTGGCTACACAGGAACTGAATTACAGAACAGAACAGGGTCTCAAATTTAGAAAAACAACTTATGCTTGCTTAAGGGTAAAGGTGAGTTGGGGTGCTGCATAAAACCAGAGATTGAAATGAGCACAGATAAAGTTCCTTAAGCCAAATATGGAATAGACAAGAGCTACTCCTTGCTCAACGAAATGGACTCAACACCGCATATTAAACGCCTAAGAATGTACCTGACTTGTAAGTATCTTAAAACCTATGGATTGCTATGACTCCGAAAGAGAATCAAGCATGTGTACAGGGGCATAAACGCAGCAGTGATAGGATTGGAGAGGTTCGGTGAGCAAATGAAGACCCTTTGAAGTCATATTGCATGGTACCCATTCCACGGGTTTCAACTACCCAGGTTTAAGGTATTCTTCCTTCAGCTAAAACATGCATGTGGAACCTAAAGTATGATCAACCATGTGATCGGGAGACGTGTTCAAATATGTCTCAGTTTTCCTCCCCTGGTACTCGGGTGCAACATTCCAGACGCTTTACTAACACTCTCCCCACTTGGAGAGTCAGTCCCTTTAACCTCTTGTTTGGCCCAGTTTGCAATTTCTGCGGAAGATGAACAGGAATAGCGAGAACCAATGAGAGACTAGCTGGAGGTGTCTGGACGGGCAAATTTAACTCTCATTTCCCACCAGGAAGAGGAATTAACCAAAGGCTCAGCATGCCGGGCCGGAACCAGATTAGGGCCTGAAGCCATCCTGCGGTGTTGCGGCCAGGTCACAAGAAAGCGAGTTGAAGAAAGGAGCTCAGCGGCACTGTAATTCACAAACCTGCAGAGTTATAAATGACAGCTATCATCCAAAAATAGACTGAAGTAAGGCTGCCAAGAGGACTTGAAAGCGGGGCAGAATTGCAGGAAACCGATTTCAGGAGGTAGACTGGAATTGCATTGAAAGCATAGGAAGAGAGGCAGAACGTCCACAATGATGCACTTAGCCAAAAAGGGCGTATGCGTTTTTTCCTGAATATATTCAGGAAAAAACGCATACGCCCTTTTTGGCCAACCAAGCAAGCTTGCAAAGGAAATCTGCACTACAATGAAGTCTCACTTCCCCCCGGTCAAAAGGGCCATCTGAAAAAAGTGTAAAATCCAGAAAGGCAGGACAGGCCATGGAGAACTGGGAGCCTTGTTATGCTGATGGGCGGGATGTAAATTGCCAACAGACACTCGGGAGAAGTGTATGGTGTTTCCTGAAACATCTAAAAAACAAAGCAACAGAGCCTAGGGCACTGCCACTTATGGTCCTATAGCTTAGGGAAATTAAAATCAAAAAGACACAGCCACCCCAAATTTTGAGACGCCTCTGTTTACAAGAACCTCGTTTACAGTACAAGTTCAACATCGCAGAAAGTGAAAAATGGATAAAGAAGTTGTGGTATTAACTTACAAAGCAATATCTCTCAGCAATGAAATCTATGTCATCAGGCCCTTAGCAGCACAATGAGTGGATTCAGGTATGATGATTCTAACTGAAATAAGTCACACAGAAAAAGAAACATCATAAGATATCAGTAATACACGGAATGTAAACTTGGCTACACAGGAACTGAATTACAGAACAGAACAGGGTCTCAAATTTAGAAAACCAACTTATTCTTGCTTAAGGGGAAAGGTGAGTTGGGGTGCTGCATAAAACCAGAGATTGAAATGAGCACAGATAAAGTTCCTTAAGCCAAATATGGAATAGACAAGAGCTACTCCTTGCTCAACGAAATGGACTCAACACCCCATATTAAACGCCTAAGAATGTACCTGACTAGTAAGTATCTTAAAACCTATGGATTGCTATGTCTCCAAAAGAGAATCAAGCATGTGTACAGGGGCATAAACGCAGCAGTGATAGGATTGGAGAGGTTCGGTGAGCAAATGAAGACCCTTTGAAGTCATATTGCATGGTACCCATTCCACGGGTTTCAACTACCCAGGTTTAAGGTATTCTTCCTTCAGCTAAAACATGCATGTGTAACCTAGAGTATGATCAACCATGTGATCGGGAGACGTGTTCAAATATGTCTCAGTTTTCGTACCCTGGTACTCGGGTGCAACATTCCAGACGCTTTACTAACACTCTCCCGACTTGGAGAGTCAGTCATTTAACCTCCTGTTTGGCACAGTTTGCAATTTCTGCGGAAGATGAACAGGAATAGCGAGAACCAATGAGAGGCTAGCTGGAGGTGTCTGGACGGGCAAATTTAACTCTCATTTCCCACCAGGAAGAGGAATTAACCAAAGGCTCAGCATGCCGGGCCGGAACCAGATTAGGGCCTGAAGCCATCCTGCGGTGTTGCGGCCAGGTCACAAGAAAGCAAGTTGAAGAAAGGAGCGCAGGGGCACTGTAATTCACAAACCTGCAGAGTTATAAATGACAGCTATCGTCCAAAAATAGACTGAAGTAAGGCTGCCAAGAGGACTTGAAAGCGGGGCAGAATTGCAGGAAACCGATTTCAGGAGGGAGACTGGAATTGCATTGAAAGCATAGGAAAAGAGGCAGAACGTCCACAATGATGCACTTGGCCAAAAAGGGCGTATGCATTTTTTCCTGAATATATTCAGGAAAAAACGCATACGCCCTTTTTGGCCAAGCAAGCAAGCTTGCAAAGGAAATCTGCACTACAATGAAGTCTCACTTCCCCCCGGTCAAAAGGGCCATCTGAAAAAAGTGTAAAATCCAGAAAGGCAGGACAGGCCATGGAGAACTGGGAGCCTTGTTATGCTGAAGGGCGGGATGTAAATTGCCAACAACCACTCGGGAGAAGTGTATGGTGTTTCCTGAAACATCTAAAAAACAAAGCAACAGAGCCTAGGGCACTTCCACTTATGGTCCTATAGCTTAGGGAATTTAAAATCAAAAAGACAGAGCCACCCCAAAGTTTGGAACGGCTCTGTTTACAAGAACCTCGTTTACAGTACAAGTTCAACATCGCAGAAAGTGAAAAATGGATAAAGAAGTTGTGGTATTTACTTACAAAGCAATATCACACAGCAATGAAATCTGTGTCATCAGGCCCTTAGCAGCACAATGAGTGGATTCAGGTATGATGATTCTAACTGAAATAAGTCACACAGAAAAAGAAACATCATAAGATATCACTAATACACGGAATGTAAACTTGGCTACACAGGAACTGCATTCCAAAACAGAACAGGGTCTCAAATTTAGAAAACCAACTTAAGCTTGCTTAAGGGTAAAGGTGAGTTGGGGTGCTGCATAAAACCAGAGATTGAAATGAGCACAGATAAAGTTCCTTAAGCCAAATATGGAATAGACAAGAGCTACTCCTTGCTCAACGAAATGGACTCAAAACCCCATATTAAACGCCTAAGTATGTACCTGACTAGTAAGTATCTTAAAACCTATGGATTGCTATGTCTCCAAAAGAGAATCAAGCGTGTGTACAGGGGCATAAACGCAGCAGTGATAGGATTGGAGAGGTTCGGTGAGCAAATGAAGACCCTTTGAAGTCATATTGCATGGTACCCATTCCACGGGTCTCAACTCTCCAGTTTTAAGGTATTCTTCCTTCAGCTAAAACATGCATGTGGAACCCAGAGTATGAACAACCATGTGAACGGGAGACGTGTTCAAATATGTCTCAGTTTTCCTCCCCTGGTACTAGGGTGCAACATTCCAGACGCTTTACTAACACTCTCCCCACTTGGAGAGTCAGTCCCTTTAACCTCCTGTTTGGCCCAGTTTGCAATTTCTGCAGAAGATGAACAGGAATAGCGAGAACCAATGAGAGGCTAGCTGGAGGTGTCTGGACGGGCAAATTTAACTCTCATTTCCCACCAGGAAGAGGAATTAACCAAAGGCTCAGCATGCCATGCCGGAAACAGATTAGGGCCTGAAGCCATCCTGCGGTGTTGCGGCCAGGTCACAAGAAAGCGAGTTGAAGAAAGGAGCTCAGGGGCACTGTAATTCACAAACCTGCAGAGTTATAAATGACAGCTATCGTCCAAAAATATACTGAAGTAAGGCTGCCAAGAGGACTTGAAAGCGGGGCAGAATTGCAGGAATCCGATTTCAGGAGGTAGACTGGAATTGCATTGAAAGCATAGGAAAAGAGGCAGAACGTCCACAATGATGCACTTGGCCAAAAAGGGCGTATGCGTTTTTTCCTGAATATATTCAGGAAAAAACGCATACGCCCTTTTTGACCAACCTAGCAAACTTCCAAAGGAAATCTGCACTACAATGAAGTCTCACTTCTCCCCGTCAAAAGGGCCATCTGAAAAAAGTGTAAAATCCAGAAAGGCAGGACAGGCCATGGAGAACTGGGAGCCTTGTTATGCTGATGGGCGGGATGTAAATTGCCAACAACCACTCGGGAGAAGTGTATGGTGTTTCCTGAAACATCTAAAAAACAAAGCAACAGAGCCTAGGGCACTTCCACTTATGGTCCTATAGCTTAGGGAAATTAAAATCAAAAAGACACAGCCACCCCAAAGTTTGGAATGGCTCTGTTTACAAGAACCTCGTTTACAGTACAAGTTCAACATCGCACAAAGTGAAAAATGGATAAAGAAGTTGTGGTATTCACTTACAAAGCAATATCTCTCAGCAATGAAATCTATGTCATCAGGCCCTTAGCAGCACAATGAGTGGATTCAGGTATGATGATTCTAACTGAAATAAGTCACACAGAAAAAGAAACATCATAAGATATCAGTAATACACTGAATGGAAACTTGGCTACACAGGAACTGAATTACAGAACAGAACAGGGTCTCAAATTTAGAAAACCAACTTATGCTTGCTTAAGGGTAAAGGTGAGTTGGGGTGCTGCATAAAACCAGAGATTGAAATGAGCACAGATAAAGTTCCTTAAGCCAAATATGGAATAGACAAGAGCTACTCCTTGCTCAACGAAATGGACTCAACACCGCATATTAAACGCCTAAGAATGTGCCTGACTTGTAAGTATCTTAAAACCTATGGATTGCTATGTCTCCGAAAGAGAATCAAGCATGTGTACAGGGGCATAAACGCAGCAGTGATAGGATTGGAGAGGTTCGGTGAGCAAATGAAGACCCTTTGAAGTCATATTGCATGGTACCCATTCCACGGGTTTCAACTACCCAGGTTTTAGGTATTCTTCCTTCAGCTAAAACACGCATGTGGAACCCAGAGTATGATCAACCATGTGATCGGGAGACGTGTTCAAATATGTCTCAGTTTTCCTCCCCTGGTACTCGGGTGCAACATTCCAGACGCTTTACTAACACTCTCCCCACTTGGAGAGTCAGTCCCTTTAACCTCCTGTTTGGCCCAGTTTGCAATTTCTGTGGAAGATGAACAGGAATAGCGAGAACCAATGAGAGACTAGCTGGAGGTGTCTGGACGGGCAAATTTAACTCTCATTTCCCACCAGGAAGAGGAATTAACCAAAGGCTCAGCATGCCGGGCCGGAACCAGATTAGGGCCTGAAGCCATCCTGCGGTGTTGCGGCCAGGTCACAAGAAAGCGAGTTGAAGAAAGGAGCTCAGGGGCACTGTAATTCACAAACCTGCAGAGTTATAAATGACAGCTATCGTCCAAAAATAGACTGAAGTAAGGCTGCCAAGAGGACTTGAAAGCGGGGCAGAATTGCAGGAAACCGATTTCAGGAGGTAGACTGGAATTGCATTGAAAGCATAGGAAAAGAGGCAGAACGTCCACAATGATGCACTTAGCCAAAAACGGCGTATGCGTTTTTTCCTGAATATATTCAGGAAAAAACGCATACGCCCTTTTTGGCCAACCAAGCAAGCTTGCAAAGGAAATCTGCACTACAATGAAGTCTCACTTCCCCCCGGTCAAAAGGGCCATCTGAAAAAAGTGTAAAATCCAGAAAGGCAGGACAGGCCATGGAGAACTGGGAGCCTTGTTATGCTGATGGGCGGGATGTAAATTGCCAACAGACACTCCGGAGAAGTGTATGGTGTTTCCTGAAACATCTAAAAAACAAAGCAACAGAGCCTAGGGCACTGCCACTTATGGTCCTATAGCTTAGGGAAATTAAAATCAAAAAGACACAGCCACCCCAAATTTTGAGACGCCTCTGTTTACAAGAACCTCGTTTACAGTACAAGTTCAACATCGCAGAAAGTGAAAAATGGATAAAGAATTTGTGGTATTAACTTACAAAGCAATATCACTCAGCAATGAAATCTATGTCATCAGGCCCTTAGCAGCACAATGAGTGGATTCAGGTATGATGATTCTAACTGAAATAAGTCACACAGAAAAAGAAACATCATAAGATGTCAGTAATACACGGAATGTAAACTTGGCTACACAGGAACTGAATTACAGAACAGAACAGGGTCTCAAATTTAGAAAACCAACTTATTCTTGCTTAAGGGTAAAGGTGAGTTGGGGTGCTGCATAAAACCAGAGATTGAAATGAGCACAGATAAAGTTCCTTAAGTCAAATATGGAATAGACAAGAGCTACTCCTTGCTCAACGAAATGGACTCAACGCCCCATATTAAACGCCTAAGAATGTACCTGACTAGTAAGTATCTTAAAACCTATGGATTGCTATGTCTCCAAAAGAGAATCAAGCATGTGTACAGGGGCATAAACGCAGCAGTGATAGGATTGGAGAGGTTCGGTGAGCAAATGAAGACCCTTTGAAGTCATATTGCATGGTACCCATTCCACGGGTTTCAACTACCCAGGTTTAAGGTATTCTTCCTTCAGCTAAAACATGCATGTGTAACCTAGAGTATGATCAACCATGTGATCGGGAGACGTGTTCAAATATGTCTCAGTTTTCGTACCCTGGTACTCGGGTGCAACATTCCAGACGCTTTACTAACACTCTCCCGACTTGGAGAGTCAGTCATTTAACCTCCTGTTTGGCACAGTTTGCAATTTCTGCGGAAGATGAACAGGAATAGCGAGAACCAATGAGAGGCTAGCTGGAGGTGTCTGGACGGGCAAATTTAACTCTCATTTCCCACGAGGAAGAGGAAATAACCAAAGGCTCAGCGTGCCGTCCCGGAACCAGATTAGGGCCTGAAGCCATCCTGCGGTGTTGCGGCCAGGTCACAAGAAATCAAGTTGAAGAAAGGAGCGCAGGGGCACTGTAATTCACAAACCTGCAGAGTTATAAGTGACAGCTATCGTCCAAAAATAGACTGAAGTAAGGCTGCCAAGAGGACTTGAAAGCGGGGCAGAATTGCAGGAAACCGATTTCAGGAGGGAGACTGGAATTGCATTGAAAGCATAGGAAAAGAGGCAGAACGTCCACAATGATGCACTTGGCCAAAAAGGGCGTATGCGTTTTTTCCTGAATATATTCAGGAAAAAACGCATACGCCCTTTTTGGCCAACCAAGCAAGCTTGCAAAGGAAATCTGCACTACAATGAAGTCTCACTTCCCCCCGGTCAAAAGGGCCATCTGAAAAAAGTGTAAAATCCAGAAAGGCAGGACAGGCCATGGAGAACTGGGAGCCTTGTTATGCTGATGGGCGGGATGTAAATTGCCAACAACCACTTGGGAGAAGTGTATGGTGTTTCCTGAAACATCTAAAAAACAAAGCAACAGAACCTAGGGCACTTCCACTTATGGTCCTATAGCTTAGGGAAATTAAAACCAAAAAGACACAGCCACCCCAAAGTTTGGAACGGCTCTGTTTACAAGAACCTCGTTTACAGTATAAGTTCAACATCGCAGAAAGTGAAAAATGGATAAAGAAGTTGTGGTATTTACTTACAAAGCAATATCACTCAGCAATGAAATCTGTGTCATCAGGCCCTTAGCAGCACAGTGAGTGGATTCAGGTATGATGATTCTAACTGAAATAAGTCACACAGAAAAAGAAACATCATAAGATATCAGTAATACACGGAATGTAAACTTGGCTACACAGGAACTGAATTACAGAACAGAACAGGGTCTCAAATTTAGAAAACCAACTTATTCTTGCTTAAGGGTAAAGGTGAGTTAGGGTGCTGCATAAAACCAGAGATTGAAATGAGCACAGATAAAGTTCCTTAAGCCAAATATGGAATAGACAAGAGCTACTCCTTGCTCAACGAAATGGACTCAACACCCCATATTAAACGCCTAAGAATGTACCTGACTAGTAAGTATCTTAAAACCTATGGATTGCTATGTCTCCAAAAGAGAATCAAGCATGTGTACAGGGGCATAAATGCAGCAGTGATAGGATTGGAGAGGTTCGGTGAGCAAATGAAGACCCTTTGAAGTCATATTGCATGGTACCCATTACACGGGTCTCAACTCTCCAGGTTTAAGGTATTCTTCCTTCAGCTAAAACATGCATGTGGAACCTAGAGTATGATCAACCATGTGATCGGGAGATGTGTTCAAATATGTCTCAGTTTTCGTACCCTGGTACTCGGGTGCAACATTCCAGACGCTTTACTAACACTCTCCCGACTTGGAGAGTCAGTCCCTTTAACCTCCTGTTTGGCCCAGTTTGCAATTTCTGTGGAAGATGAACAGGAATAGCGAGAACCAATGAGAGGCTAGCTGGAGGTGTCTGGACGAGCAAATTTAACTCTCATTTCCCACCAGGAAGAGGAAATAACCAAAGGCTCAGCGTGCCGTACCAGAACCAGGTTAGGGCCTGAAGCCATCCTGCGGTGTTGCGGCCAGCTCAAAAGAAAGCGAGTTGAAGAAAGGAGCTCAGGGGCACTGTAATTCACAAACCTGCAGAGTTATAAATGACAGCTATCGTCCAAAAATAGACTGAAGTAAGGCTGCCAAGAGGACTTGAAAGCGGGGCAGAATTGCAGGAAACCGATTTCAGGAGGTAGACTGGAATTGCATTGAAAGCATAGGAAAAGAGGCAGAACGTCCACAATGATGCACTTGGCCAAAAAGGGCGTATGCGTTTTTTCCTGAATATATTCAGGAAAAAACGCATACGCCCTTATTGGCCAACCAAGCAAGCTTGCAAAGGAAATCTGCACTACAATGAAGTCTCACTTCCCCCCGGTCAAAAGGGCCATCTGAAAAAAGTGTAAAATCCAGAAAGGCAGGACAGGCCATGGAGAACTGGGAGCCTTGTTATGCTGATGGGCGGGATGTAAATTGCCAACAGACACTCCGGAGAAGTGTATGGTGTTTCCTGAAACATCTAAAAAACAAAGCAACAGAGCCTAGGGCACTGCCACTTATGGTCCTATAGCTTAGGGAAATTAAAATCAAAAAGACACAGCCACCCCAAATTTTGAGACGCCTCTGTTTACAAGAACCTCGTTTACAGTACAAGTTCAACATCGCAGAAAGTGAAAAATGGATAAAGAATTTGTGGTATTAACTTACAAAGCAATATCACTCAGCAATGAAATCTATGTCATCAGGCCCTTAGCAGCACAATGAGTGGATTCAGGTATGATGATTCTAACTGAAATAAGTCACACAGAAAAAGAAACATCATAAGATGTCAGTAATACACGGAATGTAAACTTGGCTACACAGGAACTGAATTACAGAACAGAACAGGGTCTCAAATTTAGAAAACCAACTTATTCTTGCTTAAGGGTAAAGGTGAGTTGGGGTGCTGCATAAAACCAGAGATTGAAATGAGCACAGATAAAGTTCCTTAAGTCAAATATGGAATAGACAAGAGCTACTCCTTGCTCAACGAAATGGACTCAACGCCCCATATTAAACGCCTAAGAATGTACCTGACTAGTAAGTATCTTAAAACCTATGGATTGCTATGTCTCCAAAAGAGAATCAAGCATGTGTACAGGGGCATAAACGCAGCAGTGATAGGATTGGAGAGGTTCGGTGAGCAAATGAAGACCCTTTGAAGTCATATTGCATGGTACCCATTCCACGGGTTTCAACTACCCAGGTTTAAGGTATTCTTCCTTCAGCTAAAACATGCATGTGTAACCTAGAGTATGATCAACCATGTGATCGGGAGACGTGTTCAAATATGTCTCAGTTTTCGTACCCTGGTACTCGGGTGCAACATTCCAGACGCTTTACTAACACTCTCCCGACTTGGAGAGTCAGTCATTTAACCTCCTGTTTGGCACAGTTTGCAATTTCTGCGGAAGATGAACAGGAATAGCGAGAACCAATGAGAGGCTAGCTGGAGGTGTCTGGACGGGCAAATTTAACTCTCATTTCCCACGAGGAAGAGGAAATAACCAAAGGCTCAGCGTGCCGTCCCGGAACCAGATTAGGGCCTGAAGCCATCCTGCGGTGTTGCGGCCAGGTCACAAGAAAGCAAGTTGAAGAAAGGAGCGCAGGGGCACTGTAATTCACAAACCTGCAGAGTTATAAGTGACAGCTATCGTCCAAAAATAGACTGAAGTAAGGCTGCCAAGAGGACTTGAAAGCGGGGCAGAATTGCAGGAAACCGATTTCAGGAGGGAGACTGGAATTGCATTGAAAGCATAGGAAAAGAGGCAGAACGTCCACAATGATGCACTTGGCCAAAAAGGGCGTATGCGTTTTTTCCTGAATATATTCAGGAAAAAACGCATACGCCCTTTTTGGCCAACCAAGCAAGCTTGCAAAGGAAATCTGCACTACAATGAAGTCTCACTTCCCCCCGGTCAAAAGGGCCATCTGAAAAAAGTGTAAAATCCAGAAAGGCAGGACAGGCCATGGAGAACTGGGAGCCTTGTTATGCTGATGGGCGGGATGTAAATTGCCAACAACCACTTGGGAGAAGTGTATGGTGTTTCCTGAAACATCTAAAAAACAAAGCAACAGAACCTAGGGCACTTCCACTTATGGTCCTATAGCTTAGGGAAATTAAAACCAAAAAGACACAGCCACCCCAAAGTTTGGAACGGCTCTGTTTACAAGAACCTCGTTTACAGTATAAGTTCAACATCGCAGAAAGTGAAAAATGGATAAAGAAGTTGTGGTATTTACTTACAAAGCAATATCACTCAGCAATGAAATCTGTGTCATCAGGCCCTTAGCAGCACAATGAGTGGATTCAGGTATGATGATTCTAACTGAAATAAGTCACACAGAAAAAGAAACATCATAAGATATCAGTAATACACGGAATGTAAACTTGGCTACACAGGAACTGAATTACAGAACAGAACAGGGTCTCAAATTTAGAAAACCAACTTATTCTTGCTTAAGGGTAAAGGTGAGTTAGGGTGCTGCATAAAACCAGAGATTGAAATGAGCACAGATAAAGTTCCTTAAGCCAAATATGGAATAGACAAGAGCTACTCCTTGCTCAACGAAATGGACTCAACACCCCATATTAAACGCCTAAGAATGTACCTGACTAGTAAGTATCTTAAAACCTATGGATTGCTATGTCTCCAAAAGAGAATCAAGCATGTGTACAGGGGCATAAATGCAGCAGTGATAGGATTGGAGAGGTTCGGTGAGCAAATGAAGACCCTTTGAAGTCATATTGCATGGTACCCATTACACGGGTCTCAACTCTCCAGGTTTAAGGTATTCTTCCTTCAGCTAAAACATGCATGTGGAACCTAGAGTATGATCAACCATGTGATCGGGAGATGTGTTCAAATATGTCTCAGTTTTCGTACCCTGGTACTCGGGTGCAACATTCCAGACGCTTTACTAACACTCTCCCGACTTGGAGAGTCAGTCCCTTTAACCTCCTGTTTGGCCCAGTTTGCAATTTCTGTGGAAGATGAACAGGAATAGCGAGAACCAATGAGAGGCTAGCTGGAGGTGTCTGGACGAGCAAATTTAACTCTCATTTCCCACCAGGAAGAGGAAATAACCAAAGGCTCAGCGTGCCGTACCAGAACCAGGTTAGGGCCTGAAGCCATCCTGCGGTGTTGCGGCCAGCTCAAAAGAAAGCGAGTTGAAGAAAGGAGCTCAGGGGCACTGTAATTCACAAACCTGCAGAGTTATAAATGACAGCTATCGTCCAAAAATAGACTGAAGTAAGGCTGCCAAGAGGACTTGAAAGCGGGGCAGAATTGCAGGAAACCGATTTCAGGAGGTAGACTGGAATTGCATTGAAAGCATAGGAAAAGAGGCAGAACGTCCACAATGATGCACTTGGCCAAAAAGGGCGTATGCGTTTTTTCCTGAATATATTCAGGAAAAAACGCATACGCCCTTATTGGCCAACCAAGCAAGCTTGCAAAGGAAATCTGCACTACAATGAAGTCTCACTTCCCCCCGGTCAAAAGGGCCATCTGAAAAAAGTGTAAAATCCAGAAAGGCAGGACAGGCCATGGAGAACTGGGAGCCTTGTTATGCTGAAGGGCGGGATGTAAATTGCCAACAACCACTCGGGAGAAGTGTATGGTGTTTCCTGAAACATCTAAAAAACAAAGCAACAGAGCCTAGGGCACTTCCACTTATGGTCCTATAGCTTAGGGAATTTAAAATCAAAAAGACAGAGCCACCCCAAAGTTTGGAACGGCTCTGTTTACAAGAACCTCGTTTACAGTACAAGTTCAACATCGCAGAAAGTGAAAAATGGATAAAGAAGTTGTGGTATTTACTTACAAAGCAATATCACTCAGCAATGAAATCTGTGTCATCAGGCCCTTAGCAGCACAATGAGTGGATTCAGGTATGATGATTCTAACTGAAATAAGTCACACAGAAAAAGAAACATCATAAGATATCACTAATACACGGAATGTAAACTTGGCTACACAGGAACTGCATTCCAAAACAGAACAGGGTCTCAAATTTAGAAAACCAACTTAAGCTTGCTTAAGGGGAAAGTTGAGGTGGGGTGCTGCATAAAACCAGAGATTGAAATGAGCACAGATAAGGTTCCTTAAGCCAAATATGGAATAGACAAGAGCTACTCCTTGCTCAACGAAATGGACTCAAAACCCCATATTAAACGCCTAAGAATGTACCTGACTTGTAAGTATCTTAAAAACTATGGATTGCTATGTCTCCGAAAGAGAATCAAGCATGTATACAGGGGCATAGACGCAGCAGTGATAGGATTGGGGAGGTTTGGTGCGCAAATGAAGAACCTTTGAAGTCATATTGCATGGTACCCATTACACGGGTCTCAACTCTCCAGGTTTAAGGTATTCTTCCTTCAGCTAAAACATGCATGTGGAACCCAAGTATGATCAACCATGTGAACGGGAGACGTGTTCAAATATGTCTCAGTTTTCCTCCCCTGGTACTCGGGTGCAACATTCCAGACGCTTTACTAACACTCTCCCCACTTGGAGAGTCAGTCCCTTTAACCTCCTGTTTGGCCCAGTTTGCAATTTCTGTGGATGATGAACAGGAATAGCGAGAACCAATGAGAGGCTAGCTGGAGGTGTCTGGACGGGCAAATTTAACTCTCATTTCCCACCAGGAACAGGAAATAACCAAAGGCTCAGCGTGCCGTACCAGAACCAGATTAGGGCCTGAAGCCATCCTGCGGTGTTGCGGCCAGCTCAAAAGAAAGCGAGTTGAAGAAAGGAGCTCAGGGGCACTGTAATTCACAAACCTGCAGAGTTATAAATGACAGCTATCGTCCAAAAATAGACTGAAGTAAGGCTGCCAAGAGGACTTGAAAGCGGGGCAGAATTGCAGGAAACCGATTTCAGGAGGTAGACTGGAATTGCATTGAAAGCATAGGAAAAGAGGCAGAACGTCCACAATGATGCACTTAGCCAAAAAGGGCGTATGCGTTTTTTCCTGAATATATTCAGGAAAAAACGCATACGCCCTTTTTGGCCAACCAAGCAAGCTTGCAAAGGAAATCTGCACTACAATGAAGTCTCACTTCCCCCCGGTCAAAAGGGCCATCTGAAAAAAGTGTAAAATCCAGAAAGGCAGGACAGGCCATGGAGAACTGGGAGCCTTGTTATGCTGATGGGCGGGATGTAAATTGCCAACAACCACTCGGGAGAAGTGTATGGTGTTTCGTGAAACATCTAAAAAACAAAGCAACAGAACCTAGGGCACTTCCACTTATGGTCCTATAGCTTAGGGAAATTAAAATCAAAAAGACACAGCAACCCCAAAGATTGGAATGGCTCTGTTTACAAGAACCTCGTTTACAGTACAAGTTCAACATCGCAGAAAGTGAAAAATGGATAAAGAAGTTGTGGTATTTACTTACAAAGCAATATCACTCAGCAATGAAATCTGTGTCATCAGGCCCTTAGCATCACAATGAGTGGATTCAGGTATGATGATTCTAACTGAAATAAGTCACACAGAAAAAGAAACATCATAAGATATCTGTAATACACGGAATGTAAACTTGGCTACACAGGAACTGAATTACAGAACAGAACAGGGTCTCAAATTTAGAAAACCAACTTATGCTTGCTTAACAGGAAAGGTGAGTTGGGGTGCTGCATAAAACCAGAGATTGAAATGAGCACAGATAAAGTTCCTTAAGCCAAATATGGAATAGACAAGAGCTACACCTTGCTCAACGAAATGGACTCAACACCACATATTAAACGCCTAAGAACGTACCTGACTAGTAAGTATCTTAAAACCTATAGATTGCTATGTCTCCGAAAGAGAATCAAGCATGTGTACAGGGGCATAAACGCAGCAGTGATAGGATTGGAGAGGTTCGGTGAGCAAATGTAGACCCTTTGAAGTCATATTTCATGGTACCCATTCCACGGGTTTCAACTAACCAGGTTTTAGGTATTCTTCCTTCAGCTAAAACTGCATGTGGAACCCAGAGTATGATCAACCATGTGATCGGGAGACGTGTTCAAATATGTCTCAGTTTTCCTCCCCTGGTACTCGGGTGCAACATTCCAGACGCTTTACTAACACTCTCCCCACTTGGAGAGTCAGCGCCTTTAACCTCGTGTTTGGCCCAATTTGCAATTTCTGCGGAAGATGAACAGGAATAGCGAGAACCAATGAGAGGCTAGCTGGAGGTGTCTGGACGGGCAAATTTAACTCTCATTTCCCACCAGGAAGAGGAAATAACCAAAGGCTCAGCGTGCCGTGCCGGAACCAGATTAGGGCCTGAAGCCATCCTGCGGTGTTGCGGCAGCTCAAAAGAAAGCGAGTTGAAGAAAGGAGCTCAGGGGCACTGTAATTCACAAACCTGCAGAGTTATAAATGACAGCTATCGTCCAAAAATATACTGAAGTAAGGCTGCGAAGAGGACTTGAAAGCGGGGCAAAATTGCAGGAAACCAATTTCAGGAGGTAGACAGGAATTGCATTCCAAGCATAGGAAAAGAGGCAGAACGTCCACAGTGATGCACTTGGCCAAAAAGGGCGTATGCGTTTTTTCCTGAATATATTCAGGAAAAAACGCATACGCCCTTTTTGGCCAACCAAGCAAGCTTGCAAAGGAAATCTGCACTACAATGAAGTCTCACTTCCCCCCGGTCAAAAGGGCCATCTGAAAAAAGTGTACAATCCAAAAAGGCAGGACAGGCCATGGAGAACTGGGAGCCTTGTTATGCTGATGGGCGGGATGTAAATAGCCAACAGACACTCCGGAGAAGTGTATGGTGTTTCCTGAAACATCTAAAAAACAAAGCAACAGAGCCTAGTGCATTTCCACTTATGGTCCTATAGCTTAGGGAAATTAAAATCAAAAAGACACAGCCACCCCACAGTTTGGGACGCCTCTGTTTACAAGAACCTCGTTAACCATACAAGTTCAATATCACAGAAAGTGAAAAATGGATAAAGAAGTTGTGGTACTCATGTACAATGCAATATCACTCAGCAATGAAATCTATGTCACCAGGCCCGTAGCAGCACAATGAGTGGATTCGGGTATGGTGATTCTAACTGAAATAAGTCACACAGAAAAAGAAACATCAAAAGATATCACTAATGCACGGAATGTAAACTTGGCTACACTGGGACTGAATTCCAAAACAGAACAGGGTCTCAAATTTAGAAAACCAACTTATGCTTGCTTAAGGGGAAAGGTGAGTTGGGGTGCTGCATAAAACCAGAGATTGAAATGAGCACAGATAAAGTTCCTTAAGCCAAATATGGAACAGACAAGAGCTACTCCTTGCTCAACGAAATGGACTCAACACCCCATATTAAACGCCTAAGAATGTACCTGACTAGTAAGTATCTTAAAACCTAGGGATTGCTATGTCTCCGAAAGAGAATCAAGCGTGTGTACTGGGGCATAAATGCAGCAGTGATAGGATTGGAGAGGTTCGGTGAGCAAATGAAGACCCTTTGAAGTCATATTGCATGGTACACATTCCACGGGTCTCAACTCTCCAGGTTTAAGGTATTCTTCCTTCAGCTAAAACATGCATGTGGAACCCAGAGTATGATCAACCGTGTGATCGGGAGACGTGTTCAAATATGTCTCAGTTTTCATACCCTGATACTCGGGTGCAACATTCCAGATGCTTTACTAACACTCTCCCTACTTGGAGAGTCAGTGCCTTTAACCTCCTGTATGGCACAGTTTGCAATTTCTGCGGAAGATGAACAGGAATAGTGAGAACCAATGAGAGACTACCTGGAGGTGTCTGAACGGGCAAATTTAACTCTCATTTCCCAACAGGAAGAGGAAATAACCAAAGGCTCAGCGTGCCGTGCGGGAACCAGATTAGGGCCTGAAGCCATCCTGCGGTGTTGCGGCCAGCTCACAAGAAAGCGAGTTGAAGAAAGGAGCTCAGGGGCACTGTAATTCACAAACCTGCACAGTTATAAATGACACCTATCGTCCAAAAATAGACTGAAGTAAGGCTGCCAAGAGGACTTGAAAGCGGGGCAGAATTGCAGGAAACCGATTTCAGGAGGTAGACTGGAATTGCATTGAAAGCATAGGAAAAGAGGCAGAACATCCACAGTGATGCACTTGGCCAAAAAGGGCGTATGCGTTTTTTCCTGAATATATTCAGGAAAAAACGCATACGCCCTTTTTGGCCAACCAAGCAAGCTTGCAAAGGAAATCTGGACTACAATGAAGTCTCACTTCCCCCCGGTCAAAAGGGCCATCTGAAAAAAGTGTAAAATCCAGAAAGGCAGGACAGGCCATGGAGAACTGGGAACCTTGTTATGCTGATGGGCGGGATGTAAATTGCCAACAGCCACTCTGGAGAAGTGTATGGTGTTTCCTGAAACATCTAAAAAACAAAGCAACAGAGCCTAGGGCACTTCCACTTATGGTCCTATAGCTTAGGGAAATTAAAATCAAAAAGACACAGCCACGTCAAAGTTTGGGACGCCTCTGTTTACAAGAACCTCGTTTACCATACAAATTCAATATCACAGAAAGTGAAAAATGGATAAAGAACTTGTGGTACTTACGTACAATGCAGTATCACTCAGCAATGAAATCTGTGTCACCAGGCCCATAGCAGCATAATGAGTGGATTCGGGTATGGTGATTCTAACTGAAATTAGTCACACAGAAAAAGAAACATCAAAAAATATCACTAATACATGGAATTTAAACTTGGCTACAGAGGAACTGAATTACAAAACAGAACAGGGTCTCAAATTTAGAAAACCACCTTATGCTTGCTTAAGTGGAAAGATGAGTTGGGGTGCTGCATAAAACCAGAGATTGAAATGAGCACAGATAAAGTTCCTTAAGCCAAATATGGAATAGACTAGAGCTACTCCTTGCTCAACGAAATGGACTCAACACCGCATATTAAACGCCTAAGAATATACCTGACTAGTAAGTATCTTAAAACCTATGGATTGCTATGTCTCCAAAAGAGAATCAAGCGTGTGTACAAGGGTCATAAACGCAGCAGTGATAGGATTGGAGAGATTCGGTGAGCAAATGAAGACCCTTTGAAGTCATATTGCATGGTACCCATTCCACTGGTCTCAACTCTCCAGGTTTAAGGTATTCTTTCTTCAGCTAAAACATGCATGTGGAACCCAGAGTATGATCAACCGTGTATCGGGAGACGTGTTCAAATATGTCTCAGTTTTCGTCCCCTGGTACTTCGGTGCAACATTCCAGACGCTTTACTAACATTCTCCCCACTTGGAGAGTCAGTGCCTTTAACCTCCTGTTTGGCCCAGTTTGCAACTTCTGCGGAAGATGTACAGGAATAGGGAGAACCAATGAGAGACAAGCGCGAGGTGTCTGGACGGGCAAATTTAACTCTAATTTCCCACCAGGATGAGGAATTAACCAAAGGCTCAGCGTGCCGTGCCGGAACCAGATTAGGGCCTGAAGCCATCCTGCGGAGTTGCGGCCAGGTCACAAGAAAGCGAGTTGAAGAAAGGAGCTCAGGGGCACTGTAATTCACAAACCTGCAGAGTTATAAATGACAGCTATCGTCCAAAAATAGACTGAAGTAAGGCTGCCAAGAGGACTTGAAAGCGGGGCAGAATTGCAGGAAACCGATTTCAGGAGGTAGACTGGAATTGCATTGAAAGCGTAGGAAAAGAGGCAGAACGTCCACAATGATGCACTTGGCCAAAAGGGCGTATGCGTTTTTTCCTGAATATATTCAGGAAAAAACGCATACACCCCTTTTGGCCAACCAAGCAAGCTTGCAAAGGAAATCTGCACTACAATGAAGTCTCACTTCCCCCCGGTCAAAAGGGCCATCAGAATAAAGTGTAAAATCCAGAAAGGCAGGACAGGCCATGGAGAACTGGGAGCCTTGTTATGCTGATGGGCGGGATGTAAATTGCCAACAGACACTCGGGAGAAGTGTATGGTGTTTCCTGAAACATCTAAAAAACAAAGCAACAGAGCCTAGGGCACTTCCACTTATGGTCCTATAGCTTAGGGAAATTAATATCAAAAAGACACAGCCACCCCAAAGTTTGGGACGCCTCTGTTTACAAGAACCTCGTTTACCTTACAAGTTCAATATCACAGAAAGTGAAAAATGGATAAAGAACTTGTGGTACTTACGTACAATGCAGTATCACTCAGCAATGAAATCTATGTCATCAGGCCCGTAGCAGCATAATGAGTGAATTCAAGTACGATGATTCTAACTGAAATAAGTCACACAGAAAAAGAAACATCAAAAGATATCACTAATACACGGAATGTAAACTTGGCTACACTGGAACTGCATTCCAAAACAGATCAGGGTCTCAAATTTAGAAAACCAACTTATGCTTGCTTAAGGGGAAAGGTGAGTTGGGGTGCTGCATAAAACCAGAGATTGAAATGAGCACAGATAAAGTGTATTAAGCCAAATATGGAACAGACAAGAGCTACTCCTTGCTCAATGAAATGGACTCAACACCCCATATTAAACGCCTAAGAATGTACCTGACTAGTAAGTATCTTAAAACCTAGGGATTGCTATGTCTCCAAAAGAGAATCAAGCGTGTGTACTGGGGCATAAATGCAGCAGTGATAGGATTGGAGAGGTTCGGTGAGCAAATGAAGACCCTTTGAATTCATATTGCATGGTACCCATTCCACGGGTCTCAACTCTCCAGGTTTAAGGTATTCTTCCTTCAGCTAAAACATGCATGTGGAACCCAGAGTATGATCAACCATGTGATCGGGAGATGTGTTCAAATATGTCTCAGTTTTCATACCCTGGTACTCGGGTGCAACATTCCAGACGCTTTACTAACACTCTCCCCACTTGGACAGTCAGTGCCTTTAACCTCCTGTTTGGCCCAGTTTGCAATTTCTGCGGAAGATGAACAGGAATAGGGAGAAACAATGAGAGACTAGCTGGAGGTGTCTGAACGGGCAAATTTAACTCTCATTTCCCACTAGGAAGAGGAATTAACCAAAGGCTCAGCGTGCCGTGCCGGAACCAGATTAGGGCCTGAAGCCATCCTGCGGTGTTGCGGCCAGCTCACAAGAAAGTGAGTTGAAGAAAGGAGCTCAGTGGCTCTGTAATTCACAAACCTGCAGAGTTATAAATGACAGCTATCGTCCAAAAATAGACTGAAGTAAGGCTGCCAAGAGGACTTGAAAGCGGGGCAGAATTGCAGGAAACCGATTTCAGGAGGTAGACTGGAATTGCATTGAAAGTGTAGGAAAAGAGGCAGAACGTCCACAATGATGCACTTTGCCAAAAGGGCGTATCCGTTTTTTCCTGAATATATTCAGGAAAAAACGCATACGCCCTTTTTGGCCAACCAAGTAAGCTTGCAAAGGAAATCTGCACTACAATGAAGTCTCACTTCCCCCCGGTCAAAAGGGCCATCAGAATAAAGTGTAAAATCCAGAAAGGCAGGACAGGCCATGGAGAACTGGGAGCCTTGTTATGCTGATGGGCGGGATGTAAATTGCCAACAGACACTCGGGACAAGTGTATGGTGTTTCCTGAAACATCTAAAAAACAAAGCAACAGAGCCTAGGGCACTTCCACTTATGGTTCTATAGCTTAGGGAAATTAATATCAAAAAGACACAGCAACCCCAAAATTTGGGATGGCTCTTTTTACAGGAATCTCTTCTACGGCACAAGTTAAATATCCCAGAGAGCAAATAATGGATAAAGAAGTTGCGGTACTTATGTACAACAGAATACCACTCAGCAATGAAATCTATGTCACCAGGCCCGTACCAGCATAATGAGTGGATTGAGCCACGATGATTCTAAGTGAAATAAGTCACACAGAAAAAGAAACATCATAAGGTATCACTAATACACGGAATGTGAACTTGGCTACACATGAACTGAATTACAAAACAGAACAGGGTCTCAAGTTTGGAAAACCAACTTATGCCTGCTTAAGGGGGAAGGTGAGTTGGGGTGCTGCATAAAAGCAGAGTTTGAAATTAGCACAGATACCGTTCCATAAGCCAAATATGTTATAGACAAGAGCTACCCCTTGCTCAACGAAATGGATTCAACAATGAGGTATCACCTCACACCTGGTAGAATAGGCATCATTGAAAATCTACAAACAAAAAATGCTGGAAAGGGTGTGGAGAAAAGGAACCCTCTCCCACTATTGTTGGGAATATAAATTGATACAGTCATTATGGAGAACAATATGGAATTTCTTAAGAAACTAACAATAGAATTACCATATGATACAGCAATCCCAGTACTGGACATATACCCAGACAAAACCATAAATCAAAAAGAGTCATTCACCGCAATGTTCATTGCATCACTATTTACAATATCGAGGTAATGGAAGCAACCTAAATGCCCACAGACAGACGAATGCATAAAGCTGTGGTACATATATAAAATGGAATATTACTAAGCCATGAAAAGGAATGAAATTGGGTCATTTGTAGAGACGTCGATGGATCTAGAGACTGTCATACAGAGTGAAGTAAGTCAGAAAGAGAAAAACAAATCTTGTATATTCATGCATATATGTGGAACCTAGAAAAACTGTACAGATTAACCATTTTGCAAGGCATAAATAGAGCAACAGATGTAGACAACAAACGTATGGACAACAAGGGGGGAAAGCTGTTGGGGGGTGGTGGTGGGAGGAGTTGAGAGACTGGGATTGGCATGTATACATTTATATGTATAAAATAGATAACCAATAAGAACCTGCTGTATAAAAATATAAAATAAAATTCAAAATTAAAAAGAAATAAAATTTAAAAAATAAAACAGAAAAAACAATTATTCCCTGCACATACATGTATTTATATGAATAAATTATTTCCATGCTTATATCTGTAAATACAAAAAAGAGGAATAAAATCTACCTTGAACCAAAAACGAAAAAGAGAAAAAAAACACAGAACCCACCAGTTACACAGAGGAAAACCGTATCAGGGCACTTGCTCCAGTTGTAAACAATTCTGAAGTTGGTCAGTGGTGGGGAATCGTCTCCCATTCAGCCAGCAGCCCCCACGCAACAAGCGTCCTCATTGCAAAGCTGGGGCACCATGCCGAGGCATCTGTGAGTAAACGTGAGCTGAGCCCCAGGCCAGTTGCTGCTGAACTATTCCCACCCGTCCCAGGTAAAACACCTGAATATATACAAGGACTTGAAAGCCTAGAGGAAGGGCCATAGAGCCACACGAGTGACAGCATGCCGGCCGACTTGGTGCCTGCAGGCCAGCCAGGATGGTCCTGGCCCTGGGTGCTCTTCTGGAAGATTTCCATTTCCCTGCCTGAGATACCCGTCCTGTCCCTGCCCCCACTGCTTTTTTCCTTCCTCACCTCTGCCCAGGGAGAAATTCCAGCAGCAGGTATGGGTGACACATCCTCTTCTTTAGCAGGTGGCAGCCTGGCAACTGCTGCAGAAAGTCCAGCAGAGCCCCACTCACACTGGGCCACCCACAAAGCCGTGGCCTCTCACTCCCTCCCACCAGCCCAGCCCCGAGACTGCTGACAGGGCAGAGAAAATGGCGTCAGGCACGGCTGCAGGGGCTCTTGCTGCCTGGAGTGGTATTTATATTGATCTCAACCCAAGCACACCTGGGGAGGGCTGGCCAGCACGGTAAGGCTGCCCAGGTCAGCCAATCATCACCCCTCAGGGGCTCACAGTTGCAGAAAATGGAACTTGCTGAACCGGCCAGGTCCAAGGAACAGGTGTGGGCTCCTGAGAGTCAGGATAGACAAGGGGCTGCAGCTTTGGCTTGTTTTCTAATCATTTTATCTGGCCCATGAGTGGGAGACAACTTCAAGAAAACCCTCTCCTAATGAGAGGAACCCAGGAGTCAGGGAGAGGAGGGGTGGGTGGTGGTTGGAGACAGAGGCCTGGTGCCCCGGGTGCAGTGGAAGTCTCTGGAAGACCAGGTGGAGGGAGGCCTCACGGAGTGATGCCCAGGGTCACAGACCTGTCGCAGCTGCTGTTTGTTAGTTCAAGTCCTGCTCTGAGGTGCTCTGTGTCAGCTCTGAGCGACAGGTGAGCTGGGGGTGCTCTGCAATGAGGGCTATGTGCACGGTTCTTGTGTGCCCAGCCCTGCCACGGTACCTGCAAGGGTAGCTCTGTATCCTGGAGGGGCCTGACCACGAGAGCCCCGTGGGCTGGGGTGGGGGTGGGGTACCTGCCCAGGTGAGCTCCATATTCTGGGATTGGTCTGACCACGAGAGCCCCATGGGCTGCTGGGGACCTGGTAAAGGATGTCAGGACAGTCAGTGAAGCCACCGAGGATATACCTCCAGTTGCTCCTAATTCCTACACCCTGCTGGTCATTCTACCAACCACCAGGACATGGTATTCTGTATTAGTCTTCAATGATGCCTTCTTTTGTATTCCATTAGTCCCAGAGTCACAAGAAATTTTGGCTTGTGAGTGGCAGGACTCAACATACAACTAAAACAATACTTCCGGGCCGTCTGGCCCCAAGGGTGCAAAAATTCCCACACCATCTTTGGGGAAAGCTTAGCTAAAGACCTAAAAGTTCTACCTCTGGAAAAGGAAACCCTCCTTCAATATGCAGACGACATTCTGATCACCAGCCCTACTAAGGAGGCCTCTGAACTACCAAGCCAATAAAGGATAGAAGTTGTCCAAGAAAAAGCTCAAATATCACAGACTGCGGTGACCTGCCTGGGCTTCATTCTCACAGAAGGTCAGAGAAGCCCATCCCAGGAAAGGGAAGAAACCATTTTCAGCCTTACCCCTTTCTAAAACTAGAAGACAGCTTAGGGGTTCCTGGGGAGGCCAGGGTTTGCTGCTTCTGGATCCCTAACTACAGTCTACTAGCTGGGCCTCTATATGAAACACTGAAAGGAAAAGATGATGATCCTTTTGAATAGAATCCAGAAGTGGCCTTTCAAGAATGGAAAGAGCAGTCAATTCAGACCCTTGCCCTGGAACTCCCTAATTTAGCTAAACCCTTTGACCTTTACATTCCCGGTGAAAGGTGAATCGCCATTGGAGAATTAGTGCAAAAACTGGGACCACTTGAAATGGAACAATGCAAGAATGCCATCCAGGTAGGATAAACTACGGTCACTAAGGGGCTTGGCCCACTGCCACATCTGGCCAAGATACTGGCGGTATCTAAAAACCTGGAAATCAGCAGCCCAAAAGGCCACCTCCCTCCTAAGGGAAAAGGACCCCACGTGGTGATCCTAACCACCAACCATGCCCTGAAGTTGCAGGGTTCGCTCCGTGGGCACACTGACCTCGAGTGAGGAGGCCCTCCAACTCCAACATCCAGAGAGATAACCGGGGGCAACAGGGCACCATGACGACTCGTGTGAACATCACTTGACCTGGAGTTTCTCTCATAAAACAACAAGAGTGTGTCCCAAAAGAGTAGACTACTGCTTGCAGGACTTACTGCACCCAGAGGGGAGCTAATAATCTTGGTGGGGGAACAGTATACCACACTGTCACCATAGAAAAGCCTACAGACACCGTGATGATGGTGGCCAATAAGACCGGCTGGACTCCTGTTTACTTCAAAAGGCTGTTGACTCAGTAGCCATCATGGTCCTTGATCACCACTGACCCTGGACTGTCTGGGAGTTGAGCGGGCAGGGCTCTGACACCTGGTGCTGTTTGTACGTTAATTCAGGGGCCTAACTGAAGAAAGCGCAGACTACTGGTCAGAGCATCTAGGCTGGCAGAGACGGTCAGCCTAAGGTGGCCGAACAAATGTGGGGCGGGGTGAAACCGGCCCCCACAGCGTCTCTGCACATCTCTTTCCTGGACCCTTAAAGGTCATTAGAATCTATAACACTTCCAATGCTGGTGCTCAGGTGGACGAGCAGGGAGGCAGGGGTCCTGGGGACAATCAATGTCACCGGGAGGCTGCTGGGGAGAAGCTCTGACCCTCGCCCCAGGGTATGAGGGCTCCCAACTCAGCACTCAGCAGTTACAGAAGAAGGGTCTGCACCCTCAGCACTCCAAGAATGAGGAACGGGACAAAAGGCAGAGGAGGGGTTTGTCCCCAGCAAAGCCCATTAAAAATCCCTGGGAGATAAAAATAGAATCTGGGCAATAAAGTCAAGTCTAACCTTTTTTATCCTTTGTGCTTTGTCTAATTTCACGTGCTCCTAGGGTCCCGCATGCAGAGGTTCCACACCCGGCACTTCAGACCAGATTTCCTAGTGCAGAATGGCTGGGTCGACACCTCAGCTCCTGGGGCCCAGTGCAGACTCCACGATATAGAGCCTGAGCTACAGCCAACCCGGCCCTCGAGAGCTCCGCCACCTCCCTCCCTCCCACTGACTCTGACAGGATCTCTACACAGCAGCCCAGCCCACAGCCCACGGGGTAGTGCATGCTCTCACCTCTCCATTCTCTGATCAAAATATAAAGTTTCCTTTGCTTGTGAACCAAACTCAGTCTCGATCTGTTGGCCCCAATGACACTGGGCAGGGGGACACTTGTTGGGGTCCACTCTGGAGGATCAGTAACAGAAATTGAGACTATTGTAACCTCAATGAACAGATGTGTGAGCCAAACTGTAGTTAACATAGAACAGTGTATAAGGCTCGGGTAAAATAAGATGTTTTTAACACTTCCATTTGATATTTCCATCACTTTTTATAAGCAAGTTCAGTGAAAAGGTTTGTCTTATTTGTCAGGTCAATATTAGAGAAACGAAGTGATTTCTTTCCAAGGATGTACATTTAATAATCTTGGTTAAACCTTCAATCTTGTTTTAAATGCTTTTCCATTGAAAATGATACCTCTCTTTCAGCTCCCCCATTTCTGAGAAGTATAAAATCTTATAATTTATTATTACCAAAGGGGAAAGGTGGGAGGAGGGATAAATTAACAGTTTGGAATGAACACATACACACTGCTATGTATAAAATAGATCATCAACAAGGAACTACTGTATAGCACAGGGAACTACACTCAACATTTTGCAATAACCTATAAGGGGAAATAATCTGAAAAAGAATAGATATTTTTATTGACATCATCTATCAATGACAGTTAAAGTGTAGCCTAAGGGAAGCTGGTGGTGAGTGCTTCTGACCCTGAAGACTTCAATCATCTAAAGTTTGGACTCTGCCTACTTCCCAAGGCCCTTAATGAACATATGTGTAGCTGTAGCTTAAAAAATTCCCCAGTTTGGGTTTCGGGGAGACACTGATTTTGAAAAAGCCCTGGTGTTCTCCTTACATGAATGGGACTCTTCCTACTGCTAAAACATGTCTGTCACACCCAGAGGATGGTATACCGTCTGATCGGGAAGAGTTTGGAAAAGGCATCTCATCTCCTCATCTCCTGGTACTCGGGTTCACCCCTCCAGCGTCTTTACTAACAGTCTCCCCACTTGGAGATGTCAGCACTGTCAACATCCTGTTGCGTACAGTTTGGAATTTGTCCAGAGGATGAAGCGGAAGGATGAGGAACAATGAGAGACAAGTCCTAGGTGTTCAGACAGGCACATGTCACTCTAATTTCCAATCAGGAAGATGAATTGACCAAAAGCTAGGGTTGCCCATGGAAACAGTATAGGGCTTGAGGAAATCCCGCTGCTTTGTGGCCAGTTCCCATAAACACGAGTTGAACAATGGAACTCAGGGGCAGTAAAATTCACAAAACTGCAGAGTTGAAAATATCCATCACTGAAAAATGTCTTGAGGAAAGTCAGAGAAAAGGACTTGTAAGCAAGGGAGAATGGCAGGAAAGGGATTTGAGGAGGTAGAAAGGACTCGCCATTAAGCACAAGAAAAGGAGCTGAACATTGCCAACATTGCAGTTGGCCAAAAAGGGTGTATGCGTTCTTTTCTGTATATATTCAAGAAAAGGGCATACACTTTTTTAGCCAACCAAACAGGTGGGCACTAGAAGTCAATACTACAAAAGATATCACTTCGCATCAGTCAGAAGAGCCATTCTCATAAAGCGTAAACAACAGAAATGCAGGACAGGGCAACGAGAAGAGGGAGCCCTGTGAGACTTATAGTGGAAATGTATATTGCCAACGGCCATTCTGGAGAAGTGTATTGTGTTTACTAAAGCATCTAAAAAATGAGCTACAGAGCATAGGGCACTTGCACTCATGGGCGTATATCTTGGGAAAAACAAAAATCGAGAGGACACAGGCACCCCAATGTTTACCCCCTCTCTGTTTAAAAGATCCTCGACTAGGATATAACTTAAATGTCTCTGGAGGGAAAAAATGGATAGAGATGTGGTACTTAGGTAGAGTGGAATATTATTCAGCCTGGAAATCAATGAAATATGGCCAGTTGTAACAAATCTGGAGGAGTTACGTATGATCACTCTAAGTGACAGAATTCAAAAAGAAAAAGACACATATCATAAGATATCACTTAAAGGTGGAATCCAAAATGGCTACACATGAAATAAATTACAAAACAAAAACATAGTCAAATATGTAGAAAACACGCATAAGGCTGCTAAACGGGAAAGGTGGGGAGGGGTGAGGCATCATCCAGGAGGTTGAAATTAGCAAAGATACCATTCCAAATACCAAACTGATAATCAACAAGGCCTACACGGTAGCTAAAAGAACTGCACTCAGCACACTCAAGTCACCGGAAAAGAATATATACGACTGGTAAGAATCTGAAAAAGAATTTATTGATGTCTCTCTGTACGTGAATCAAGTGGATGTACAGCAGCAAGAAACAGAGCTTTGAAAATCAGCTGTAACCAATATAGTAATAAATTGAAAAAAATAAATGACAGAGAGACAGAGAAAACCTCTTACAACTTTTCCTCAGGGACGGTGATGCAACATGGATTGAACACATCTAGACCCACAGCAGGATGAGACATAAGGCTGGAAACTGTTTGCGCTAAGAGAAATGTGAGGTTGGGTGAGGAAATGCACACCCTTTAAAGTAATACTACCTGGTACCCATTCAATGGGTCCCAAATCTGCAGGTTCAAGGGATCTTCCTACAGCTAAAACATGCATGGAAAACCCAGAGGACTGTACACCATGTGATCGGGAGATGTGTCTAAAATGCACCTCATTTATCCTCTCCTGGTGCTCCTGTTCACCATTCCAGCCACGCTACTTAGAATCTCCCCACTTGGAGAATCAGCACATTTAAACTTCTGTTTCACACATTTTGCAAATTGTGAGGAGGATGAACGGGAAGAGGGGGAACCAATGAGAGAAGAGTTGTAGGGGTTTGGACGGGCACATATCACTCTAATTTCCCATTAAGAATAAGAATTAAAGAAAGGCTCAGCCTGCCTCGCCGGAGCCAAAATAGGGCCTGAAGCAATCCTGCGGGTTTGAGGCCAGCTCACAAAAGAGCAACTTAAAAAATGGAGCTCAGGGTCACTGCAATTCACAAACCTGCAGAGTTATAAATGAAAACTAACGTCCAAAAATATGTTGAGGTAAGGCAAAGAAGAGGATCTGAATGCAAGACAGAATTGCAAGAAACAGATTTCAAGAGATAGATTGGACTCGTCTTTAATGCACATGAAAAGCGGCAGAATTTCGACAATGATGCAGTTGGCCCAAAAGGGCGTATGCGTTTTTTCCTGATTATATCCAGGAAAAAACGCATACGCACTTTATGGGCAACAAAGCAAGCAAGCAATGCAAATGTGCACAACAAAGAAGTCTCACTTCCCACCGGTCAAAAGGGCCATCCTAAAAAATTGTAAAAACCAGAAATGCAGGACAGGCCATGGAGAACAGGGAGCCTTTATACGCTGATGGGCAGTGTGTGAACTGCCGAGAGCCACTCTGGAGAAGTGTATGGTGGTTCCTAAATCATCTAAAAAACAGAGCTACAGAGCATAGGACACTTCCAATCATGGGAGTATATCTAGGGAAGTCTAAAAATCAACAAGACACAAGCACACCACAGTTTAGGGCTACTCTGTTTACAAGAACCTCAACTTCAGTACACCTTAAATATCCCAGGAAAGAGAACAATGGATAAAGAAGATGTGGTACTTATGTACAATGGAATATCTCTTCACCATGAAATCAATGTAATAAGGCTAGTAGAAGGATAAAGAGTGGATTTAGGTCCGATAATACTACTTGAAATAAGTCAAACAGAAAAAGAAACATATCATAAGATATCACTTATAGAGGGAGGGTAAATATGGCTGCACAAGAAATGAATTACAGAACAGAACAGTGTCTCACATTTAGAAAACACACTTATGTCAGCTTAAGGGGAAAGGAGAGGTGGGGTGATGCATAAAACCAGAGTTTGAAATTAGCACAGATACCGTTCAATAAACCAAATAGGTATTAGACAAGATCTACACCTTGCTCAATGAACTGGCCTCAACACACCCTATACACCGCAGAGAAATATATCTGAGTAATAAGAATCTTAAAACCCATGTATTGATATATCTCCATAAGGGAATCAAGTGTGTGCAGAGCGGCACAAACACAGCAGTGAAAATGAGCTAAACCCCATTATAGAAATAAATTTTAAAAACAAAACGCTGAAACAATGAAAGAGAGAAAAATTCTTACAAAATTCGCTCAGGGGCTGTGATGCAACCTGGATTGACCACATATAAACCCACAGCTGGATAAGACATAAGGCTGGACACTTGGGGCTGACAGGATTGGTGAGCTTTGGTGAGCAACTGCCGAAAGTTTAATGCAATACTTCATGCTACTCAGTCCAAGGGTCCCAACACTCCAGGTTGAAGGGAATCTTCCTACAGCTAAACCATGCTTGGGAAACCCAGCGACTGGTATACCATATGATCGGGAAAGGTTTCTAAAACGCACCTCATTTTTCCTCTCCTGGGGCTCCGGATCGACATTCCAGCCGCTTTACTAACAACATCCCCACATGGAGTCAATGCCTTTAAGTTCTGGTATCGCACAGTCTGCAGTTAGTGCAGAGGATGAATGGGAATAGGGGGAACCAGTGAGAAACTAGCTGTAGCGGTTTCAATGGGCACATGTCACTCTAATATCACATCAGTAAGAAGAATTAACCAAAGGGACAGCAAGGTGCCCCAGAAGAAAAATAGGGCTTCAAGGAATCCTGTGGTTACGGGGCAAGACCACAAAAATAAGAGCTAAAAAATGGAGCTAAGGGCCACTGCAATTCAAAAACCTGCAGAGTTATAAAGGCCAACTATTTTTAAAAAATATATTGAGGTAAGGCTATGAAGAGGCATTGAAAGCAAGGCAGAATTGCAGGAAACCGATTTCAGGAGGTAGACTGGAATTGCACTGAAAACATATGAAGAGAGTCAGAAACTCGACAATGATGCACTTGCCCAAAAAGGGCGTATGTGTTTTTTCCTGAATATATTCAGGAAAAAACGCATACGCACTTTTTGGCCAACCAAGCAAGCTTGCAAAGGAAATTTGCACTACAATGAAGTCTCACTTCCACCTGGTCAAAAGGGCCATCTGAAAAAAGTGTAAAATCCATAAAGGCACGACAGGCCATGGAGAACTGGGAGCCTTCTTATGCTGATGGGCGGGATGTAAATTGCCAACAGCCACTCTGGAGAAGAGTATGGTGTTTCCTGAAACATCTAAAAAACAAAGCAACAGAGCCTAGGGCACTTCCACTTATGGTCCTATAGCTTAGGGAAATTAAAATCAAAAAGACACAGCCACCCCAAAGTTTGGGACGGCTCTGTTTACAAGAACCTCGTTTACGGTACAAGTTCAATATTGCAGAAAGTGAAAAATGGATAAAGAATTTGTGGTACTTATGTACAATGCAATATCACTCAGCAATGAAATCTATGTCATCAGGCCCGTAGCAGCATAATGAGTAGATTCAGATATGATGATTCGAACTGAAATAAGTCACACAGAAAAGAAACATCATAAGGTATCACTAATACACAGAATGTGAACTTGGCTACACATGAACAGAATTACAAAACAGAACAGTGTCTCAAGTTTAGAAAACCAACTTACGCTTGCTTAACGGGGAAGGTGAGTTGGGGTGCTGCATAAAACCAGAGATTGAAATGAGCACAGATAAAGTTCCTTAAGCCAAATATGGAATAGACAAGAGCTACTCCTTGCTCAACGAAATGGACTCAACACCCCATATTAAACGCCTAAGAATGTACCTGACTAGTAAGTATCTTAAAACCTATGGATTGCTATGTCTCCGAAAGAGAATCAAGCATGTGTACAGGGGCATAAACGCAGCAGTGATAGGATTGGAGAGGTTCGGTGAGCAAATGAAGACCCTTTGAAGTCATATTGCATGGTACCCATTCCACGGGTCTCAACTCTCCAGGTTTAAGGTATTCTTCCTTCAGCTAAAACATGCATGTGGAACCCAAGTATGATCAACCATGTGAACGGGAGACGTGTTCAAATATGTCTCAGTTTTCCTCCCCTGGTACTCGGGTGCAACATTCCAGACGCTTTACTAACACTCTCCCCACTTGGAGAGTCAGCGCCTTTAACCTCCTGTTTGGCCCAGTTTGCAATTTCTGCGGAAGATGAACAGGAATAGCGAGAACCAATGAGAGGCTAGCTGGAGGTGTTTGGACGGGCAAATTTAACTCTCATTTCCCACCAGGAAGAGGAAATAACCAAAGGCTCAGCGTGCCGTACCGGAACCAGATTAGGGCCTGAAGCCATCCTGCGGTGTTGCGGCCAGCTCAAAAGAAAGCGAGTTGAAGAAAGGAGCTCAGGGGCACTGTAATTCACAAACCTGCAGAGTTATAAATGACAGCTATCGTCCAAAAATAGACTGAAGTAAGGCTGCCAAGAGGACTTGAAAGCGGGGCAGAATTGCAGGAAACCGATTTCAGGAGGTAGACTGGAATTGCATTGAAAGCATAGGAAAAGAGGCAGAACGTCCACAATGATGCACTTGGCCAAAAAGGGCGTATGCGTTTTTTCCTGAATATATTCAGGAAAAAACGCATACGCCCTTTTTGGCCAACCAAGCAAGCTTGCAAAGGAAATCTGCACTACAATGAAGTCTCACTTCCCCCCGGTCAAAAGGGCCATCTGAAAAAAGTGTAAAATCCAGAAAGGCAGGACAGGCCATGGAGAACTGGGAGCCTTGTTATGCTGATGGGCGGGATGTAAATTGCCAACAACCACTCGGGAGAAGTGTATGGTGTTTCCTGAAACATCTAAAAAACAAAGCAACAGAACCTAGGGCACTTCCACTTATGGTCCTATAGCTTAGGGAAATTAAAATCAAAAAGACACAGCCACCCCAAAGTTTGGAACGGCTCTGTTTACAAGAACCTCGTTTACAGTACAAGTTCAACATCGCAGAAAGTGAAAAATGGATAAAGAAGTTGTGGTATTTACTTACAAAGCAATATCACTCAGCAATGAAATCTGTGTCATCAGGCCCTTAGCAGCACAATGAGTGGATTCAGGTATGATGATTCTAACTGAAGTAAGTCACACAGAAAAAGAAACATCATAAGATATCAGTAATACACGGAATGTAAATTTCGCTACACAGGAACTGAATTACAGAACAGAACAGGGCCTCAAATTTAGAAAAACAACATATGCTTGCTTAAGGGTAAAGGTGAGTTGGGGTGCTGCATAAAACCAGAGATTGAAATGAGCACAGATAAAGTTCCTTAAGTCAAATATGGAATAGACAAGAGCTACTCCTTGCTCAACGAAATGGACTCAACACCGCATATTAAACGCCTAAGAATGTACCTGACTAGTAAGTATCGTAAAACCTATGGATTGCTATGTCTCCGAAAGAGAATCAAGCATGTGTACAGGGGCATAAACGCAGCAGTGATAGGATTGGAGAGGTTCGGTGAGCAAATGAAGACCCTTTGAAGTCATATTGCATGGTACCCATTCCACGGGTCTCAACTCTCCAGGTTTAAGGTATTCTTCCTTCAGCTAAAACATGCATGTGGAACCCAAGTATGATCAACCATGTGAACGGGAGACGTGTTCAAATATGTCTCAGTTTTCCTCCCCTGGTACTCGGGTGCAACATTCCAGACGCTTTACTAACACTCTCCCCACTTGGAGAGTCAGCGCCTTTAACCTCCTGTTTGGCCCAGTTTGCAATTTCTGCGGAAGATGAACAGGAATAGCGAGAACCAATGAGAGGCTAGCTGGAGGTGTCTGGACGGGCAAATTTAACTCTCATTTCCCACCAGGAAGAGGAAATAACCAAAGGCTCAGCGTGCCGTACCGGAACCAGATTAGGCCCTGAAGCCATCCTGCGGTGTTGCGGCCAGCTCAAAAGAAAGCGAGTTGAAGAAAGGAGCTCAGGGGCACTGTAATTCACAAACCTGCAGAGTTATAAATGACAGCTATCGTCCAAAAATAGACTGAAGTAAGGCTGCCAACAGGACTTGAAAGCGGGGCAGAATTGCAGGAAACCGATTTCAGGAGGTAGACTGGAATTGCATTGAAAGCATAGGAAAAGAGGCAGAACGTCCACAATGATGCACTTGGCCAAAAAGGGCGTATGCGTTTTTTCCTGAATATATTCAGGAAAAAACGCATACGCCCTTTTTGGCCAACCAAGCAAGCTTGCAAAGGAAATCTGCACTACAATGAAGTCTCACTTCCCCCCGGTCAAAAGGGCCATCTGAAAAAAGTGTAAAATCCAGAAAGGCAGGACAGGCCATGGAGAACTGGGAGCCTTGTTATGCTGATGGGCGGGATGTAAATTGCCAACAACCACTCGGGAGAAGTGTATGGTGTTTCCTGAAACATCTAAAAAACAAAGCAACAGAACCTAGGGCACTTCCACTTATGGTCCTATAGCTTAGGGAAATTAAAATCAAAAAGACACAGCCACCCCAAAGTTTGGAACGGCTCTGTTTACAAGAACCTCGTTTACAGTACAAGTTCAACATCGCAGAAAGTGAAAAATGGATAAAGAAGTTGTGGTATTTACTTACAAAGCAATATCACTCAGCAATGAAATCTGTGTCATCAGGCCCTTAGCAGCACAATGAGTGGATTCAGGTATGATGATTCTAACTGAAGTAAGTCACACAGAAAAAGAAACATCATAAGATATCAGTAATACACGGAATGTAAACTTGGCTACACAGGAACTGAATTACAGAACAGAACAGGGTCTCAAATTTAGAAAACCAACTTATGCTTGCTTAAGGGTAAAGGTGAGTTGGGGTGCTGCATAAAACCAGAGATTGAAATGAGCACAGATAAAGTTCCTTAAGTCAAATATGGAATAGACAAGAGCTACTCCTTGCTCAACGAAATGGACTCAACACCGCATATTAAACGCCTAAGAATGTACCTGACTAGTAAGTATCGTAAAACCTATGGATTGCTATGTCTCCGAAAGAGAATCAAGCATGTGTACAGGGGCATAAACGCAGCAGTGATAGGATTGGAGAGGTTCGGTGAGCAAATGAAGACCCTTTGAAGTCATATTGCATGGTACCCATTACACGGGTCTCAACTCTCCAGGTTTAAGGTATTCTTCCTTCAGCTAAAACATGCATGTGGAACCCAAGTATGATCAACCATGTGAACGGGAGACGTGTTCAAATATGTCTCAGTTTTCCTCCCCTGGTACTCGGGTGCAACATTCCAGACGCTTTACTAACACTCTCCCCACTTGGAGAGTCAGCGCCTTTAACCTCCTGTTTGGCCCAGTTTGCAATTTCTGCGGAAGATGAACAGGAATAGCGAGAACCAATGAGAGACTAGCTGGAGGTGTCTGGACGGCCAAATTTAACTCTCATTTCCCACCAGGAAGAGGAAATAACCAAAGGCTCAGCGTGCCGTGCCGGAACCAGATTAGGGCCTGAAGCCATCCTGCGGTTTTGCGGCCAGCTCAAAAGAAAGCGAGTTGAAGAAAGGAGCTCAGGGGCACTGTAATTCACAAACCTGCAGAGTTATAAATGACAGCTATCGTCCAAAAATAGATTGAAGTAAGGCTGCCAAGAGGACTTGAAAGCGGGGCAGAATTGCAGGAAACCGATTTCAGGAGGTAGACTGGAATTGCATTGAAAGCATAGGAAAAGAGGCAGAACGTCCACAATGATGCACTTGGCCAAAAAGGGCATATGCGTTTTTTCCTGAATATATTCAGGAAAAAACGCATACGCCCTTTTTGGCCAACCAAGCAAGCTTGCAAAGGAAATCTGCACTACAATGAAGTCTCACTTCCCCCCGGTCAAAAGGGCCATCTGAAAAAAGTGTAAAATCCAGAAAGGCAGGACAGGCCATGGAGAACTGGGAGCCTTGTTATGCTGATGGGCGGGATGTAAATTGCCAACAGACACTTGGGAGAAGTGTATGGTGTTTCCTGAAACATCTAAAAAACAATGCAACAGAGCCTAGGGCACTGCCACTTATGGTCCTATAGCTTAGGGAAATTAAAATCAAAAAGACACAGCCACCTCAAAGTTTGGGACGCCTCTGTTTACAAGAACCTCGTTTACAGTACAAGTTCAACATCGCAGAAAGTGAAAAATGGATAAAGAAGTTGTGGTATTTACTTACAAAGCAATATCACTCAGCAATGAAATCTATGTCATCAGGCCCTTAGCATCACAATGAGTGGATTCAGGTATGATGATTCTAACTGAAATAAGTCACACAGAAAAAGAAACATCATAAGATATCAGTAATACACGGAATGGAAACTTGGCTACACAGGAACTGAATTACAGAACAGAACAGGGTCTCAAATTTAGAAAACCAACTTATGCTTGCTTAAGGGGAAAGGTGAGTTGGGGTGCTGCATAAAACCAGAGATTGAAATGAGCACAGATAAAGTTCCTTAAGCCAAATATGGAATAGACAAGAGCTACTCCTTGCTCAACGAAATGGACTCAACACCGCATATTAAACGTCTAAGAATGTACCTGACTAGTAAGTATCTTAAAACCTATGGATTGCTATGTCTCCGAAAGAGAATCAAGCATGTGTACAGGGGCATAAACGCAGCAGTGATAGGATTGGAGAGGTTCGGTGAGCAAATGAAGACCCTTTGAAGTCATATTGCATGGTACCCATTACACGGGTCTTAACTCTCCAGGTTTAAGGTATTCTTCCTTCAGCTAAAACATGCATGTGGAACCCAAGTATGATCAACCATGTGAACGGGAGACGTGTTCAAATATGTCTCAGTTTTCCTCCCCTGGTACTCGGGTGCAACATTCCAGACGCTTTACTAACACTCTCCCCACTTGGAGAGTCAGCGCCTTTAACCTCCTGTTTGGCCCAGTTTGCAATTTCTGCGGAAGATGAACAGGAATAGCGAGAAACAATGAGAGACTAGCTGGAGGTGTTTGGACGGGCAAATTTAACTCTCATTTCCCACCAGGAAGAGGAAATAACCAAAGGCTCAGCGTGCCGTGCCGGAACCAGATTAGGGCCTGAAGCCATCCTGCGGTGTTGCGGCCAGGTCACAAGAAAGCGAGTTGAAGAAAGGAGCTCAGGGGCACTGTAATTCACAAACCTGCAGAGTTATAAATGACAGCTATCGTCCAAAAATAGACTGAAGTAAGGCTGCCAAGAGGACTTGAAAGCGGGGCAGAATTGCAGGAAACCGATTTCAGGAGGTAGACTGGAATTGCATTGAAAGCATAGGAAAAGAGGCAGAACGTCCACAATGATGCACTTGGCCAAAAGGGTGTATGCGTTTTTTCCTGAATATATTCAGGAAAAAACGCATACGCCCTTTTTGGCCAACCAAGCAAGCTTGCAAAGGAAATCTGCACTACAATGAAGTCTCACTTCCCCCCGGTCAAAAGGGCCATCTGAAAAAAGTGTAAAATCCAGAAAGGCAGGACAGGCCATGGAGAACTGGGAGCCTTGTTATGCTGATGGGCGGGATGTAAATTGCCAACAACCACTCGGGAGAAGTGTATGGTGTTTCCTGAAACATCTAAAAAACAAAGCAACAGAACCTAGGGCACTTCCACTTATGGTCCTATAGCTTAGGGAAATTAAAATCAAAAAGACACAGCCACCCCAAAGTTTGGAACGGCTCTGTTTACAAGAACCTCGTTTACAGTACAAGTTCAACATCGCAGAAAGTGAAAAATGGATAAAGAAGTTGTGGTATTCACTTACAAAGCAATATCACTCAGCAATGAAATCTATGTCATCAGGCCCTTAGCAGCACAATGAGTGGATTCAGGTATGATGATTCTAACTGAAATAAGTCACACAGAAAAAGAAACATCATAAGATATCAGTAATACACAGAATGGAAACTTGGCTACACAGGAACTGAATTACAGAACAGAACTGGGTCACAAATTTAGAAAAACAACTTATGCTTGCTTAAGGGTAAAGGTGAGTTGGGGTGCTGCATGAAACCAGAGATTGAAATGAGCACAGATAAAGTTCCTTAAGCCAAATATGGAATAGACAAGAGCTACTCCTTGCTCAACGAAATGGACTCAACACCGCATATTAAACGCCTAAGAATGTACCTGACTAGTAAGTATCGTAAAACCTATGGATTGCTATGTCTCCGAAAGAGAATCAAGCATGTGTACAGGGGCATAAACGCAGCAGTGATAGGATTGGAGAGGTTCGGTGAGCAAATGAAGACCCTTTGAAGTCATATTGCATGGTACCCATTCCACGGGTCTCAACTCTCCAGGTTTAAGGTATTCTTCCTTCAGCTAAAACATGCATGTGGAACCCAAGTATGATCAACCATGTGAACGGGAGACGTGTTCAAATATGTCTCAGTTTTCCTCCCCTGGTACTCGGGTGCAACATTCCAGACGCTTTACTAACACTCTCCCCACTTGGAGAGTCAGCGCCTTTAACCTCCTGTTTGGCCCAGTTTGCAATTTCTGCGGAAGATGAACAGGAATAGCGAGAACCAATGAGAGGCTAGCTGGAGGTGTTTGGACGGGCAAATTTAACTCTCATTTCCCACCAGGAAGAGGAAATAACCAAAGGCTCAGCGTGCCGTACCGGAACCAGATTAGGTCCTGAAGCCATCCTGCGGTGTTGCGGCCAGCTCAAAAGAAAGCGAGTTGAAGAAAGGAGCTCAGGGGCACTGTAATTCACAAACCTGCAGAGTTATAAATGACAGCTATCGTCCAAAAATAGACTGAAGTAAGGCTGCCAAGAGGACTTGAAAGCGGGGCAGAATTGCAGGAAACCGATTTCAGGAGGTAGACTGGAATTGCATTGAAAGCATAGGAAAAGAGGCAGAACGTCCACAATGATGCACTTGGCCAAAAAGGGCGTATGCGTTTTTTCCTGAATATATTCAGGAAAAAACGCATACGCCCTTTTTGGCCAACCAAGCAAGCTTGCAAAGGAAATCTGCACTACAATGAAGTCTCACTTCCCCCCGGTCAAAAGGGCCATCTGAAAAAAGTGTAAAATCCAGAAAGGCAGGACAGGCCATGGAGAACTGGGAGCCTTGTTATGCTGATGGGCGGGATGTAAATTGCCAACAACCACTCGGGAGAAGTGTATGGTGTTTCCTGAAACATCTAAAAAACAAAGCAACAGAACCTAGGGCACTTCCACTTATGGTCCTATAGCTTAGGGAAATTAAAATCAAAAAGACACAGCCACCCCAAAGTTTGGAACGGCTCTGTTTACAAGAACCTCGTTTACAGTACAAGTTCAACATCGCAGAAAGTGAAAAATGGATAAAGAAGTTGTGGTATTTACTTACAAAGCAATATCACTCAGCAATGAAATCTGTGTCATCAGGCCCTTAGCAGCACAATGAGTGGATTCAGGTATGATGATTCTAACTGAAGTAAGTCACACAGAAAAAGAAACATCATAAGTTATCAGTAATACACGGAATGTAAACTTGGCTACACAGGAACTGAATTACAGAACAGAACAGGGTCTCAAATTTAGAAAAACAACTTATGCTTGCTTAAGGGTAAAGGTGAGTTGGGGTGCTGCATAAAACCAGAGATTGAAATGAGCACAGATAAAGTTCCTTAAGTCAAATATGGAATAGACAAGAGCTACTCCTTGCTCAACGAAATGGACTCAACACCGCATATTAAACGCCTAAGAATGTACCTGACTAGTAAGTATCGTAAAACCTATGGATTGCTATGTCTCCGAAAGCGAATCAAGCATGTGTACAGGGGCATAAACGCAGCAGTGATAGGATTGGAGAGGTTCGGTGAGCAAATGAAGACCCTTTGAAGTCATATTGCATGGTACCCATTCCACGGGTCTCAACTCTCCAGGTTTAAGGTATTCTTCCTTCAGCTAAAACATGCATGTGGAACCCAAGTATGATCAACCATGTGAACGGGAGACGTGTTCAAATATGTCTCAGTTTTCCTCCCCTGGTACTCGGGTGCAACATTCCAGACGCTTTACTAACACTCTCCCCACTTGGAGAGTCAGCGCCTTTAACCTCCTGTTTGGCACAGTTTGCAATTTCTGCGGAAGATGAACAGGAATAGCGAGAACCAATGAGAGACTAGCTGGAGGTGTTTGGACGGGCAAATTTAACTCTCATTTCCCACCAGGAAGAGGAAATAACCAAAGGCTCAGCGTGCCGTGCCGGAACCAGATTAGGGCCTGAAGCCATCCTGCGGTGTTGCGGCCAGGTCACAAGAAAGCGAGTTGAAGAAAGGAGCTCAGGGGCACTGTAATTCACAAACCTGCAGAGTTATAAATGACAGCTATCGTCCAAAAATAGACTGAAGTAAGGCTGCCAAGAGGACTTGAAAGCGGGGCAGAATTGCAGGAAACCGATTTCAGGAGGTAGACTGGAATTGCATTGAAAGCATAGGAAAAGAGGCAGAACGTCCACAATGATGCACTTGGCCAAAAAGGGCGTATGCGTTTTTTCCTGAATATATTCAGGAAAAAACGCATACGCCCTTTTTGGCCAACCAAGCAAGCTTGCAAAGGAAATCTGCACTACAATGAAGTCTCACTTCCCCCCGGTCAAAAGGGCCATCTGAAAAAAGTGTAAAATCCAGAAAGGCAGGACAGGCCATGGAGAACTGGGAGCCTTGTTATGCTGATGGGCGGGATGTAAATTGCCAACAGACACTTGGGAGAAGTGTATGGTGTTTCCTGAAACATCTAAAAAACAATGCAACAGAGCCTAGGGCACTGCCACTTATGGTCCTATAGCTTAGGGAAATTAAAATCAAAAAGACACAGCCACCTCAAAGTTTGGGACGCCTCTGTTTACAAGAACCTCGTTTACAGTACAAGTTCAACATCGCAGAAAGTGAAAAATGGATAAAGAAGTTGTGGTATTTACTTACAAAGCAATATCACTCAGCAATGAAATCTATGTCATCAGGCCCTTAGCATCACAATGAGTGGATTCAGGTATGATGATTCTAACTGAAATAAGTCACACAGAAAAAGAAACATCATAAGATATCAGTAATACACGGAATGTAAACTTGGCTACACAGGAACTGAATTACAGAACAGAACAGGGTCTCAAATTTAGAAAACCAACTTATGCTTGCTTAAGGGGAAAGGTGAGTTGGGGTGCTGCATAAAACCAGAGATTGAAATGAGCACAGATAAAGTTCCTTAAGCCAAATATGGAATAGACAAGAGCTACTCCTTGCTCAACGAAATGGACTCAACACCGCATATTAAACGTCTAAGAATGTACCTGACTAGTAAGTATCTTAAAACCTATGGATTGCTATGTCTCCGAAAGAGAATCAAGCATGTGTACAGGGGCATAAACGCAGCAGTGATAGGATTGGAGAGGTTCGGTGAGCAAATGAAGACCCTTTGAAGTCATATTGCATGGTACCCATTACACGGGTCTTAACTCTCCAGGTTTAAGGTATTCTTCCTTCAGCTAAAACATGCATGTGGAACCCAAGTATGATCAACCATGTGAACGGGAGACGTGTTCAAATATGTCTCAGTTTTCCTCCCCTGGTACTCGGGTGCAACATTCTAGACGCTTTACTAACACTCTCCCCACTTGGAGAGTCAGCGCCTTTAACCTCCTGTTTGGCCCAGTTTGCAATTTCTGCGGAAGATGAACAGGAATAGCGAGAAACAATGAGAGACTAGCTGGAGGTGTTTGGACGGGCAAATTTAACTCTCATTTCCCACCAGGAAGAGGAAATAACCAAAGGCTCAGCGTGCCGTGCCGGAACCAGATTAGGGCCTGAAGCCATCCTGTGGTGTTGCGGCCAGGTCACAAGAAAGCGAGTTGAAGAAAGGAGCTCAGGGGCACTGTAATTCACAAACCTGCAGAGTTATAAATGACAGCTATCGTCCAAAAATAGACTGAAGTAAGGCTGCCAAGAGGACTTGAAAGCGGGGCAGAATTGCAGGAAACCGATTTCAGGAGGTAGACTGGAATTGCATTGAAAGCATAGGAAAAGAGGCAGAACGTCCACAATGATGCACTTGGCCAAAAAGGGCGTATGCGTTTTTTCCTGAATATATTCAGGAAAAAACGCATACGCCCTTTTTGGCCAACCAAGCAAGCTTGCAAAGGAAATCTGCACTACAATGAAGTCTCACTTCCCCCCGGTCAAAAGGGCCATCTGAAAAAAGTGTAAAATCCAGAAAGGCAGGACAGGCCATGGAGAACTGGGAGCCTTGTTATGCTGATGGGCGGGATGTAAATTGCCAACAACCACTCGGGAGAAGTGTATGGTGTTTCCTGAAACATCTAAAAAACAAAGCAACAGAACCTAGGGCACTTCCACTTATGGTCCTATAGCTTAGGGAAATTAAAATCAAAAAGACACAGCCACCCCAAAGTTTGGAACGGCTCTGTTTACAAGAACCTCGTTTACAGTACAAGTTCAACATCGCAGAAAGTGAAAAATGGATAAAGAAGTTGTGGTATTCACTTACAAAGCAATATCACTCAGCAATGAAATCTATGTCATCAGGCCCTTAGCAGCACAATGAGTGGATTCAGGTATGATGATTCTAACTGAAATAAGTCACACAGAAAAAGAAACATCATAAGATATCAGTAATACACAGAATGGAAACTTGGCTACACAGGAACTGAATTACAGAACAGAACTGGGTCACAAATTTAGAAAAACAACTTATGCTTGCTTAAGGGTAAAGGTGAGTTGGGGTGCTGCATAAAACCAGAGATTGAAATGAGCACAGATAAAGTTCCTTAAGCCAAATATGGAATAGACAAGAGCTACTCCTTGCTCAACGAAATGGACTCAACACCGCATATTAAACGCCTAAGAATGTACCTGACTAGTAAGTATCGTAAAACCTATGGATTGCTATGTCTCTGAAAGAGAATCAAGCATGTGTACAGGGGCATAAACGCAGCAGTGATAGGATTGGAGAGGTTCGGTGAGCAAATGAAGACCCTTTGAAGTCATATTGCATGGTACCCATTCCACGGGTCTCAACTCTCCAGGTTTAAGGTATTCTTCCTTCAGCTAAAACATGCATGTGGAACCCAAGTATGATCAACCATGTGAACGGGAGACGTGTTCAAATATGTCTCAGTTTTCCTCCCCTGGTACTCGGGTGCAACATTCCAGACGCTTTACTAACACTCTCCCCAATTGGAGAGTCAGCGCCTTTAACCTCCTGTTTGGCCCAGTTTGCAATTTCTGCGGAAGATGAACAGGAATAGCGAGAACCAATGAGAGGCTAGCTGGAGGTGTCTGGACGGGCAAATTTAACTCTCATTTCCCACCAGGAAGAGGAAATAACCAAAGGCTCAGCGTGCCGTACCGGAACCAGATTAGGCCCTGAAGCCATCCTGCGGTGTTGCGGCCAGCTCAAAAGAAAGCGAGTTGAAGAAAGGAGCTCAGGGGCACTGTAATTCACAAACCTGCAGAGTTATAAATGACAGCTATCGTCCAAAAATAGACTGAAGTAAGGCTGCCAAGAGGACTTGAAAGCGGGGCAGAATTGCAGGAAACCGATTTCAGGAGGTAGACTGGAATTGCATTGAAAGCATAGGAAAAGAGGCAGAACGTCCACAATGATGCACTTGGCCAAAAAGGGCGTATGCGTTTTTTCCTGAATATATTCAGGAAAAAACGCATACGCCCTTTTTGGCCAACCAAGCAAGCTTGCAAAGGAAATCTGCACTACAATGAAGTCTCACTTGCCCCCGGTCAAAAGGGCCATCTGAAAAAAGTGTAAAATCCAGAAAGGCAGGACAGGCCATGGAGAACTGGGAGCCTTGTTATGCTGATGGGCGGGATGTAAATTGCCAACAACCACTCGGGAGAAGTGTATGGTGTTTCCTGAAACATCTAAAAAACAAAGCAACAGAACCTAGGGCACTTCCACTTATGGTCCTATAGCTTAGGGAAATTAAAATCAAAAAGACACAGCCACCCCAAAGTTTGGAACGGCTCTGTTTACAAGAACCTCGTTTACAGTACAAGTTCAACATCGCAGAAAGTGAAAAATGGATAAAGAAGTTGTGGTATTTACTTACAAAGCAATATCACTCAGCAATGAAATCTGTGTCATCAGGCCCTTAGCAGCACAATGAGTGGATTCAGGTATGATGATTCTAACTGAAGTAAGTCACACAGAAAAAGAAACATCATAAGATATCAGTAATACACGGAATGTAAACTTGGCTACACAGGAACTGAATTACAGAACAGAACAGGGTCTCAAATTTAGAAAAACAACTTATGCTTGCTTAAGGGTAAAGGTGAGTTGGGGTGCTGCATAAAACCAGAGATTGAAATGAGCACAGATAAAGTTCCTTAAGTCAAATATGGAATAGACAAGAGCTACTCCTTGCTCAACGAAATGGACTCAACACCGCATATTAAACGCCTAAGAATGTACCTGACTAGTAAGTATCGTAAAACCTATGGATTGCTATGTCTCCGAAAGAGAATCAAGCATGTGTACAGGGGCATAAACGCAGCAGTGATAGGATTGGAGAGGTTCGGTGAGCAAATGAAGACCCTTTGAAGAAATATTGCATGGTACCCATTCCACGGGTCTCAACTCTCCAGGTTTAAGGTATTCTTCCTTCAGCTAAAACATGCATGTGGAACCCAAGTATGATCAACCATGTGAACGGGAGACGTGTTCAAATATGTCTCAGTTTTCCTCCCCTGGTACTCGCGTGCAACATTCCAGACGCTTTACTAACACTCTCCCCACTTGGAGAGTCAGCGCCTTTAACCTCCTGTTTGGCCCAGTTTGCAATTTCTGCGGAAGATGAACAGGAATAGCGAGAACCAATGAGAGGCTAGCTGGAGGTGTCTGGACGGGCAAATTTAACTCTCATTTCCCACGAGGAAGAGGAAATAACCAAAGGCTCAGCGTGCCGTACCGGAACCAGATTAGGGCCTGAAGCCATCCTGCGGTGTTGCGGCCAGCTCAAAAGAAAGCGAGTTGAAGAAAGGAGCTCAGGGGCACTGTAATTCACAAACCTGCAGAGTTATAAATGACAGCTATCGTCCAAAAATAGACTGAAGTAAGGCTGCCAAGAGGACTTGAAAGCGGGGCAGAATTGCAGGAAACCGATTTCAGGAGGTAGACTGGAATTGCATTGAAAGCATAGGAAAAGAGGCAGAACGTCCACAATGATGCACTTGGCCAAAAAGGGCGTATGCGTTTTTTCCTGAATATATTCAGGAAAAAACGCATACGCCCTTTTTGGCCAACCAAGCAAGCTTGCAAAGGAAATCTGCACTACAATGAAGTCTCACTTGCCCCCGGTCAAAAGGGCCATCTGAAAAAAGTGTAAAATCCAGAAAGGCAGGACAGGCCATGGAGAACTGGGAGCCTTGTTATGCTGATGGGCGGGATGTAAATTGCCAACAACCACTCGGGAGAAGTGTATGGTGTTTCCTGAAACATCTAAAAAACAAAGCAACAGAACCTAGGGCACTTCCACTTATGGTCCTATAGCTTAGGGAAATTAAAATCAAAAAGACACAGCCACCCCAAAGTTTGGAACGGCTCTGTTTACAAGAACCTCGTTTACAGTACAAGTTCAACATCGCAGAAAGTGAAAAATGGATAAAGAAGTTGTGGTATTCACTTACAAAGCAATATCACTCAGCAATGAAATCTATGTCATCAGGCCCTTAGCAGCACAATGAGTGGATTCAGGTATGATGATTCTAACTGAAATAAGTCACACAGAAAAAGAAACATCATAAGATATCAGTAATACACAGAATGGAAACTTGGCTACACAGGAACTGAATTACAGAACAGAACTGGGTCACAAATTTAGAAAAACAACTTATGCTTGCTTAAGGGTAAAGGTGAGTTGGGGTGCTGCATAAAACCAGAGATTGAAATGAGCACAGATAAAGTTCCTTAAGCCAAATATGGAATAGACAAGAGCTACTCCTTGCTCAACGAAATGGACTCAACACCGCATATTAAACGCCTAAGAATGTACCTGACTAGTAAGTATCGTAAAACCTATGGATTGCTATGTCTCTGAAAGAGAATCAAGCATGTGTACAGGGGCATAAACGCAGCAGTGATAGGATTGGAGAGGTTCGGTGAGCAAATGAAGACCCTTTGAAGTCATATTGCATGGTACCCATTCCACGGGTCTCAACTCTCCAGGTTTAAGGTATTCTTCCTTCAGCTAAAACATGCATGTGGAACCCAAGTATGATCAACCATGTGAACGGGAGACGTGTTCAAATATGTCTCAGTTTTCCTCCCCTGGTACTCGGGTGCAACATTCCAGACGCTTTACTAACACTCTCCCCAATTGGAGAGTCAGCGCCTTTAACCTCCTGTTTGGCCCAGTTTGCAATTTCTGCGGAAGATGAACAGGAATAGCGAGAACCAATGAGAGGCTAGCTGGAGGTGTCTGGACGGGCAAATTTAACTCTCATTTCCCACCAGGAAGAGGAAATAACCAAAGGCTCAGCGTGCCGTACCGGAACCAGATTAGGCCCTGAAGCCATCCTGCGGTGTTGCGGCCAGCTCAAAAGAAAGCGAGTTGAAGAAAGGAGCTCAGGGGCACTGTAATTCACAAACCTGCAGAGTTATAAATGACAGCTATCGTCCAAAAATAGACTGAAGTAAGGCTGCCAAGAGGACTTGAAAGCGGGGCAGAATTGCAGGAAACCGATTTCAGGAGGTAGACTGGAATTGCATTGAAAGCATAGGAAAAGAGGCAGAACGTCCACAATGATGCACTTGGCCAAAAAGGGCGTATGCGTTTTTTCCTGAATATATTCAGGAAAAAACGCATACGCCCTTTTTGGCCAACCAAGCAAGCTTGCAAAGGAAATCTGCACTACAATGAAGTCTCACTTGCCCCCGGTCAAAAGGGCCATCTGAAAAAAGTGTAAAATCCAGAAAGGCAGGACAGGCCATGGAGAACTGGGAGCCTTGTTATGCTGATGGGCGGGATGTAAATTGCCAACAACCACTCGGGAGAAGTGTATGGTGTTTCCTGAAACATCTAAAAAACAAAGCAACAGAACCTAGGGCACTTCCACTTATGGTCCTATAGCTTAGGGAAATTAAAATCAAAAAGACACAGCCACCCCAAAGTTTGGAACGGCTCTGTTTACAAGAACCTCGTTTACAGTACAAGTTCAACATCGCAGAAAGTGAAAAATGGATAAAGAAGTTGTGGTATTTACTTACAAAGCAATATCACTCAGCAATGAAATCTGTGTCATCAGGCCCTTAGCAGCACAATGAGTGGATTCAGGTATGATGATTCTAACTGAAGTAAGTCACACAGAAAAAGAAACATCATAAGATATCAGTAATACACGGAATGTAAACTTGGCTACACAGGAACTGAATTACAGAACAGAACAGGGTCTCAAATTTAGAAAAACAACTTATGCTTGCTTAAGGGTAAAGGTGAGTTGGGGTGCTGCATAAAACCAGAGATTGAAATGAGCACAGATAAAGTTCCTTAAGTCAAATATGGAATAGACAAGAGCTACTCCTTGCTCAACGAAATGGACTCAACACCGCATATTAAACGCCTAAGAATGTACCTGACTAGTAAGTATCGTAAAACCTATGGATTGCTATGTCTCCGAAAGAGAATCAAGCATGTGTACAGGGGCATAAACGCAGCAGTGATAGGATTGGAGAGGTTCGGTGAGCAAATGAAGACCCTTTGAAGAAATATTGCATGGTACCCATTCCACGGGTCTCAACTCTCCAGGTTTAAGGTATTCTTCCTTCAGCTAAAACATGCATGTGGAACCCAAGTATGATCAACCATGTGAACGGGAGACGTGTTCAAATATGTCTCAGTTTTCCTCCCCTGGTACTCGGGTGCAACATTCCAGACGCTTTACTAACACTCTCCCCACTTGGAGAGTCAGCGCCTTTAACCTCCTGTTTGGCCCAGTTTGCAATTTCTGCGGAAGATGAACAGGAATAGCGAGAACCAATGAGAGGCTAGCTGGAGGTGTCTGGACGGGCAAATTTAACTCTCATTTCCCACGAGGAAGAGGAAATAACCAAAGGCTCAGCGTGCCGTACCGGAACCAGATTAGGGCCTGAAGCCATCCTGCGGTGTTGCGGCCAGCTCAAAAGAAAGCGAGTTGAAGAAAGGAGCTCAGGGGCACTGTAATTCACAAACCTGCAGAGTTATAAATGACAGCTATCGTCCAAAAATAGACTGAAGTAAGGCTGCCAAGAGGACTTGAAAGCGGGGCAGAATTGCAGGAAACCGATTTCAGGAGGTAGACTGGAATTGCATTGAAAGCATAGGAAAAGAGGCAGAACGTCCACAATGATGCACTTGGCCAAAAAGGGCGTATGCGTTTTTTCCTGAATATATTCAGGAAAAAACGCATACGCCCTTTTTGGCCAACCAAGCAAGCTTGCAAAGGAAATCTTCACTACAATGAAGTCTCACTTCCCCCCGGTCAAAAGGGCCATCTGAAAAAAGTGTAAAATCCAGAAAGGCAGGACAGGCCATGGAGAACTGGGAGCCTTGTTATGCTGATGGGCGGGATGTAAATTGCCAACAGACACTTGGGAGAAGTGTATGGTGTTTCCTGAAACATCTAAAAAACAAAGCAACAGAGCCTAGGGCACTGCCACTTATGGTCCTATAGCTTAGGGAAATTAAAATCAAAAAGACACAGCCACCCCAAAGTTTGGGACGCCTCTGTTTACAAGAACCTCGTTTACAGTACAAGTTCAACATCGCAGAAAGTGAAAAATGGATAAAGAAGATGTGGTATTCACTTACAAAGCAATATCACTCAGCAATGAAATCTGTGTCATCAGGCCCTTAGCAGCACAATGAGTGGATTCAGGTATGATGATTCTAACTGAAGTAAGTCACACAGAAAAAGAAACATCATAAGATATCAGTAATACACGGAATGTAAACTTGGCTACACAGGAACTGAATTACAGAACAGAACAGGGTCTCAAATTTAGAAAACCAACTTATGCTTGCTTAAGGGTAAAGGTGAGTTGGGGTGCTGCATAAAACCAGAGATTGAAATGAGCACAGATAAAGTTCCTTAAGTCAAATATGGAATAGACAAGAGCTACTCCTTGCTCAACGAAATGGACTCAACACCGCATATTAAACGCCTAAGAATGTACCTGACTAGTAAGTATCGTAAAACCTATGGATTGCTATGTCTCTGAAAGAGAATCAAGCATGTGTACAGGGGCATAAACGCAGCAGTGATAGGATTGGAGAGGTTCGGTGAGCAAATGAAGACCCTTTGAAGTCATATTGCATGGTACCCATTCCACGGGTCTCAACTCTCCAGGTTTAAGGTATTCTTCCTTCAGCTAAAACATGCATGTGGAACCCAAGTATGATCAACCATGTGAACGGGAGACGTGTTCAAATATGTCTCAGTTTTCCTCCCCTGGTACTCGGGTGCAACATTCCAGACGCTTTACTAACACTCTCCCCACTTGGAGAGTCAGCGCCTTTAACCTCCTGTTTGGCCCAGTTTGCAATTCCTGGGAAGATGAACAGGAATAGCGAGAACCAATGAGAGACTAGCTGGAGGTGTCTGGACGGCCAAATTTAACTCTCATTTCCCACCAGGAAGAGGAAATAACCAAAGGCTCAGCGTGCCGTGCCGGAACCAGATTAGGGCCTGAAGCCATCCTGCGGTGTTGCGGCCAGGTCACAAGAAAGCGAGTTGAAGAAAGGAGCTCAGGGGCACTGTAATTCACAAACCTGCAGAGTTATAAATGACAGCTATCGTCCAAAAATAGACTGAAGTAAGGCTGCCAAGAGGACTTGAAAGCGGGGCAGAATTGCAGGAAACCGATTTCAGGAGGTAGACTGGAATTGCATTGAAAGCATAGGAAAAGAGGCAGAACGTCCACAATGATGCACTTGGCCAAAAAGGGCGTATGCGTTTTTTCCTGAATATATTCAGGAAAAAACGCATACGCCCTTTTTGGCCAACCAAGCAAGCTTGCAAAGGAAATCTGCACTACAATGAAGTCTCACTTCCCCCCGGTCAAAAGGGCCATCTGAAAAAAGTGTAAAATCCAGAAAGGCAGGACAGGCCATGGAGAACTGGGAGCCTTGTTATGCTGATGGGCGGGATGTAAATTGCCAACAGACACTTGGGAGAAGTGTATGGTGTTTCCTGAAACATCTAAAAAACAATGCAACAGAGCCTAGGGCACTGCCACTTATGGTCCTATAGCTTAGGGAAATTAAAATCAAAAAGACACAGCCACCTCAAAGTTTGGGACGCCTCTGTTTACAAGAACCTCGTTTACAGTACAAGTTCAACATCGCAGAAAGTGAAAAATGGATAAAGAAGTTGTGGTATTTACTTACAAAGCAATATCACTCAGCAATGAAATCTATGTCATCAGGCACTTAGCATCACAATGAGTGGATTCAGGTATGATGATTCTAACTGAAATAAGTCACACAGAAAAAGAAACATCATAAGATATCAGTAATACACGGAATGTAAACTTGGCTACACAGGAACTGAATTACAGAACAGAACAGGGTCTCAAATTTAGAAAACCAACTTATGCTTGCTTAAGGGGAAAGGTGAGTTGGGGTGCTGCATAAAACCAGAGATTGAAATGAGCACAGATAAAGTTCCTTAAGTCAAATATGGAATAGACAAGAGCTACTCCTTGCTCAACGAAATGGACTCAACACCGCATATTAAACGTCTAAGAATGTACCTGACTAGTAAGTATCTTAAAACCTATGGATTGCTATGTCTCCGAAAGAGAATCAAGCATGTGTACAGGGGCATAAACGCAGCAGTGATAGGATTGGAGAGGTTCGGTGAGCAAATGAAGACCCTTTGAAGTCATATTGCATGGTACCCATTACACGGGTCTTAACTCTCCAGGTTTAAGGTATTCTTCCTTCAGCTAAAACATGCATGTGGAACCCAAGTATGATCAACCATGTGAACGGGAGACGTGTTCAAATATGTCTCAGTTTTCCTCCCCTGGTACTCGGGTGCAACATTCCAGACGCTTTACTAACACTCTCCCCACTTGGAGAGTCAGCGCCTTTAACCTCCTGTTTGGCCCAGTTTGCAATTTCTGCGGAAGATGAACAGGAATAGCGAGAACCAATGAGAGGCTAGCTGGAGGTGTCTGGACGGGCAAATTTAACTCTCATTTCCCACCAGGAAGAGGAATTAAGCAAAGGCTCAGCATGCCGGGCCGGAACCAGATTAGGGCCTGAAGCCATCCTGCGGTGTTGCGGCCAGGTCACAAGAAAGCGAGTTGAAGAAAGGAGCTCAGGGGCACTGTAATTCACAAACCTGCAGAGTTATAAATGACAGCTATCGTCCAAAAATAGACTGACGTAAGGCTGCCAAGAGGACTTGAAAGCGGGGCAGAATTGCAAGAAACCGATTTCAGGAGGTAGACTGGAATTGCATTGAAAGCATAGGAAAAGAGGCAGAACGTCCACAATGATGCACTTGGCCAAAAAGGGCGTATGCGTTTTTTCCTGAATATATTCAGGAAAAAACGCATACGCCCTTTTTGGCCAACCAAGCAAGCTTGCAAAGGAAATCTGCACTACAATGAAGTCTCACTTCCCCCCGGTCAAAAGGGCCATCTGAAAAAAGTGTAAAATCCAGAAAGGCAGGACAGGCCATGGAGAACTGGGAGCCTTGTTATGCTGATGGGCGGGATGTAAATTGCCAACAGACACTCGGGAGAAGTGTATGGTGTTTCCTGAAACATCTAAAAAACAATGCAACAGAGCCTAGGGCACTGCCACTTATGGTCCTATAGCTTAGGGAAATTAAAATAAAAAAGACACAGCCACCCCAAAGTTTGGGACGCCTCTGTTTACAAGAACCTCGTTTACAGTACAAGTTCAACATCGCAGAAAGTGAAAAATGGATAAAGAAGTTTTTGTATTTACTTACAAAGCAATATCACTCAGCAATGAAATCTATGTCATCAGGCCCTTAGCATCACAATGAGTGGATTCAGGTATGATGATTCTAACTGAAATAAGTCACACAGAAAAAGAAACATCATAAGATATCAGTAATACACGGAATGTAAACTTGGCTACACAGGAACTGAATTACAGAACAGAACAGGGTCTCAAATTTAGAAAACCAACTTATGCTTGCTTAAGGGTAAAGGTGAGTTGGGGTGCTGCATAAAACCAGAGATTGAAATGAGCACAGATAAAGTTCCTTAAGTCAAATATGGAATAGACAAGAGCTACTCCTTGCTCAACGAAATGGACTCAACACCGCATATTAAACGCCTAAGAATGTACCTGACTAGTAAGTATCTTAAAACCTATGGATTGCTATGTCTCCGAAAGAGAATCAAGCATGTGTACAGGGGCATAAACGCAGCAGTGATAGGATTGGAGAGGTTCGGTGAGCAAATGAAGACCCTTTGAAGTCATATTGCATGGTACCCATTACACGGGTCTTAACTCTCCAGGTTTAAGGTATTCTTCCTTCAGCTAAAACATGCATGTGGAACCCAAGTATGATCAACCATGTGAACGGGAGACGTGTTCAAATATGTCTCAGTTTTCCTCCCCTGGTACTCGGGTGCAACATTCCAGACGCTTTACTAACACTCTCCCGACTTGGAGAGTCAGTCCCTTTAAACTCCTGTTTGGCCCAGTTTGCAATTTCTGCGGAAGATGAACAGGAATAGCGAGAACCAATGAGAGACTAGCTGGAGGTGTCTGGACGGGCAAATTTAACTCTCATTTCCCACCAGGAAGAGGAATTAACCAAAGGCTCAGCGTGCCGTGCCGGAACCAGATTAGGGCCTGAAGCCATCCTGCGGTGTTGCGGCCAGGTCACAAGAAAGCGAGTTGAAGAAAGGAGCTCAGGGGCACTGTAATTCACAAACCTGCAGAGTTATAAATGACAGCTATCGTCCAAAAATAGACTGACGTAAGGCTGCCAAGAGGACTTGAAAGCGGGGCAGAATTGCAAGAAACCGATTTCAGGAGGTAGACTGGAATTGCATTGAAAGCATAGGAAAAGAGGCAGAACGTCCACAATGATGCACTTGGCCAAAAAGGGCGTATGCGTTTTTTCCTGAATATATTCAGGAAAAAACGCATACGCCCTTTTTGGCCAACCAAGCAAGCTTGCAAAGGAAATCTGCACTACAATGAAGTCTCACTTCCCCCCGGTCAAAAGGGCCATCTGAAAAAAGTGTAAAATCCAGAAAGGCAGGACAGGCCATGGAGAACTGGGAGCCTTGTTATGCTGATGGGCGGGATGTAAATTGCCAACAGACACTCGGGAGAAGTGTATGGTGTTTCCTGAAACATCTAAAAAACAATGCAACAGAGCCTAGGGCACTGCCACTTATGGTCCTATAGCTTAGGGAAATTAAAATAAAAAAGACACAGCCACCCCAAAGTTTGGGACGCCTCTGTTTACAAGAACCTCGTTTACAGTACAAGTTCAACATCGCAGAAAGTGAAAAATGGATAAAGAAGTTTTTGTATTTACTTACAAAGCAATATCACTCAGCAATGAAATGTATGTCATCAGGCCCTTAGCATCACAATGAGTGGATTCAGGTATGATGATTCTAACTGAAATAAGTCACACAGAAAAAGAAACATCATAAGATATCAGTAATACACGGAATGTAAACTTGGCTACACAGGAACTGAATTACAGAACAGAACAGGGTCTCAAATTTAGAAAACCAACTTATGCTTGCTTAAGGGTAAAGGTGAGTTGGGGTGCTGCATAAAACCAGAGATTGAAATGAGCACAGATAAAGTTCCTTAAGTCAAATATGGAATAGACAAGAGCTACTCCTTGCTCAACGAAATGGACTCAACACCGCATATTAAACGCCTAAGAATGTACCTGACTAGTAAGTATCTTAAAACCTATGGATTGCTATGTCTCCGAAAGAGAATCAAGCATGTGTACAGGGGCATAAACGCAGCAGTGATAGGATTGGAGAGGTTCGGTGAGCAAATGAAGACCCTTTGAAGTCATATTGCATGGTACCCATTACACGGGTCTTAACTCTCCAGGTTTAAGGTATTCTTCCTTCAGCTAAAACATGCATGTGGAACCCAAGTATGATCAACCATGTGAACGGGAGACGTGTTCAAATATGTCTCAGTTTTCCTCCCCTGGTACTCGGGTGCAACATTCCAGACGCTTTACTAACACTCTCCCCACTTGGAGAGTCAGCGCCTTTAACCTCCTGTTTGGCCCAGTTTGCAATTTCTGCGGAAGATGAACAGGAATAGCGAGAACCAATGAGAGGCTAGCTGGAGGTGTCTGGACGGGCAAATTTAACTCTCATTTCCCACCAGGAAGAGGAATTAAGCAAAGGCTCAGCATGCCGGGCCGGAACCAGATTAGGGCCTGAAGCCATCCTGCGGTGTTGCGGCCAGGTCACAAGAAAGCGAGTTGAAGAAAGGAGCTCAGGGGCACTGTAATTCACAAACCTGCAGAGTTATAAATGACAGCTATCGTCCAAAAATAGACTGAAGTAAGGCTGCCAAGAGGACTTGAAAGCGGGGCAGAATTGCAAGAAACCGATTTCAGGAGGTAGACTGGAATTGCATTGAAAGCATAGGAAAAGAGGCAGAACGTCCACAATGATGCACTTGGCCAAAAAGGGCGTATGCGTTTTTTCCTGAATATATTCAGGAAAAAACGCATACGCCCTTTTTGGCCAACCAAGCAAGCTTGCAAAGGAAATCTGCACTACAATGAAGTCTCACTTCCCCCCGGTCAAAAGGGCCATCTGAAAAAAGTGTAAAATCCAGAAAGGCAGGACAGGCCATGGAGAACTGGGAGCCTTGTTATGCTGATGGGCGGGATGTAAATTGCCAACAGACACTCGGGAGAAGTGTATGGTGTTTCCTGAAACATCTAAAAAACAATGCAACAGAGCCTAGGGCACTGCCACTTATGGTCCTATAGCTTAGGGAAATTAAAATCAAAAAGACACAGCCACCCCAAAGTTTGGGACGCCTCTGTTTACAAGAACCTCGTTTACAGTACAAGTTCAACATCGCAGAAAGTGAAAAATGGATAAAGAAGTTTTTGTATTTACTTACAAAGCAATATCACTCAGCAATGAAATCTATGTCATCAGGCCCTTAGCATCACAATGAGTGGATTCAGGTATGATGATTCTAACTGAAATAAGTCACACAGAAAAAGAAACATCATAAGATATCAGTAATACACGGAATGTAAACTTGGCTACACAGGAACTGAATTACAGAACAGAACAGGGTCTCAAATTTAGAAAACCAACTTATGCTTGCTTAAGGGTAAAGGTGAGTTGGGGTGCTGCATAAAACCAGAGATTGAAATGAGCACAGATAAAGTTCCTTAAGTCAAATATGGAATAGACAAGAGCTACTCCTTGCTCAACGAAATGGACTCAACACCGCATATTAAACGCCTAAGAATGTACCTGACTAGTAAGTATCTTAAAACCTATGGATTGCTATGTCTCCGAAAGAGAATCAAGCATGTGTACAGGGGCATAAACGCAGCAGTGATAGGATTGGAGAGGTTCGGTGAGCAAATGAAGACCCTTTGAAGTCATATTGCATGGTACCCATTACACGGGTCTTAACTCTCCAGGTTTAAGGTATTCTTCCTTCAGCTAAAACATGCATGTGGAACCCAAGTATGATCAACCATGTGAACGGGAGACGTGTTCAAATATGTCTCAGTTTTCCTCCCCTGGTACTCGGGTGCAACATTCCAGACGCTTTACTAACACTCTCCCCACTTGGACAGTCAGTCCCTTTAAACTCCTGTTTGGCCCAGTTTGCAATTTCTGCGGAAGATGAACAGGAATAGCGAGAACCAATGAGAGACTAGCTGGAGGTGTCTGGACGGGCAAATTTAACTCTCATTTCCCACCAGGAAGAGGAATTAACCAAAGGCTCAGCGTGCCGTGCCGGAACCAGATTAGGGCCTGAAGCCATCCTGCGGTGTTGCGGCCAGCTCAAAAGAAACCGAGTTGAAGAAAGCTCAGGGGCACTGTAATTCACAAACCTGCAGAGTTATAAATGACAGCTATCGTCCAAAAATAGACTGAAGTAAGGCTGCCAAGAGGACTTGAAAGCGGGGCAGAATTGCAGGAAACCGATTTCAGGAGGTAGACTGGAATTGCATTGAAAGCATAGGAAAAGAGGCAGAACGTCCACAATACTGCACTTGGCCAAAAAGGGCGTATGCGTTTTTTCCTGAATATATTCAGGAAAAAACGCATACGCCCTTTTTGGCCAACCAAGCAAGCTTGCAAAGGAAATCTGCACTACAATGAAGTCTCACTTCCCCCTGGTCAAAAGGGCCATCTGAAAAAAGTGTAAAATCCAGAAAGGCAGGACAGGCCATGGAGAACTGGGAGCCTTGTTATGCTGATGGGCGGGATGTAAATTGCCAACAGACACTCGGGAGAAGTGTATGGTGTTTCCTGAAACATCTAAAAAACAAAGCAACAGAACCTAGGGCACTTCCACTTATGGTCCTATAGCTTAGGGAAATTAAAATCAAAAAGACACAGCCACCCCAAAGTTTGGGACGCCTCTGTTTACAAGAACCTCGTTTACAGTACAAGTTCAACATCGCAGAAAGTGAAAAATGGATAAAGAAGTTGTGGTATTTACTTACAAAGCAATATCACTCAGCAATGAAATCTATGTCATCAGGCACTTAGCATCACAATGAGTGGATTCAGGTATGATGATTCTAACTGAAATAAGTCACACAGAAAAAGAAACATCATAAGATATCAGTAATACACGGAATGTAAACTTGGCTACACAGGAACTGAATTACAGAACAGAACAGGGTCTCAAATTTAGAAAACCAACTTATGCTTGCTTAAGGGTAAAGGTGAGTTGGGGTGCTGCATAAAACCAGAGATTGAAATGAGCACAGATAAAGTTCCTTAAGTCAAATATGGAATAGACAAGAGCTACTCCTTGCTCAACGAAATGGACTCAACACCGCATATTAAACGCCTAAGAATGTACCTGACTAGTAAGTATCTTAAAACCTATGGATTGCTATGTCTCCGAAAGAGAATCAAGCATGTGTACAGGGGCATAAACGCAGCAGTGATAGGATTGGAGAGGTTCGGTGAGCAAATGAAGACCCTTTGAAGTCATATTGCATGGTACCCATTACACGGGTCTTAACTCTCCAGGTTTAAGGTATTCTTCCTTCAGCTAAAACATGCATGTGGAACCCAAGTATGATCAACCATGTGAACGGGAGACGTGTTCAAATATGTCTCAGTTTTCCTCCCCTGGTACTCGGGTGCAACATTCCAGACGCTTTACTAACACTCTCCCCACTTGGAGAGTCAGCGCCTTTAACCTCCTGTTTGGCCCAGTTTGCAATTTCTGCGGAAGATGAACAGGAATAGCGAGAACCAATGAGAGGCTAGCTGGAGGTGTCTGGACGGGCAAATTTAACTCTCATTTCCCACCAGGAAGAGGAATTAAGCAAAGGCTCAGCATGCCGGGCCGGAACCAGATTAGGGCCTGAAGCCATCCTGCGGTGTTGCGGCCAGGTCACAAGAAAGCGAGTTGAAGAAAGGAGCTCAGGGGCACTGTAATTCACAAACCTGCAGAGTTATAAATGACAGCTATCGTCCAAAAATAGACTGAAGTAAGGCTGCCAAGAGGACTTGAAAGCGGGGCAGAATTGCAAGAAACCGATTTCAGGAGGTAGACTGGAATTGCATTGAAAGCATAGGAAAAGAGGCAGAACGTCCACAATGATGCACTTGGCCAAAAAGGGCGTATGCGTTTTTTCCTGAATATATTCAGGAAAAAACGCATACGCCCTTTTTGGCCAACCAAGCAAGCTTGCAAAGGAAATCTGCACTACAATGAAGTCTCACTTCCCCCCGGTCAAAAGGGCCATCTGAAAAAAGTGTAAAATCCAGAAAGGCAGGACAGGCCATGGAGAACTGGGAGCCTTGTTATGCTGATGGGCGGGATGTAAATTGCCAACAGACACTCGGGAGAAGTGTATGGTGTTTCCTGAAACATCTAAAAAACAATGCAACAGAGCCTAGGGCACTGCCACTTATGGTCCTATAGCTTAGGGAAATTAAAATAAAAAAGACACAGCCACCCCAAAGTTTGGGACGCCTCTGTTTACAAGAACCTCGTTTACAGTACAAGTTCAACATCGCAGAAAGTGAAAAATGGATAAAGAAGTTTTTGTATTTACTTACAAAGCAATATCACTCAGCAATGAAATCTATGTCATCAGGCCCTTAGCATCACAATGAGTGGATTCAGGTATGATGATTCTAACTGAAATAAGTCACACAGAAAAAGAAACATCATAAGATATCAGTAATACACGGAATGTAAACTTGGCTACACAGGAACTGAATTACAGAACAGAACAGGGTCTCAAATTTAGAAAACCAACTTATGCTTGCTTAAGGGTAAAGGTGAGTTGGGGTGCTGCATAAAACCAGAGATTGAAATGAGCACAGATAAAGTTCCTTAAGTCAAATATGGAATAGACAAGAGCTACTCCTTGCTCAACGAAATGGACTCAACACCGCATATTAAACGCCTAAGAATGTACCTGACTAGTAAGTATCTTAAAACCTATGGATTGCTATGTCTCCGAAAGAGAATCAAGCATGTGTACAGGGGCATAAACGCAGCAGTGATAGGATTGGAGAGGTTCGGTGAGCAAATGAAGACCCTTTGAAGTCATATTGCATGGTACCCATTACACGGGTCTTAACTCTCCAGGTTTAAGGTATTCTTCCTTCAGCTAAAACATGCATGTGGAACCCAAGTATGATCAACCATGTGATCGGGAGACGTGTTCAAATATGTCTCAGTTTTCCTCCCCTGGTACTCGGGTGCAACATTCCAGACGCTTTACTAACACTCTCCCCACTTGGAGAGTCAGCGCCTTTAACCTCCTGTTTGGCCCAGTTTGCAATTTCTGCGGAAGATGAACAGGAATAGCGAGAACCAATGAGAGGCTAGCTGGAGGTGTCTGGACGGGCAAATTTAACTCTCATTTCCCACCGGGAAGAGGAATTCACCAAAGGCTCAGCATGCCGGGCCGGAACCAGATTAGGGCCTGAAGCCATCCTGCGGTGTTGCGGCCAGGTCACAAGAAAGCGAGTTGAAGAAAGGAGCTCAGGGGCACTGTAATTCACAAACCTGCAGAGTTATAAATGACAGCTATCGTCCAAAAATAGACTGAAGTAAGGCTGCCAAGAGGACTTGAAAGCGGGGCAGAATAGCAAGAAACCGATTTCAGGAGGTAGACTGGAATTGCATTGAAAGCATAGGAAAAGAGGCAGAACGTCCACAATGATGCACTTGGCCAAAAAGGGCGTATGCGTTTTTTCCTGAATATATTCAGGAAAAAACGCATACGCCCTTTTTGGCCAACCAAGCAAGCTTGCAAAGGAAATCTGCACTACAATGAAGTCTCACTTCCCCCCGGTCAAAAGGGCCATCTGAAAAAAGTGTAAAATCCAGAAAGGCAGGACAGGCCATGGAGAACTGGGAGCCTTGTTATGCTGATGGGCGGGATGTAAATTGCCAACAGACACTCGGGAGAAGTGTATGGTGTTTCCTGAAACATCTAAAAAACAAAGCAACAGAGCCTAGGGCACTGCCACTTATGGTCCTATAGCTTAGGGAAATTAAAATCAAAAAGACACAGCCACCCCAAAGTTTGGGACGCCTCTGTTTACAAGAACCTCGTTTACAGTACAAGTTCAACATCGCAGAAAGTGAAAAATGGATAAAGAAGTTTTTGTATTTACTTACAAAGCAATATCACTCAGCAATGAAATCTATGTCATCAGGCCCTTAGCATCACAATGAGTGGATTCAGGTATGATGATTCTAACTGAAATAAGTCACACAGAAAAAGAAACATCATAAGATATCAGTAATACACGGAATGTAAACTTGGCTACACAGGAACTGAATTACAGAACAGAACAGGGTCTCAAATTTAGAAAACCAACTTATGCTTGCTTAAGGGTAAAGGTGAGTTGGGGTGCTGCATAAAACCAGAGATTGAAATGAGCACAGATAAAGTTCCTTAAGTCAAATATGGAATAGACAAGAGCTACTCCTTGCTCAACGAAATGGACTCAACACCGCATATTAAACGCCTAAGAATGTACCTGAATAGTAAGTATCTTAAAACCTATGGATTGCTATGTCTCCGAAAGAGAATCAAGCATGTGTACAGGGGCATAAACGCAGCAGTGATAGGATTGGAGAGGTTCGGTGAGCAAATGAAGACCCTTTGAAGTCATATTGCATGGTACCCATTACACGGGTCTTAACTCTCCAGGTTTAAGGTATTCTTCCTTCAGCTAAAACATGCATGTGGAACCCAAGTATGATCAACCATGTGAACGGGAGACGTGTTCAAATATGTCTCAGTTTTCCTCCCCTGGTACTCGGGTGCAACATTCCAGACGCTTTACTAACACTCTCCCCACTTGGACAGTCAGTCCCTTTAAACTCCTGTTTGGCCCAGTTTGCAATTTCTGCGGAAGATGAACAGGAATAGCGAGAACCAATGAGAGACTAGCTGGAGGTGTCTGGACGGGCAAATTTAACTCTCATTTCCCACCAGGAAGAGGAATTAACCAAAGGCTCAGCGTGCCGTGCCGGAACCAGATTAGGGCCTGAAGCCATCCTGCGGTGTTGCGGCCAGCTCAAAAGAAACCGAGTTGAAGAAAGCTCAGGGGCACTGTAATTCACAAACCTGCAGAGTTATAAATGACAGCTATCGTCCAAAAATAGACTGAAGTAAGGCTGCCAAGAGGACTTGAAAGCGGGGCAGAATTGCAGGAAACCGATTTCAGGAGGTAGACTGGAATTGCATTGAAAGCATAGGAAAAGAGGCAGAACGTCCACAATACTGCACTTGGCCAAAAAGGGCGTATGCGTTTTTTCCTGAATATATTCAGGAAAAAACGCATACGCACTTTTTGGCCAACCAAGCAAGCTTGCAAAGGAAATCTGCACTACAATGAAGTCTCACTTCCCCCTGGTCAAAAGGGCCATCTGAAAAAAGTGTAAAATCCAGAAAGGCAGGACAGGCCATGGAGAACTGGGAGCCTTGTTATGCTGATGGGCGGGATGTAAATTGCCAACAGACACTCGGGAGAAGTGTATGGTGTTTCCTGAAACATCTAAAAAACAAAGCAACAGAACCTAGGGCACTTCCACTTATGGTCCTATAGCTTAGGGAAATTAAAATCAAAAAGACACAGCCACCCCAAAGTTTGGGACGCCTCTGTTTACAAGAACCTCGTTTACAGTACAAGTTCAACATCGCAGAAAGTGAAAAATGGATAAAGAAGTTGTGGTATTTACTTACAAAGCAATATCACTCAGCAATGAAATCTATGTCATCAGGCCCTTAGCATCACAATGAGTGGATTCAGGTATGATGATTCTAACTGAAGTAAGTCACACAGAAAAAGAAACATCATAAGATATCAGTAATACACGGAATGTAAACTTGGCTACACAGGAACTGAATTACAGAACAGAACAGGGTCTCAAATTTAGAAAACCAACTTATGCTTGCTTAAGGGGAAAGGTGAGTTGGGGTGCTGCATAAAACCAGAGATTGAAATGAGCACAGATAAAGTTCCTTAAGCCAAATATGGAATAGACAAGAGCTACTCCTTGCTCAACGAAATGGACTCAACACCGCATATTAAACGTCTAAGAATGTACCTGACTAGTAAGTATCTTAAAACCTATGGATTGCTATGTCTCCGAAAGAGAATCAAGCATGTGTACAGGGGCATAAACGCAGCAGTGATAGGATTGGAGAGGTTCGGTGAGCAAATGAAGACCCTTTGAAGTCATATTGCATGGTACCCATTACACGGGTCTTAACTCTCCAGGTTTAAGGTATTCTTCCTTCAGCTAAAACATGCATGTGGAACCCAAGTATGATCAACCATGTGAACGGGAGACGTGTTCAAATATGTCTCAGTTTTCCTCCCCTGGTACTCGGGTGCAACATTCCAGACGCTTTACTAACACTCTCCCCACTTCGAGAGTCAGCGCCTTTAACCTCCTGTTTGGCCCAGTTTGCAATTTCTGCGGAAGATGAACAGGAATAGCGAGAACCAATGAGAGGCTAGCTGGAGGTGTCTGGACGGGCAAATTTAACTCTCATTTCCCACCAGGAAGAGGAATTAACCAAAGGCTCAGCATGCCAGGCCAGAACCAGATTAGGGCCTGAAGCCATCCTGCGGTGTTGCGGCCAGGTCACAAGAAAGCGAGTTGAAGAAAGGAGCTCAGGGGCACTGTAATTCACAAACCTGCAGAGTTATAAATGACAGCTATCGTCCAAAAATAGACTGAAGTAAGGCTGCCAAGAGGACTTGAAAGCGGGGCAGAATTGCAAGAAACCGATTTCAGGAGGTAGACTGGAATTGCATTGAAAGCATAGGAAAAGAGGCAGAACGTCCACAATGATGCACTTGGCCAAAAAGGGCGTATGCGTTTTTTCCTGAATATATTCAGGAAAAAACGCATACGCCCTTTTTGGCCAACCAAGCAAGCTTGCAAAGGAAATCTGCACTACAATGAAGTCTCACTTCCCCCCGGTCAAAAGGGCCATCTGAAAAAAGTGTAAAATCCAGAAAGGCAGGACAGGCCATGGAGAACTGGGAGCCTTGTTATGCTGATGGGCGGGATGTAAATTGCCAACAACCACTCGGGAGAAGTGTATGGTGTTTCCTGAAACATCTAAAAAACAAAGCAACAGAGCCTAGGGCACTGCCACTTATGGTCCTATAGCTTAGGGAAATTAAAATAAAAAAGACACAGCCACCCCAAAGTTTGGGACGCCTCTGTTTACAAGAACCTCGTTTACAGTACAAGTTCAACATCGCAGAAAGTGAAAAATGGATAAAGAAGTTTTTGTATTTACTTACAAAGCAATATCACTCAGCAATGAAATCTATGTCATCAGGCCCTTAGCATCACAATGAGTGGATTCAGGTATGATGATTCTAACTGAAATAAGTCACACAGAAAAAGAAACATCATAAGATATCAGTAATACACGGAATGTAAACTTGGCTACACAGGAACTGAATTACAGAACAGAACAGGGTCTCAAATTTAGAAAACCAACTTATGCTTGCTTAAGGGTAAAGGTGAGTTGGGGTGCTGCATAAAACCAGAGATTGAAATGAGCACAGATAAAGTTCCTTAAGTCAAATATGGAATAGACAAGAGCTACTCCTTGCTCAACGAAATGGACTCAACACCGCATATTAAACGCCTAAGAATGTACCTGACTAGTAAGTATCTTAAAACCTATGGATTGCTATGTCTCCGAAAGAGAATCAAGCATGTGTACAGGGGCATAAACGCAGCAGTGATAGGATTGGAGAGGTTCGGTGAGCAAATGAAGACCCTTTGAAGTCATATTGCATGGTACCCATTACACGGGTCTCAACTCTCCAGGTTTAAGGTATTCTTCCTTCAGCTAAAACATGCATGTGGAACCCAAGTATGATCAACCATGTGAACGGGAGACGTGTTCAAATATATCTCAGTTTTCCTCCCCTGGTACTCGGGTGCAACATTCCAGACGCTTTACTAACACTCTCCCGACTTGGAGAGTCAGTCCCTTTAAACTCCTGTTTGGCCCAGTTTGCAATTTCTGCGGAAGATGAACAGGAATAGCGAGAACCAATGAGAGACTAGCTGGAGGTGTCTGGACGGGCAAATTTAACTCTCATTTCCCACCAGGAAGAGGAATTAACCAAAGGCTCAGCGTGCCGTGCCGGAACCAGATTAGGGCCTGAAGCCATCCTGCGGTGTTGCGGCCAGCTCAAAAGAAACCGAGTTGAAGAAAGGAGCTCAGGGGCACTGTAATTCACAAACCTGCAGAGTTATAAATGACAGCTATCGTCCAAAAATAGACTGAAGTAAGGCTGCCAAGAGGACTTGAAAGCGGGGCAGAATTGCAGGAAACCGATTTCAGGAGGTAGACTGGAATTGCATTGAAAGCATAGGAAAAGAGGCAGAACGTCCACAATAATGCACTTGGCCAAAAAGGGCGTATGCGTTTTTTCCTGAATATATTCAGGAAAAAACGCATACGCCCTTTTTGGCCAACCAAGCAAGCTTGCAAAGGAAATCTGCACTACAATGAAGTCTCACTTCCCCCTGGTCAAAAGGGCCATCTGAAAAAAGTGTAAAATCCAGAAAGGCAGGACAGGCCATGGAGAACTGGGAGCCTTGTTATGCTGATGGGCGGGATGTAAATTGCCAACAGACACTCGGGAGAAGTGTATGGTGTTTCCTGAAACATCTAAAAAACAAAGCAACAGAACCTAGGGCACTTCCACTTATGGTCCTATAGCTTAGGGAAATTAAAATCAAAAAGACACAGCCACCCCAAAGTTTGGGACGCCTCTGTTTACAAGAACCTCGTTTACAGTACAAGTTCAACATCGCAGAAAGTGAAAAATGGATAAAGAAGTTGTGGTATTTACTTACAAAGCAATATCACTCAGCAATGAAATCTATGTCATCAGGCCCTTAGCATCACAATGAGTGGATTCAGGTATGATGATTCTAACTGAAGTAAGTCACACAGAAAAAGAAACATCATAAGATATCTGTAATACACGGAATGTAAACTTGGCTACACAGGAACTGAATTACAGAACAGAACAGGGTCTCAAATTTAGAAAACCAACTTATGCTTGCTTAAGGGGAAAGGTGAGTTGGGGTGCTGCATAAAACCAGAGATTGAAATGAGCACAGATAAAGTTCCTTAAGCCAAATATGGAATAGACAAGAGCTACTCCTTGCTCAACGAAATGGACTCAACACCGCATATTAAACGTCTAAGAATGTACCTGACTAGTAAGTATCTTAAAACCTATGGATTGCTATGTCTCCGAAAGAGAATCAAGCATGTGTACAGGGGCATAAACGCAGCAGTGATAGGATTGGAGAGGTTCGGTGAGCAAATGAAGACCCTTTGAAGTCATATTGCATGGTACCCATTACACGGGTCTTAACTCTCCAGGTTTAAGGTATTCTTCCTTCAGCTAAAACATGCATGTGGAACCCAAGTATGATCAACCATGTGAACGGGAGACGTGTTCAAATATGTCTCAGTTTTCCTCCCCTGGTACTCGGGTGCAACATTCCAGACGCTTTACTAACACTCTCCCCACTTGGACAGTCAGTCCCTTTAAACTCCTGTTTGGCCCAGTTTGCAATTTCTGCGGAAGATGAACAGGAATAGCGAGAACCAATGAGAGACTAGCTGGAGGTGTCTGGACGGGCAAATTTAACTCTCATTTCCCACCAGGAAGAGGAATTAACCAAAGGCTCAGCGTGCCGTGCCGGAACCAGATTAGGGCCTGAAGCCATCCTGCGGTGTTGCGGCCAGCTCAAAAGAAACCGAGTTGAAGAAAGCTCAGGGGCACTGTAATTCACAAACCTGCAGAGTTATAAATGACAGCTATCGTCCAAAAATAGACTGAAGTAAGGCTGCCAAGAGGACTTGAAAGCGGGGCAGAATTGCAGGAAACCGATTTCAGGAGGTAGACTGGAATTGCATTGAAAGCATAGGAAAAGAGGCAGAACGTCCACAATACTGCACTTGGCCAAAAAGGGCGTATGCGTTTTTTCCTGAATATATTCAGGAAAAAACGCATACGCACTTTTTGGCCAACCAAGCAAGCTTGCAAAGGAAATCTGCACTACAATGAAGTCTCACTTCCCCCTGGTCAAAAGGGCCATCTGAAAAAAGTGTAAAATCCAGAAAGGCAGGACAGGCCATGGAGAACTGGGAGCCTTGTTATGCTGATGGGCGGGATGTAAATTGCCAACAGACACTCGGGAGAAGTGTATGGTGTTTCCTGAAACATCTAAAAAACAAAGCAACAGAACCTAGGGCACTTCCACTTATGGTCCTATAGCTTAGGGAAATTAAAATCAAAAAGACACAGCCACCCCAAAGTTTGGGACGCCTCTGTTTACAAGAACCTCGTTTACAGTACAAGTTCAACATCGCAGAAAGTGAAAAATGGATAAAGAAGTTGTGGTATTTACTTACAAAGCAATATCACTCAGCAATGAAATCTATGTCATCAGGCCCTTAGCATCACAATGAGTGGATTCAGGTATGATGATTCTAACTGAAGTAAGTCACACAGAAAAAGAAACATCATAAGATATCAGTAATACACGGAATGTAAACTTGGCTACACAGGAACTGAATTACAGAACAGAACAGGGTCTCAAATTTAGAAAACCAACTTATGCTTGCTTAAGGGGAAAGGTGAGTTGGGGTGCTGCATAAAACCAGAGATTGAAATGAGCACAGATAAAGTTCCTTAAGCCAAATATGGAATAGACAAGAGCTACTCCTTGCTCAACGAAATGGACTCAACACCGCATATTAAACGTCTAAGAATGTACCTGACTAGTAAGTATCTTAAAACCTATGGATTGCTATGTCTCCGAAAGAGAATCAAGCATGTGTACAGGGGCATAAACGCAGCAGTGATAGGATTGGAGAGGTTCGGTGAGCAAATGAAGACCCTTTGAAGTCATATTGCATGGTACCCATTACACGGGTCTTAACTCTCCAGGTTTAAGGTATTCTTCCTTCAGCTAAAACATGCATGTGGAACCCAAGTATGATCAACCATGTGAACGGGAGACGTGTTCAAATATGTCTCAGTTTTCCTCCCCTGGTACTCGGGTGCAACATTCCAGACGCTTTACTAACACTCTCCCCACTTCGAGAGTCAGCGCCTTTAACCTCCTGTTTGGCCCAGTTTGCAATTTCTGCGGAAGATGAACAGGAATAGCGAGAACCAATGAGAGGCTAGCTGGAGGTGTCTGGACGGGCAAATTTAACTCTCATTTCCCACCAGGAAGAGGAATTAACCAAAGGCTCAGCATGCCAGGCCAGAACCAGATTAGGGCCTGAAGCCATCCTGCGGTGTTGCGGCCAGGTCACAAGAAAGCGAGTTGAAGAAAGGAGCTCAGGGGCACTGTAATTCACAAACCTGCAGAGTTATAAATGACAGCTATCGTCCAAAAATAGACTGAAGTAAGGCTGCCAAGAGGACTTGAAAGCGGGGCAGAATTGCAAGAAACCGATTTCAGGAGGTAGACTGGAATTGCATTGAAAGCATAGGAAAAGAGGCAGAACGTCCACAATGATGCACTTGGCCAAAAAGGGCGTATGCGTTTTTTCCTGAATATATTCAGGAAAAAACGCATACGCCCTTTTTGGCCAACCAAGCAAGCTTGCAAAGGAAATCTGCACTACAATGAAGTCTCACTTCCCCCCGGTCAAAAGGGCCATCTGAAAAAAGTGTAAAATCCAGAAAGGCAGGACAGGCCATGGAGAACTGGGAGCCTTGTTATGCTGATGGGCGGGATGTAAATTGCCAACAGACACTCGGGAGAAGTGTATGGTGTTTCCTGAAACATCTAAAAAACAAAGCAACAGAGCCTAGGGCACTGCCACTTATGGTCCTATAGCTTAGGGAAATTAAAATAAAAAAGACACAGCCACCCCAAAGTTTGGGACGCCTCTGTTTACAAGAACCTCGTTTACAGTACAAGTTCAACATCGCAGAAAGTGAAAAATGGATAAAGAAGTTTTTGTATTTACTTACAAAGCAATATCACTCAGCAATGAAATCTATGTCATCAGGCCCTTAGCATCACAATGAGTGGATTCAGGTATGATGATTCTAACTGAAATAAGTCACACAGAAAAAGAAACATCATAAGATATCAGTAATACACGGAATGTAAACTTGGCTACACAGGAACTGAATTACAGAACAGAACAGGGTCTCAAATTTAGAAAACCAACTTATGCTTGCTTAAGGGTAAAGGTGAGTTGGGGTGCTGCATAAAACCAGAGATTGAAATGAGCACAGATAAAGTTCCTTAAGTCAAATATGGAATAGACAAGAGCTACTCCTTGCTCAACGAAATGGACTCAACACCGCATATTAAACGCCTAAGAATGTACCTGACTAGTAAGTATCTTAAAACCTATGGATTGCTATGTCTCCGAAAGAGAATCAAGCATGTGTACAGGGGCATAAACGCAGCAGTGATAGGATTGGAGAGGTTCGGTGAGCAAATGAAGACCCTTTGAAGTCATATTGCATGGTACCCATTACACGGGTCTCAACTCTCCAGGTTTAAGGTATTCTTCCTTCAGCTAAAACATGCATGTGGAACCCAAGTATGATCAACCATGTGAACGGGAGACGTGTTCAAATATATCTCAGTTTTCCTCCCCTGGTACTCGGGTGCAACATTCCAGACGCTTTACTAACACTCTCCCGACTTGGAGAGTCAGTCCCTTTAAACTCCTGTTTGGCCCAGTTTGCAATTTCTGCGGAAGATGAACAGGAATAGCGAGAACCAATGAGAGACTAGCTGGAGGTGTCTGGACGGGCAAATTTAACTCTCATTTCCCACCAGGAAGAGGAATTAACCAAAGGCTCAGCGTGCCGTGCCGGAACCAGATTAGGGCCTGAAGCCATCCTGCGGTGTTGCGGCCAGCTCAAAAGAAACCGAGTTGAAGAAAGGAGCTCAGGGGCACTGTAATTCACAAACCTGCAGAGTTATAAATGACAGCTATCGTCCAAAAATAGACTGAAGTAAGGCTGCCAAGAGGACTTGAAAGCGGGGCAGAATTGCAGGAAACCGATTTCAGGAGGTAGACTGGAATTGCATTGAAAGCATAGGAAAAGAGGCAGAACGTCCACAATAATGCACTTGGCCAAAAAGGGCGTATGCGTTTTTTCCTGAATATATTCAGGAAAAAACGCATACGCCCTTTTTGGCCAACCAAGCAAGCTTGCAAAGGAAATCTGCACTACAATGAAGTCTCACTTCCCCCTGGTCAAAAGGGCCATCTGAAAAAAGTGTAAAATCCAGAAAGGCAGGACAGGCCATGGAGAACTGGGAGCCTTGTTATGCTGATGGGCGGGATGTAAATTGCCAACAGACACTCGGGAGAAGTGTATGGTGTTTCCTGAAACATCTAAAAAACAAAGCAACAGAACCTAGGGCACTTCCACTTATGGTCCTATAGCTTAGGGAAATTAAAATCAAAAAGACACAGCCACCCCAAAGTTTGGGACGCCTCTGTTTACAAGAACCTCGTTTACAGTACAAGTTCAACATCGCAGAAAGTGAAAAATGGATAAAGAAGTTGTGGTATTTACTTACAAAGCAATATCACTCAGCAATGAAATCTATGTCATCAGGCCCTTAGCATCACAATGAGTGGATTCAGGTATGATGATTCTAACTGAAGTAAGTCACACAGAAAAAGAAACATCATAAGATATCTGTAATACACGGAATGTAAACTTGGCTACACAGGAACTGAATTACAGAACAGAACAGGGTCTCAAATTTAGAAAACCAACTTATGCTTGCTTAAGGGGAAAGGTGAGTTGGGGTGCTGCATAAAACCAGAGATTGAAATGAGCACAGATAAAGTTCCTTAAGCCAAATATGGAATAGACAAGAGCTACTCCTTGCTCAACGAAATGGACTCAACACCGCATATTAAACGTCTAAGAATGTACCTGACTAGTAAGTATCTTAAAACCTATGGATTGCTATGTCTCCGAAAGAGAATCAAGCATGTGTACAGGGGCATAAACGCAGCAGTGATAGGATTGGAGAGGTTCGGTGAGCAAATGAAGACCCTTTGAAGTCATATTGCATGGTACCCATTCCACGGGTCTTAACTCTCCAGGTTTAAGGTATTCTTCCTTCAGCTAAAACATGCATGTGGAACCCAAGTATGATCAACCATGTGAACGGGAGACGTGTTCAAATATGTCTCAGTTTTCCTCCCCTGGTACTCGGGTGCAACATTCCAGACGCTTTACTAACACTCTCCCCACTTGGAGAGTCAGCGCCTTTAACCTCCTGTTTGGCCCAGTTTGCAATTTCTGCGGAAGATGAACAGGAATAGCGAGAACCAATGAGAGGCTAGCTGGAGGTGTCTGGACGGGCAAATTTAACTCTCATTTCCCACCAGGAAGAGGAATTAACCAAAGGCTCAGCATGCCAGGCCGGAACCAGATTAGGGCCTGAAGCCATCCTGCGGTGTTGCGGCCAGGTCACAAGAAAGCGAGTTGAAGAAAGGAGCTCAGGGGCACTGTAATTCACAAACCTGCAGAGTTATAAATGACAGCTATCGTCCAAAAATAGACTGAAGTAAGGCTGCCAAGAGGACTTGAAAGCGGGGCAGAATTGCAAGAAACCGATTTCAGGAGGTAGACTGGAATTGCATTGAAAGCATAGGAAAAGAGGCAGAACGTCCACAATGATGCACTTGGCCAAAAAGGGCGTATGCGTTTTTTCCTGAATATATTCAGGAAAAAACGCATACGCCCTTTTTGGCCAACCAAGCAAGCTTGCAAAGGAAATCTGCACTACAATGAAGTCTCACTTCCCCCCGGTCAAAAGGGCCATCTGAAAAAAGTGTAAAATCCAGAAAGGCAGGACAGGCCATGGAGAACTGGGAGCCTTGTTATGCTGATGGGCGGGATGTAAATTGCCAACAGACACTCGGGAGAAGTGTATGGTGTTTCCTGAAACATCTAAAAAACAAAGCAACAGAGCCTAGGGCACTGCCACTTATGGTCCTATAGCTTAGGGAAATTAAAATCAAAAAGACACAGCCACCCCAAAGTTTGGGACGCCTCTGTTTACAAGAACCTCGTTTACAGTACAAGTTCAACATCGCAGAAAGTGAAAAATGGATAAAGAAGTTTTTGTATTTACTTACAAAGCAATATCACTCAGCAATGAAATCTATGTCATCAGGCCCTTAGCATCACAATGAGTGGATTCAGGTATGATGATTCTAACTGAAATAAGTCACACAGAAAAAGAAACATCATAAGATATCAGTAATACACGGAATGTAAACTTGGCTACACAGGAACTGAATTACAGAACAGAACAGGGTCTCAAATTTAGAAAACCAACTTATGCTTGCTTAAGGGTAAAGGTGAGTTGGGGTGCTGCATAAAACCAGAGATTGAAATGAGCACAGATAAAGTTCCTTAAGTCAAATATGGAATAGACAAGAGCTACTCCTTGCTCAACGAAATGGACTCAACACCGCATATTAAACGCCTAAGAATGTACCTGACTAGTAAGTATCTTAAAACCTATGGATTGCTATGTCTCCGAAAGAGAATCAAGCATGTGTACAGGGGCATAAACGCAGCAGTGATAGGATTGGAGAGGTTCGGTGAGCAAATGAAGACCCTTTGAAGTCATATTGCATGGTACCCATTACACGGGTCTCAACTCTCCAGGTTTAAGGTATTCTTCCTTCAGCTAAAACATGCATGTGGAACCCAAGTATGATCAACCATGTGAACGGGAGACGTGTTCAAATATATCTCAGTTTTCCTCCCCTGGTACTCGGGTGCAACATTCCAGACGCTTTACTAACACTCTCCCCACTTGGAGAGTCAGCGCCTTTAATCTCCTGTTTGGCCCAGTTTGCAATTTCTGCCGAAGATGAACAGGAATAGCGAGAACCAATGAGAGACTAGCTGGAGGTGTTTGGACGGGCAAATTTAACTCTCATTTCCCACCAGGAAGAGGAAATAACCAAAGGCTCAGCATGCCGTGCCGGAACCAGATTAGGGCCTGAAGCCATCCTGCGGTGTTGCGGCCAGGTCACAAGAAAGCAAGTTGAAGAAAGGAGCTCAGGGGCACTGTAATTCACAAACCTGCAGAGTTATAAATGACAGCTATCGTCCAAAAATAGACTGAAGTAAGGCTGCCAAGAGGACTTGAAAGCGGGGCAGAATTGCAGGAAACCGATTTCAGGAGGTAGACTGGAATTGCATTGAAAGCATAGGAAAAGAGGCAGAACGTCCACAATGATGCACTTGGCCAAAAAGGGCGTATGCGTGTTTTCCTGAATATATTCAGGAAAACACGCATACGCCCTTTTTGGCCAACCAAGCAAGCTTGCAAAGGAAATCTGCACTACAATGAAGTCTCACTTCCCCCCGGTCCAAAGGGCCATCTGAAAAAAGTGTAAAATCCAGAAAGGCAGGACAGGCCATGGAGAACTGGGAGCCTTGTTATGCTGATGGGCAGGATGTAAATTGCCAACAACCACTCGGGAGAAGTGTATGGTGTTTCCTGAAACATCTAAAAAACAAAGCAACAGAACCTAGGGCACTTCCACTTATGGTCCTATAGCTTAGGGAAATTAAAATCAAAAAGACACAGCCACCCCAAAGTTTGGAACGGCTCTGTTTACAAGAACCTCGTTTACAGTACAAGTTCAACATCGCAGAAAGTGAAAAATGGATAAAGAAGTTGTGGTATTTACTTACAAAGCAATATCACTCAGCAATGAAATCTATGTCATCAGGCCCTTAGCATCACAATGAGTGGATTCAGGTATGATGATTCTAACTGAAGTAAGTCACACAGAAAAAGAAACATCATAAGATATCAGTAATACACGGAATGTAAACTTGGCTACACAGGAACTGAATTACAGAACAGAACAGGGTCTCAAATTTAGAAAACCAACTGATGCTTGCTTAAGGGGAAAGGTGAGTTGGGGTGCTGCATAAAACCAGAGATTGAAATGAGCACAGATAAAGTTCCTTAAGCCAAATATGGAATAGACAAGAGCTACTCCTTGCTCAACGAAATGGACTCAACACCGCATATTAAACGTCTAAGAATGTACCTGACTAGTAAGTATCTTAAAACCTATGGATTGCTATGTCTCCGAAAGAGAATCAAGCATGTGTACAGGGGCATAAACGCAGCAGTGATAGGATTGGAGAGGTTCGGTGAGCAAATGAAGACCCTTTGAAGTCATATTGCATGGTACCCATTACACGGGTCTTAACTCTCCAGGTTTAAGGTATTCTTCCTTCAGCTAAAACATGCATGTGGAACCCAAGTATGATCAACCATGTGAACGGGAGACGTGTTCAAATATGTCTCAGTTTTCCTCCCCTGGTACTCGGGTGCAACATTCCAGACGCTTTACTAACACTCTCCCCACTTGGAGAGTCAGCGCCTTTAACCTCCTGTTTGGCACAGTTTGCAATTTCTGCGGAAGATGAACAGGAATAGCGAGAACCAATGAGAGACTAGCTGGAGGTGTTTGGACGGGCAAATTTAACTCTCATTTCCCACCAGGAAGAGGAAATAACCAAAGGCTCAGCATGCCGTGCCGGAACCAGATTAGGGCCTGAAGCCATCCTGCGGTGTTGCGGCCAGGTCACAAGAAAGCAAGTTGAAGAAAGGAGCTCAGGGGCACTGTAATTCACAAACCTGCAGAGTTATAAATGACAGCTATCGTCCAAAAATAGACTGAAGTAAGGCTGCCAAGAGGACTTGAAAGCGGGGCAGAATTGCAGGAAACCGATTTCAGGAGGTAGACTGGAATTGCATTGAAAGCATAGGAAAAGAGGCAGAACGTCCACAATGATGCACTTGGCCAAAAAGGGCGTATGCGTGTTTTCCTGAATATATTCAGGAAAACACGCATACGCCCTTTTTGGCCAACCAAGCAAGCTTGCAAAGGAAATCTGCACTACAATGAAGTCTCACTTCCCCCCGGTCCAAAGGGCCATCTGAAAAAAGTGTAAAATCCAGAAAGGCAGGACAGGCCATGGAGAACTGGGAGCCTTGTTATGCTGATGGGCAGGATGTAAATTGCCAACAACCACTCGGGAGAAGTGTATGGTGTTTCCTGAAACATCTAAAAAACAAAGCAACAGAACCTAGGGCACTTCCACTTATGGTCCTATAGCTTAGGGAAATTAAAATCAAAAAGACACAGCCACCCCAAAGTTTGGAACGGCTCTGTTTACAAGAACCTCGTTTACAGTACAAGTTCAACATCGCAGAAAGTGAAAAATGGATAAAGAAGTTGTGGTATTTACTTACAAAGCAATATCACTCAGCAATGAAATCTATGTCATCAGGCCCTTAGCATCACAATGAGTGGATTCAGGTATGATGATTCTAACTGAAGTAAGTCACACAGAAAAAGAAACATCATAAGATATCAGTAATACACGGAATGTAAACTTGGCTACACAGGAACTGAATTACAGAACAGAACAGGGTCTCAAATTTAGAAAACCAACTGATGCTTGCTTAAGGGGAAAGGTGAGTTGGGGTGCTGCATAAAACCAGAGATTGAAATGAGCACAGATAAAGTTCCTTAAGCCAAATATGGAATAGACAAGAGCTACTCCTTGCTCAACGAAATGGACTCAACACCGCATATTAAACGTCTAAGAATGTACCTGACTAGTAAGTATCTTAAAACCTATGGATTGCTATGTCTCCGAAAGAGAATCAAGCATGTGTACAGGGGCATAAACGCAGCAGTGATAGGATTGGAGAGGTTCGGTGAGCAAATGAAGACCCTTTGAAGTCATATTGCATGGTACCCATTACACGGGTCTTAACTCTCCAGGTTTAAGGTATTCTTCCTTCAGCTAAAACATGCATGTGGAACCCAAGTATGATCAACCATGTGAACGGGAGACGTGTTCAAATATGTCTCAGTTTTCCTCCCCTGGTACTCGGGTGCAACATTCCAGACGCTTTACTAACACTCTCCCCACTTGGAGAGTCAGCGCCTTTAACCTCCTGTTTGGCACAGTTTGCAATTTCTGCGGAAGATGAACAGGAATAGCGAGAACCAATGAGAGACTAGCTGGAGGTGTTTGGACGGGCAAATTTAACTCTCATTTCCCACCAGGAAGAGGAAATAACCAAAGGCTCAGCATGCCGTGCCGGAACCAGATTAGGGCCTGAAGCCATCCTGCGGTGTTGCGGCCAGGTCACAAGAAAGCAAGTTGAAGAAAGGAGCTCAGGGGCACTGTAATTCACAAACCTGCAGAGTTATAAATGACAGCTATCGTCCAAAAATAGACTGAAGTAAGGCTGCCAAGAGGACTTGAAAGCGGGGCAGAATTGCAGGAAACCGATTTCAGGAGGTAGACTGGAATTGCATTGAAAGCATAGGAAAAGAGGCAGAACGTCCACAATGATGCACTTGGCCAAAAAGGGCGTATGCGTGTTTTCCTGAATATATTCAGGAAAACACGCATACGCCCTTTTTGGCCAACCAAGCAAGCTTGCAAAGGAAATCTGCACTACAATGAAGTCTCACTTCCCCCCGGTCCAAAGGGCCATCTGAAAAAAGTGTAAAATCCAGAAAGGCAGGACAGGCCATGGAGAACTGGGAGCCTTGTTATGCTGATGGGCGGGATGTAAATTGCCAACAACCACTCGGGAGAAGTGTATGGTGTTTCCTGAAACATCTAAAAAACAAAGCAACAGAACCTAGGGCACTTCCACTTATGGTCCTATAGCTTAGGGAAATTAAAATCAAAAAGACACAGCCACCCCAAAGTTTGGAACGGCTCTGTTTACAAGAACCTCGTTTACAGTACAAGTTCAACATCGCAGAAAGTGAAAAATGGATAAAGAAGTTGTGGTATTCACTTACAAAGCAATATCACTCAGCAATGAAATCTATGTCATCAGGCCCTTAGCAGCACAATGAGTGGATTCAGGTATGATGATTCTAACTGAAATAAATCACAAAGAAAAAGAAACATCATAAGATATCAGTAATACACGGAATGGAAACTTGGCTACACAGGAACTGAATTACAGAACAGAACTGGGTCACAAATTTAGAAAAACAACTTATGCTTGCTTAAGGGTAAAGGTGAGTTGGGGTGCTGCATAAAACCAGAGATTGAAATGAGCACAGATAAAGTTCCTTAAGCCAAATATGAAATAGACAAGAGCTACTCCTTGCTCAACGAAATGGACTCAACACCGCATATTAAACGCCTAAGAATGTACCTGACTTGTAAGTATCTTAAAACCTATAGATTGCTATGTCTCCGAATGAGAATCAAGCATGTGTACAGGGGCATAAACGCAGCAGTGATAGGATTGGAGAGGTTCGGTGAGCAAATGAAGACCCTTTGAAGTCATATTGCATGGTACCCATTCCACGGGTTTCAACTACCCATGTTTTAGGTATTCTTCCTTCAGCTAAAACATGCATGTGGAACCCAAGTATGATCAACCATGTGAACGGGAGACGTGTTCAAATATGTCTCAGTTTTCCTCCCCTGGTACTCGGGTGCAACATTCCAGACGCTTTACTAACACTCTCCCCACTTGGACAGTCAGTCCCTTTAAACTCCTGTTTGGCCCAGTTTGCAATTTCTGCGGAAGATGAACAGGAATAGCGAGAACCAATGAGAGACTAGCTGGAGGTGTCTGGACGGGCAAATTTAACTCTCATTTCCCACCAGGAAGAGGAATTAACCAAAGGCTCAGCGTGCCGTGCCGGAACCAGATTAGGGCCTGAAGCCATCCTGCGGTGTTGCAGCCAGCTCAAAAGAAACCGAGTTGAAGAAAGCTCAGGGGCACTGTAATTCACAAACCTGCAGAGTTATAAATGACAGCTATCGTCCAAAAATAGACTGAAGTAAGGCTGCCAAGAGGACTTGAAAGCGGGGCAGAATTGCAGGAAACCGATTTCAGGAGGTAGACTGGAATTGCATTGAAAGCATAGGAAAAGAGGCAGAACGTCCACAATACTGCACTTGGCCAAAAAGGGCGTATGCGTTTTTTCCTGAATATATTCAGGAAAAAACGCATACGCCCTTTTTGGCCAACCAAGCAAGCTTGCAAAGGAAATCTGCACTACAATGAAGTCTCACTTCCCCCTGGTCAAAAGGGCCATCTGAAAAAAGTGTAAAATCCAGAAAGGCAGGACAGGCCATGGAGAACTGGGAGCCTTGTTATGCTGATGGGCGGGATGTAAATTGCCAACAGACACTCGGGAGAAGTGTATGGTGTTTCCTGAAACATCTAAAAAACAAAGCAACAGAACCTAGGGCACTTCCACTTATGGTCCTATAGCTTAGGGAAATTAAAATCAAAAAGACACAGCCACCCCAAAGTTTGGGACGCCTCTGTTTACAAGAACCTCGTTTACAGTACAAGTTCAACATCGCAGAAAGTGAAAAATGGATAAAGAAGTTGTGGTATTTACTTACAAAGCAATATCACTCAGCAATGAAATCTATGTCATCAGGCCCTTAGCATCACAATGAGTGGATTCAGGTATGATGATTCTAACTGAAGTAAGTCACACAGAAAAAGAAACATCATAAGATATCAGTAATACACGGAATGTAAACTTGGCTACACAGGAACTGAATTACAGAACAGAACAGGGTCTCAAATTTAGAAAACCAACTTATGCTTGCTTAAGGGGAAAGGTGAGTTGGGGTGCTGCATAAAACCAGAGATTGAAATGAGCACAGATAAAGTTCCTTAAGCCAAATATGGAATAGACAAGAGCTACTCCTTGCTCAACGAAATGGACTCAACACCGCATATTAAACGTCTAAGAATGTACCTGACTAGTAAGTATCTTAAAACCTATGGATTGCTATGTCTCCGAAAGAGAATCAAGCATGTGTACAGGGGCATAAACGCAGCAGTGATAGGATTGGAGAGGTTCGGTGAGCAAATGAAGACCCTTTGAAGTCATATTGCATGGTACCCATTACACGGGTCTTAACTCTCCAGGTTTAAGGTATTCTTCCTTCAGCTAAAACATGCATGTGGAACCCAAGTATGATCAACCATGTGAACGGGAGACGTGTTCAAATATGTCTCAGTTTTCCTCCCCTGGTACTCGGGTGCAACATTCCAGACGCTTTACTAACACTCTCCCCACTTGGAGAGTCAGCGCCTTTAACCTCCTGTTTGGCCCAGTTTGCAATTTCTGCGGAAGATGAACAGGAATAGCGAGAACCAATGAGAGGCTAGCTGGAGGTGTCTGGACGGGCAAATTTAACTCTCATTTCCCACCAGGAAGAGGAATTAACCAAAGGCTCAGCATGCCAGGCCAGAACCAGATTAGGGCCTGAAGCCATCCTGCGGTGTTGCGGCCAGGTCACAAGAAAGCGAGTTGAAGAAAGGAGCTCAGGGGCACTGTAATTCACAAACCTGCAGAGTTATAAATGACAGCTATCGTCCAAAAATAGACTGAAGTAAGGCTGCCAAGAGGACTTGAAAGCGGGGCAGAATTGCAAGAAACCGATTTCAGGAGGTAGACTGGAATTGCATTGAAAGCATAGGAAAAGAGGCAGAACGTCCACAATGATGCACTTGGCCAAAAAGGGCGTATGTGTTTTTTCCTGAATATATTCAGGAAAAAACGCATACGCCCTTTTTGGCCAACCAAGCAAGCTTGCAAAGGAAATCTGCACTACAATGAAGTCTCACTTCCCCCCGGTCAAAAGGGCCATCTGAAAAAAGTGTAAAATCCAGAAAGGCAGGACAGGCCATGGAGAACTGGGAGCCTTGTTATGCTGATGGGCGGGATGTAAATTGCCAACAGACACTCGGGAGAAGTGTATGGTGTTTCCTGAAACATCTAAAAAACAAAGCAACAGAGCCTAGGGCACTGCCACTTATGGTCCTATAGCTTAGGGAAATTAAAATAAAAAAGACACAGCCACCCCAAAGTTTGGGACGCCTCTGTTTACAAGAACCTCGTTTACAGTACAAGTTCAACATCGCAGAAAGTGAAAAATGGATAAAGAAGTTTTTGTATTTACTTACAAAGCAATATCACTCAGCAATGAAATCTATGTCATCAGGCCCTTAGCATCACAATGAGTGGATTCAGGTATGATGATTCTAACTGAAATAAGTCACACAGAAAAAGAAACATCATAAGATATCAGTAATACACGGAATGTAAACTTGGCTACACAGGAACTGAATTACAGAACAGAACAGGGTCTCAAATTTAGAAAACCAACTTATGCTTGCTTAAGGGTAAAGGTGAGTTGGGGTGCTGCATAAAACCAGAGATTGAAATGAGCACAGATAAAGTTCCTTAAGTCAAATATGGAATAGACAAGAGCTACTCCTTGCTCAACGAAATGGACTCAACACCGCATATTAAACGCCTAAGAATGTACCTGACTAGTAAGTATCTTAAAACCTATGGATTGCTATGTCTCCGAAAGAGAATCAAGCATGTGTACAGGGGCATAAACGCAGCAGTGATAGGATTGGAGAGGTTCGGTGAGCAAATGAAGACCCTTTGAAGTCATATTGCATGGTACCCATTACACGGGTCTCAACTCTCCAGGTTTAAGGTATTCTTCCTTCAGCTAAAACATGCATGTGGAACCCAAGTATGATCAACCATGTGAACGGGAGACGTGTTCAAATATATCTCAGTTTTCCTCCCCTGGTACTCGGGTGCAACATTCCAGACGCTTTACTAACACTCTCCCGACTTGGAGAGTCAGTCCCTTTAAACTCCTGTTTGGCCCAGTTTGCAATTTCTGCGGAAGATGAACAGGAATAGCGAGAACCAATGAGAGACTAGCTGGAGGTGTCTGGACGGGCAAATTTAACTCTCATTTCCCACCAGGAAGAGGAATTAACCAAAGGCTCAGCGTGCCGTGCCGGAACCAGATTAGGGCCTGAAGCCATCCTGCGGTGTTGCGGCCAGCTCAAAAGAAACCGAGTTGAAGAAAGGAGCTCAGGGGCACTGTAATTCACAAACCTGCAGAGTTATAAATGACAGCTATCGTCCAAAAATAGACTGAAGTAAGGCTGCCAAGAGGACTTGAAAGCGGGGCAGAATTGCAGGAAACCGATTTCAGGAGGTAGACTGGAATTGCATTGAAAGCATAGGAAAAGAGGCAGAACGTCCACAATAATGCACTTGGCCAAAAAGGGCGTATGCGTTTTTTCCTGAATATATTCAGGAAAAAACGCATACGCCCTTTTTGGCCAACCAAGCAAGCTTGCAAAGGAAATCTGCACTACAATGAAGTCTCACTTCCCCCTGGTCAAAAGGGCCATCTGAAAAAAGTGTAAAATCCAGAAAGGCAGGACAGGCCATGGAGAACTGGGAGCCTTGTTATGCTGATGGGCGGGATGTAAATTGCCAACAGACACTCGGGAGAAGTGTATGGTGTTTCCTGAAACATCTAAAAAACAAAGCAACAGAACCTAGGGCACTTCCACTTATGGTCCTATAGCTTAGGGAAATTAAAATCAAAAAGACACAGCCACCCCAAAGTTTGGAACGGCTCTGTTTACAAGAACCTCGTTTACAGTACAAGTTCAACATCGCAGAAAGTGAAAAATGGATAAAGAAGTTGTGGTATTTACTTACAAAGCAATATCACTCAGCAATGAAATCTATGTCATCAGGCCCTTAGCATCACAATGAGTGGATTCAGGTATGATGATTCTAACTGAAGTAAGTCACACAGAAAAAGAAACATCATAAGATATCAGTAATACACGGAATGTAAACTTGGCTACACAGGAACTGAATTACAGAACAGAACAGGGTCTCAAATTTAGAAAACCAACTGATGCTTGCTTAAGGGGAAAGGTGAGTTGGGGTGCTGCATAAAACCAGAGATTGAAATGAGCACAGATAAAGTTCCTTAAGCCAAATATGGAATAGACAAGAGCTACTCCTTGCTCAACGAAATGGACTCAACACCGCATATTAAACGCCTAAGAATGTACCTGACTTGTAAGTATCTTAAAACCTATAGATTGCTATGTCTCCGAATGAGAATCAAGCATGTGTACAGGGGCATAAACGCAGCAGTGATAGGATTGGAGAGGTTCGGTGAGCAAATGAAGACCCTTTGAAGTCATATTGCATGGTACCCATTCCACGGGTTTCAACTACCCAGGTTTAAGGTATTCTTCCTTCAGCTAAAACATGCATGTGGAACCTAGAGTATGATCAACCATGTGATCGGGAGACGTGTTCAAATATGTCTCAGCTTTCCTCCCCTGGTACTCGGGTGCAACATTCCAGACGCTTTACTAACACTCTCCCCACTTGGAGAGTCAGTCCCTTTAACCTCCTGTTTGGCACAGTTTGCAATTTCTGCGGAAGATGAACAGGAATAGCGAGAACAAATGAGAGGCTAGCTGGAGGTGTCTGGACGGGCAAATTTAACTCTCATTTCCCACCAGGAAGAGGAATTAACCAAAGGCTCAGCATGCCGGGCCGGAACCAGATTAGGGCCTGAAGCCATCCTGCGGTGTTGCGGCCAGGTCACAAGAAAGCGAGTTGAAGAAAGGAGCTCAGGGGCACTGTAATTCACAAACCTGCAGAGTTATAAATGACAGCTATCGTCCAAAAATAGACTGAAGTAAGGCTGCCAAGAGGACTTGAAAGCGGGGCAGAATTGCAGGAAGCTGATTTCAGGAGGTAGACTGGAATTGCATTGAAAGCATAGGAAAAGAGGCAGAACGTCCACAATGATGCACTTGGCCAAAAAGGGCGTATGCGTTTTTTCCTGAATATATTCAGGAAAAAACGCATACGCCCTTTTTGGCCAACCAAGCAAGCTTGCAAAGGAAATCTGCACTACAATGAAGTCTCACTTCCCCCCGGTCAAAAGGGCCATCTGAAAAAAGTGTAAAATCCAGAAAGGCAGGACAGGCCATGGAGAACTGGGAGCCTTGTTATGCTGATGGGCGGGATGTAAATTGCCAACAGACACTCGGGAGAAGTGAATGGTGTTTCCTGAAACATCTAAAAAACAAAGCAACAGAGTCTAGGGCACTGCCACTTATGGTCCTATAGCTTAGGGAAATTAAAATCAAAAAGACACAGCCACCCCAAAGTTTGGAACGGCTCTGTTTACAAGAACCTCTTTTACCGTACAAGTTCAACATCGCAGAAAGTGAAAAATGGATAAAGAACTTGTGGTACTTACGTACAATGCAGTATCACTCAGCAATGAAATCTATGTCATCAGGCACGTAGCAGCATAATGAGTAGATTCAGATACGATGATTCTAACTGAAATAAGTCACACAGAAAAAGAAACATCATAAGATATCACTAATACACGGAATGTAAACTTGGCTACACAGGAACTGAATTCCAAAACAGAACAGGTTCTCAAATTTAGAAAACCAACTTATGCTTGCTTAAGGGGAAAGGTGAGTTCGGTTGCTGCATAAAACCAGAGATTGAAATGAGCACAGATAAAGTTCCTTAAGCCAAATATGGAATAGACAAGAGCCACTCCTTGCTCAACGAAATGGACTCAACACCGCATATTAAACGCCTAAGAATGTACCTGACTAGTAAGTATCTTAAAACCTATGGATTGCTATGTCTCCGAAAGAGAATCAAGCATGTGTACAGGGGCATAAACGCAGCAGTGATAGGATTGGAGAGGTTCGGTGAGCAAATGAAGGCCCTTTGAAGTCATATTGCATGGTACCCATTCCACGGGTTTCAATTACCCAGGTTTTAGGTATTCTTCCTTCAGCTAAAACATGCATGTGGAACCCAGAGTATGATCAACCATGTGATCGGGAGACGTGTTCAAATATGTCTCAGTTTTCCTCCCTTGGTACTCGGGTGCAACATTCCAGACGCTTTACTAACACTCTCCCCACTTGGAGAGTCAGCGCCTTTAACCTCCTGTTTGGCACAGTTTGCAATTTCTGCGGAAGATGAACAGGAATAGCGAGAACCAATGAGAGGCTAGCTGGAGGTGTCTGGACGGGCAAATTTAACTCTCATTTCCCACCAGGAAGAGGAATTAACCAAAGGCTCAGCATGCCAGGCCGGAACCAGATTAGGGCCTGAAGCCATCCTGCGGTGTTGCGGCCAGGTCACAAGAAAGCGAGTTGAAGAAAGGAGCTCAGGGGCACTGTAATTCACAAACCTGCAGAGTTATAAATGACAGCTATCGTCCAAAAATAGACTGAAGTAAGGCTGCCAAGAGGACTTGAAAGCGGGGCAGAATTGCAGGAAACCGATTTCAGGAGGTAGACTGGAATTGCATTGAAAGCATAGGAAAAGAGGCAGAACGTCCACAATAATGCACTTGGCCAAAAAGGGCGTATGCGTTTTTTCCTGAATATATTCAGGAAAAAACGCATACGCCCTTTTTGGCCAACCAAGCAAGCTTGCAAAGGAAATCTGCACTACAATGAAGTCTCACTTCCCCCTGGTCAAAAGGGCCATCTGAAAAAAGTGTAAAATCCAGAAAGGCAGTACAGGCCATTGAGAACTGGGAGCCTTGTTATGCTGATGGGCGGGATGTAAATTGCCAACAGACACTCGGGAGAAGTGTATGGTGTTTCCTGAAACATCTAAAAAACAAAGCAACAGAGTCTAGGGCACTTCCACTTATGGTCCTATAGCTTAGGGAAATTAAAATCAAAAAGACACAGCCACCCCAAAGTTTGGAACGGCTCTGTTTACAAGAACCTCTTTTACCGTACAAGTTCAACATCGCAGAAAGTGAAAAATGGATAAAGAACTTGTGGTACTTACGTACAATGCAGTATCACTCAGCAATGAAATCTATGTCATCAGGCACGTAGCAGCATAATGAGTAGATTCAGATACGATGATTCTAACTGAAATAAGTCACACAGAAAAAGAAACATCATAAGATATCACTAATACACGGAATGTAAACTTGGCTACACAGGAACTGAATTCCAAAACAGAACAGGTTCTCAAATTTAGAAAACCAACTTATTCTTGCTTAAGGGGAAAGGTGAGTTCGGTTGCTGCATAAAACCAGAGATTGAAATGAGCACAGATAAAGTTCCTTAAGCCAAATATGGAATAGACAAGAGCCACTCCTTGCTCAACGAAATGGACTCAACACCGCATATTAAACGCCTAAGAATGTACCTGACTAGTAAGTATCTTAAAACCTATGGATTGCTATGTCTCCGAAAGAGAATCAAGCATGTGTACAGGGGCATAAACGAAGCAGTGATAGGATTGGAGAGGTTCGGTGAGCAAATGAAGACCCTTTGAAGTCATATTGCATGGTACCCATTCCACGGGTTTCAATTACCCAGGTTTTAGGTATTCTTCCTTCAGCTAAAACATGCATGTGGAACCCAGAGTATGATCAACCATGTGATCGGGAGACGTGTTCAAATATGTCTCAGTTTTCCTCCCTTGGTACTCGGGTGCAACATTCCAGACGCTTTACTAACACTCTCCCCACTTGGAGAGTCAGCGCCTTTAACCTCCTGTTTGGCACAGTTTGCAATTTCTGCGGAAGATGAACAGGAATAGCGAGAACCAATGAGAGGCTAGCTGGAGGTGTCTGGACGGGCAAATTTAACTCTCATTTCCCACCAGGAAGAGGAATTAACCAAAGGGTCAGCGTGCCGTGCCGGAACCAGATTAGGGCCTGAAGCCATCCTGCGGTGTTGCGGCCAGGTCACAAGAAAGCGAGTTGAAGAAAGGAGCTCAGGGGCACTGTAATTCACAAACCTGCAGAGTTATAAATGACAGCTATCGTCCAAAAATAGACTGAAGTAAGGCTGCCAAGAGGACGTGAAAGCGGGACAGAATTGCAGGAAACCGATTTCAGGAGGTAGACTGGAATTGCATTGAAAGCATAGGAAAAGAGGCAGAACGTCCACAATGATGCACTTGGCCAAAAAGGGCGTATGCGTTTTTTCCTGAATATATTCAGGAAAAAACGCATACGCCCTTTTTGGCCAACCAAGCAAGCTTGCAAAGGAAATCTGCACTACAATGAAGTCTCACTTCCCCCCGGTCAAAAGGGCCATCTGAAAAAAGTGTAAAATCCAGAAAGGCAGGACAGGCCATGGAGAACTGGGAGCCTTGTTATGCTGATGGGCGGGATGTAAATTGCCAACAGACACTCGGGAGAAGTGTATGGTGTTTCCTGAAACATCTAAAAAACAAAGCAACAGAGCCTAGGGCACTTCCACTTATGGTCCTATAGCTTAGGGAAATTAAAATCAAAAAGACACAGCCACCCCAAAGTTTGGAACGGCTCTGTTTACAAGAACCTCGTTTACAGTACAAGTTCAACATCGCAGAAAGTGAAAAATGGATAAAGAAGATGTGGTATTTACTTACAAAGCAATATCACTCAGCAATGAAATCTATGTCATCAGGCCCTTAGCATCACAATGAGTGGATTCAGGTATGATGATTCTAACTGAAATAAGTCACACAGAAAAAGAAACATCATAAGATATCAGTAATACACGGAATGTAAACTTGGCTACACAGGAACTGAATTACAGAACAGAACAGGGTCTCAAATTTAGAAAACCAACATATGCTTGCTTAAGGGTAAAGGTGAGTTGGGGTGCTGCATAAAACCAGAGATTGAAATGAGCACAGATAAAGTTCCTTAAGTCAAATATGGAATAGACAAGAGCTACTCCTTGCTCAACGAAATGGACTCAACACCGCATATTAAACGCCTAAGAATGTACCTGACTTGTAAGTATCTTAAAACCTATGGATTGCTATGTCTCCGAAAGAGAATCAAGCATGTGTACAGGGGCATAAACGCAGCAGTGATAGGATTGGAGAGGTTCGGTGAGCAAATGAAGACCCTTTGAAGTCATATTGCATGGTACCCATTCCACGGGTTTCAACTACCCAGGTTTAAGGTATTCTTCCTTCAGCTAAAACATGCATGTGGAACCTAGAGTATGATCAACCATGTGATCGAGAGACGTGTTCAAATATGTCTCAGTTTTCCTCCCCTGGTACTCGAGTGCAACATTCCAGACGCTTTACTAACACTCTCCCCACTTGGAGAGTCAGTCCCTTTAACCTCCTGTTTGGCCCAGTTTGCAATTTCTGCGGAAGATGAACAGGAATAGCGAGAACCAATGAGAGGCTAGCTGGAGGTGTCTGGACGGGCAAATTTAACTCTCATTTCCCACCAGGAAGAGGAATTATCCAAAGGCTCAGCATGCCATGCCGGAAACAGATTAGGGCCTGAAGCCATCCTGCGGTGTTGCGGCCAGGTCACAAGAAAGCGAGTTGAAGAAAGGAGCTCAGGGGCACTGTAATTCACAAACCTGCAGAGTTATAAATGACAGCTATCGTCCAAAAATAGACTGAAGTAAGGCTGCCAAGAGGACTTGAAAGCGGGGCAGAATTGCAGGAAACCGATTTCAGGAGGTAGACTGGAATTGCATTGAAAGCATAGGAAAAGAGGCAGAACGTCCACAATGATGCACTTGGCCAAAAAGGGCATATGCGTTTTTTCCTGAATATATTCAGGAAAAAACGCATACGTCCTTTTTGGCCAACCAAGCAAGCTTGCAAAGGAAATCTGCACTACAATGAAGTCTCACTTCCCCCCAGTCAAAAGGGCCATCTGAAAAAAGTGTAAAATCCAGAAAGGCAGGACAGGCCATGGAGAACTGGGAGCCTTGTTATGCTGATGGGTGGGATGTAAATTGCCAACAGACACTCGGGAGAAGTGTATGGTGTTTCCTGAAACATCTAAAAAACAAAGCAACAGAGCCTAGGGCACTGCCACTTATGGTCCTATAGCTTAGGGAAATTAAAATCAAAAAGACACAGCCACCCCAAAGTTTGGGACGCCTCTGTTTACAAGAACCTCGTTTACAGTACAAGTTCAACATCGCAGAAAGTGAAAAATGGATAAAGAAGTTGTTGTATTTACTTACAAAGCAATATCACTCAGCAATGAAATCTATGTCATCAGGCCCTTAGCATCACAATGAGTGGATTCAGGTATGATGATTCTAACTGAAATAAGTCACACAGAAAAAGAAACATCATAAGATATCAGTAATACACGGAATGTAAACTTGGCTACACAGGAACTGAATTACAGAACAGAACAGGGTCTCAAATTTAGAAAACCAACTTATGCTTGCTTAAGGGTAAAGGTGAGTTGGGGTGCTGCATAAAACCAGAGATTGAAATGAGCACAGATAAAGTTCCTTAAGTCAAATATGGAATAGACAAGAGCTACTCCTTGCTCAACGAAATGGACTCAACACCGCATATTAAACGCCTAAGAATGTACCTGACTAGTAAGTATCTTAAAACCTATGGATAGCTATGTCTCCGAAAGAGAATCAAGCATGTGTACAGGGGCATAAACGCAGCAGTGATAGGATTGGAGACATTCGGTGAGCAAATGAAGACCGTTTGAAGTCATATTGCATGGTACCCATTACACGGGTCTTAACTCTCCAGGTTTAAGGTATTCTTCCTTCAGCTAAAACATGCATGTGGAACCCAAGTATGATCAACCATGTGAACGGGAGACGTGTTCAAATATGTCTCAGTTTTCCTCCCCTGGTACTCGGGTGCAACATTCCAGACGCTTTACTAACACTCTCCCGACTTGGAGAGTCAGCGCCTTTAACCTCCTGTTTGGCCCAGTTTGCAATTTCTGCGGAAGATGAACAGGAATAAAAAACGCATACGCCCTTTTTGGCCAACCAAGCAAGCTTGCAAAGGAAATCTGCACTACAATGAAGTCTCACTTCCCCCCGGTCAAAAGGGCCATCTGAAAAAAGTGTAAAATCCAGAAAGGCAGGACAGGCCATGGAGAACTGGGAGCCTTGTTATGCTGATGGGCGGGATGTAAATTGCCAACAACCACTCGGGAGAAGTGTATGGTGTTTCCTGAAACATCTAAAAAACAAAGCAACAGAACCTAGGGCACTTCCACTTATGGGCCTATAGCTTAGGGAAATTAAAATCAAAAAGACACAGCCACCCCAAAGTTTGGAACGGCTCTGTTTACAAGAACCTCGTTTACAGTACAAGTTCAACATCGCAGAAAGTGAAAAATGGAAAGAAGTTGTGGTATTTACTTACAAAGCAATATCACTCAGCAATGAAATCTGTGTCATCAGGCCCTTAGCAGCACAATGAGTGGATTCAGGTATGATGATTCTAACTGAAGTAAGTCACACAGAAAAAGAAACATCATAAGATATCAGTAATACACGGAATGTAAACTTGGCTACACAGGAACGGAATTACAGAACAGAACAGGGTCTCAAATTTAGAAAACCAACTTATGCTTGCTTAAGGGTAAAGGTGAGTTGGGGTGCTGCATAAACCAGAGATTGAAATGAGCACAGATAAAGTTCCTTAAGTCAAATATGGAATAGACAAGAGCTACTCCTTGCTCAACGAAATGGACTCAACACCGCATATTAAACGCCTAAGAATGTACCTGACTAGTAAGTATCGTAAAACCTATGGATTGCTATGTCTCCGAAAGAGAATCAAGCATGTGTACAGGGGCATAAACGCAGCAGTGATAGGATTGGAGAGGTTCGGTGAGCAAATGAAGACCCTTTGAAGTCATATTGCATGGTACCCATTCCACGGGTCTCAACTCTCCAGGTTTAAGGTATTCTTCCTTCAGCTAAAACATGCATGTGGAACCCAAGTATGATCAACCATGTGAACGGGAGACGTGTTCAAATATGTCTCAGTTTTCCTCCCCTGGTACTCGGGTGCAACATTCCAGACGCTTTACTAACACTCTCCCCACTTGGAGAGTCAGCGCCTTTAACCTCCTGTTTGGCCCAGTTTGCAATTTCTGCGGAAGATGAACAGGAATAGCGAGAACAAATGAGAGGCTAGCTGGAGGTGTCTGGACGGGCAAATTTAACTCTCATTTCCCACCAGGAAGAGGAAATAACCAAAGGCTCAGCGTGCTGTACCGGAACCAGATTAGGGCCTGAAGCCATCCTGCGGTGTTGCGGCCAGGTCACAAGAAAGCGAGTTGAAGAAAGGAGCTCAGGGGCACTGTAATTCACAAACCTGCAGAGTTATAAATGACAGCTATCGTCCAAAAATAGACTGAAGTAAGGATGCCAAGAGGACTTGAAAGCGGGGCAGAATTGCAGGAAACCGATTTCAGGAGGTAGACTGGAATTGCATTGAAAGCATAGGAAAAGAGGCAGAACGTCCACAATGATGCACTTGGCCAAAAAGGGCGTATGCGTTTTTTCCTGAATATATTCAGGAAAAAACGCATACGCCCTTTTTGGCCAACCAAGCAAGCTTGCAAAGGAAATCTGCACTACAATGAAGTCTCACTTCCCCCCGGTCAAAAGGGCCATCTGAAAAAAGTGTAAAATCCAGAAAGGCAGGACAGGCCATGGAGAACTGGGAGCCTTGTTATGCTGATGGGCGGGATGTAAATTGCCAACAGACACTCGGGAGAAGTGTATGGTGTTTCCTGAAACATCTAAACAACAAAGCAACAGAGCCTAGGGCACTGCCACTTATGGTCCTATAGCTTAGGGAAATTAAAATCAAAAAGACACAGCCACCCCAAAGTTTGGGACGCCTCTGTTTACAAGAACCTCGTTTACAGTACAAGTTCAACATCGCAGAAAGTGAAAAATGGATAAAGAAGTTGTGGTATTTACTTACAAAGCAATATCACTCAGCAATGAAATCTATGTCATCAGGCCCTTAGCATCACAATGAGTGGATTCAGGTATGATGATTCTAACTGAAATAAGTCACACAGAAAAAGAAACATCATAAGATATCAGTAATACACGGAATGTAAACTTGGCTACACAGGAACTGAATTACAGAACAGAACAGGGACTCAAATTTAGAAAACCAACTTATGCTTGCTTAAGGGGAAAGGTGAGTTGGGGTGCTGCATAAAACCAGAGATTGAAATGAGCACAGATAAAGTTCCTTAAGCCAAATATGGAATAGACAAGAGCTACTCCTTGCTCAACGAAATGGACTCAACACCGCATATTAAACGCCTAAGAATGTACCTGACTAGTAAGTATCTTAAAACCTATGGATTGCTATGTCTCCGAAAGAGAATCAAGCATGTGTACAGGGGCATAAACGCAGCAGTGATAGGATTGGAGAGGTTTGGTGAGCAAATGAAGACCCTTTGAAGTCATATTGCATGGTACCCATTACACGGGTCTTAACTCTCCAGGTTTAAGGTATTCTTCCTTCAGCTAAAACATGCATGTGGAACCCAAGTATGATCAACCATGTGAACGGGAGACGTGTTCAAATATGTCTCAGTTTTCCTCCCCTGGTACTCGGGTGCAACATTCCAGACGCTTTACTAACACTCTCCCCACTTGGAGAGTCAGCGCTTTTAACCTCCTGTTTGGCCCAGTTTGCAATTTCTGCGGAAGATTAACAGGAATAGCGAGAACCAATGAGAGACTAGCTGGAGGTGTTCGGACGGGCAAATTAAACTCTCATTTCCCACCAGGAAGAGGAAATAACCAAAGGCTCAGCGTGCCGTGCCGGAAACAGATTAGGGCCTGAAGCCATCCTGCGGTGTTGCGGCCAGGTCACAAGAAAGCAAGTTGAAGAAAGGAGCTCAGGGGCACTGTAATTCACAAACCTGCAGAGTTATAAATGACAGCTATCGTCCAAAAATAGACTGAAGTAAGGCTGCCAAGAGGACTTGAAAGCGGGGCAGAATTGCAGGAAACCGATTTCAGGAGGTAGACTGGAATTGCATTGAAAGCATAGGAAAAGAGGCAGAACGTCCACAATGATGCACTTGGCCAAAAAGGGTGTATGCGTTTTTTCCTGAATATATTCAGGAAAAAACGCATACGCCCTTTTTGGCCAACCAAGCAAGCTTGCAAAGGAAATCTGCACTACAATGAAGTCTCACTTCCCCCCGGTCAAAAGGGCCATCTGAAAAAAGTGTAAAATCCAGAAAGGCAGGACAGGCCATGGAGAACTGGGAGCCTTGTTATGCTGATGGGCGGGATGTAAATTGCCAACAACCACTCGGGAGAAGTGTATGGTGTTTCCTGAAACATCTAAAAAACAAAGCAACAGAACCTAGGGCACTTCCACTTATGGGCCTATAGCTTAGGGAAATTAAAATCAAAAAGACACAGCCACCCCAAAGTTTGGAACGGCTCTGTTTACAAGAACCTCGTTTACAGTACAAGTTCAACATCGCAGAAAGTGAAAAATGGAAAGAAGTTGTGGTATTTACTTACAAAGCAATATCACTCAGCAATGAAATCTGTGTCATCAGGCCCTTAGCAGCACAATGAGTGGATTCAGGTATGATGATTCTAACTGAAGTAAGTCACACAGAAAAAGAAACATCATAAGATATCAGTAATACACGGAATGTAAACTTGGCTACACAGGAACGGAATTACAGAACAGAACAGGGTCTCAAATTTAGAAAACCAACTTATGCTTGCTTAAGGGTAAAGGTGAGTTGGGGTGCTGCATAAACCAGAGATTGAAATGAGCACAGATAAAGTTCCTTAAGTCAAATATGGAATAGACAAGAGCTACTCCTTGCTCAACGAAATGGACTCAACACCGCATATTAAACGCCTAAGAATGTACCTGACTAGTAAGTATCTTAAAACCTATGGATTGCTATGTCTCCGAAAGAGAATCAAGCATGTGTACAGGGGCATAAACGCAGCAGTGATAGGATTGGAGAGGTTCGGTGAGCAAATGAAGACCCTTTGAAGTCATATTGCATGGTACCCATTACACGGGTCTCAACTCTCCAGGTTTAAGGTATTCTTCCTTCAGCTAAAACATGCATGTGGAACCCAAGTATGATCAACCATGTGAACGGGAGACGTGTTCAAATATGTCTCAGTTTTCCTCCCCTGGTACTCGGGTGCAACATTCCAGACGCTTTACTAACACTCTCCCCACTTGGAGAGTCAGTCCCTTTAACCTCCTGTTTGGCCCAGTTTGCAATATCTGCGGAAGATGAACAGGAATAGCGAGAACCAATGAGAGGCTAGCTGGAGGTGTCTGGACGGGCAAATTTAACTCTCATTTCCCACCAGGAAGAGGAATTAACCAAAGGCTCAGCATGCCGGGCCAGAACCAGATTAGGGCCTGAAGCCATCCTGCGGTGTTGCGGCCAGGTCACAAGAAAGCGAGTTGAAGAAAGGAGCTCAGGGGCACTGTAATTCACAAACCTGCAGAGTTATAAATGACAGCTATCGTCCAAAAATAGACTGAAGTAAGGCTGCCAAGAGGACTTGAAAGCGGGGCAGAATTGCAGGAAACTGATTTCAGGAGGTAGACTGGAATTGCATTGAAAGCATAGGAAAAGAGGCAGAACGTCCACAATGATGCACTTGGCCAAAAAGGGCGTATGCGTTTTTTCCTGAATATATTCAGGAAAAAACGCATACGCACTTTTTGGCCAACCAAGCAAGCAAGCAAAGGAAATCTGCACTACAATGAAGTCTCACTTCCCCCCGGTCAAAAGGGCCATCTGAAAAAAGTGTAAAATCCAGAAAGGCAGGACAGGCCATTGAGAACTGGGAGCCTTGTTATGCTGATGGGCGGGATGTAAATTGCCAACAGACACTAGGGAGAAGTGTATGGTGTTTCCTGAAACATCTAAAAAACAAAGCAACAGAGCCTAGGGCACTTCCACTTATGGTCCTATAGCTTAGGGAAATTAAAATCAAAAAGACACAGCCACCCCAAAGTTTGGAACGGCTCTGTTTACAAGAACCTCGTTTACAGTACAAGTTCAACATCGCAGAAAGTGAAAAATGGATAAAGAACTTGTGGTACTTACGTACAATGCAGTATCACTCAGCAATGAAATCTATGTCATCAGGCACGTAGCAGCATAATGAGTAGATTCAGGTACGATGATTCTAACTGAAATAAGTCACACAGAAAAAGAAACATCATAAGATATCACTAATACACGGAATGTAAACTTGGCTACACAGGAACTGAATTCCAAAACAGAACAGGTTCTCAAATTTAGAAAACCAACTTATGCTTGCTTAAGGGGAACGGTGAGTTGGGTTGCTGCATAAAACCAGAGATTGAAATGAGCACAGATAAAGTTCCTTAAGCCAAATATGGAATAGACAAGAGCCACTCCTTGCTCAACGAAATGGACTCAACACCGCATATTAAACGCCTAAGAATGTACCTGACTAGTAAGTATCTTAAAACCTATGGATTGCTATGTCTCCGAAAGAGAATCAAGCATGTGTACAGGGGCATAAACGCAGCAGTGATAGGATTGGAGAGGTTCGGTGAGCAAATGAAGACCCTTTGAAGTCATATTGCATGGTACCCATTCCACGGGTCTCAACTCTCCAGGTTTAAGGTATTCTTCCTTCAGCTAAAACATGCATGTGGAACCCAAGTATGATCAACCATGTGAACGGGAGACGTGTTCAAATATGTCTCAGTTTTCCTCCCCTGGTACTCGGGTGCAACATTCCAGACGCTTTACTAACACTCTCCCCACTTGGAGAGTCAGCGCCTTTAACCTCCTGTTTGGCCCAGTTTGCAATTTCTGCGGAAGATGAACAGGAATAGCGAGAACCAATGAGAGACTAGCTGGAGGTGTCTGGACGGGCAAATTTAACTCTCATTTCCCACCAGGAAGAGGAAATAACCAAAGGCTCAGCGTGCCGTGCCGGAACCAGATTAGGGCCTGAAGCAATCCTGCGGTGTTGCGGCCAGGTCACAAGAAAGCGAGTTGAAGAAAGGAGCTCAGGGGCACTGTAATTCACAAACCTGCAGAGTTATAAATGACAGCTATCGTCCAAAAATAGACTGAAGTAAGGCTGCCAAGAGGACTTGAAAGCGGGGCAGAATTGCAGGAAACCGATTTCAGGAGGTAGACTGGAATTGCATTGAAAGCATAGGAAAAGAGGCAGAACGTCCACAATGATGCACTTGGCCTAAAAGGGCGTATGCGTTTTTTCCTGAATATATTCAGGAAAAAACGCATACGCCCTTTTTGGCCAACCAAGCAAGCTTGCAAAGGAAATCTGCACTACAATGAAGTCTCACTTCCCCCCGGTCAAAAGGGCCATCTGAAAAAAGTGTAAAATCCAGAAAGGCAGGACAGGCCATGGAGAACTGGGAGCCTTGTTATGCTGATGGGCGGGATGTAAATTGCCAACAGACACTCGGGAGAAGTGTATGGTGTTTCCTGAAACATCTAAAAAACAAAGCAACAGAGCCTAGGGCACTGCCACTTATGGTCTTATAGCTTAGGAAAATTAAAATCAAAAAGACACAGCCACCCCAAAGTTTGGGACGCCTCTGTTTACAAGAACCTCGTTTACAGTACAAGTTCAACATCGCAGAAAGTGAAAAATGGATAAAGAAGTTGTGGTATTTACTTACAAAGCAATATCACTCAGCAATGAAATCTATGTCATCAGGCCCTTAGCAGCACAATGAGTGGATTCAGGTATGATGATTCTAACTGAAATAAGTCACACAGAAAAAGAAACATCATAAGATATCAGTAATACACGGAATGTAAACTTGGCTACACAGGAACTGAATTACAGAACAGAACAGGGTCTCAAATTTAGAAAACCAACTTATGCTTGCTTAAGGGTAAAGGTGAGTTGGGGTGCTGCATAAAACCAGAGATTGAAATGAGCACAGATAAAGTTCCTTAAGTCAAATATGGAATAGACAAGAGCTACTCCTTGCTCAACGAAATGGACTCAACACCGCATATTAAACGCCTAAGAATGTACCTGACTAGTAATTATCGTAAAACCTATGGATTGCTATGTCTCCAAAAGAGAATCAAGCATGTGTACAGGGGCATAAACGCAGCAGTGATAGGATTGGAGAGGTTCGGTGAGCAAATGAAGACCCTTTGAAGTCATATTGCATGGTACCCATTCCACGGGTCTCAACTCTCCAGGTTTAAGGTATTCTTCCTTCAGCTAAAACATGCATGTGGAACCCAAGTATGATCAACCATGTGAACGGGAGACGTGTTCAAATATGTCTCAGTTTTCCTCCCCTGGTACTCGGGTGCAACATTCCAGACGCTTTACTAACACTCTCCCCACTTGGAGAGTCAGCGCCTTTAACCTCCTGTTTGGCCCAGTTTGCAATTTCTGCGGAAGATGAACAGGAATAGCGAGAACAAATGAGAGGCTAGCTGGAGGTGTCTGGACGGGCAAATTTAACTCTCATTTCCCACCAGGAAGAGGAAATAACCAAAGGCTCAGCGTGCCGTACCGGAACCAGATTAGGGCCTGAAGCCATCCTGCGGTGTTGCGGCCAGGTCACAAGAAAGCGAGTTGAAGAAAGGAGCTCAGGGGCACTGTAATTCACAAACCTGCAGAGTTATAAATGACAGCTATCGTCCAAAAATAGACTGAAGTAAGGCTGCCAAGAGGACTTGAAAGCGGGGCAGAATTGCAGGAAACCGATTTCAGGAGGTAGACTGGAATTGCATTGAAAGCATAGGAAAAGAGGCAGAACGTCCACAATGATGCACTTGGCCAAAAAGGGCGTATGCGTTTTTTCCTGAATATATTCAGGAAAAAACGCATACGCCCTTTTTGGCCAACCAAGCAAGCTTGCAAAGGAAATCTGCACTACAATGAAGTCTCACTTCCCCCCGGTCAAAAGGGCCATCTGAAAAAAGTGTAAAATCCAGAAAGGCAGGACAGGCCATGGAGAACTGGGAGCCTTGTTATGCTGATGGGCGGGATGTAAATAGCCAACAGACACTCGGGAGAAGTGTATGGTGTTTCCTGAAACATCTAAAAAACAAAGCAACAGAGCCTAGGGCACTGCCACTTATGGTCTTATAGCTTAGGGAAATTAAAATCAAAAAGACACAGCCACCCCAATGTTTGGGACGCCTCTGTTTACAAGAACCTCGTTTACAGTACAAGTTCAACATCGCAGAAAGTGAAAAATGGATAAAGAAGTTGTGGTATTTACTTACAAAGCAATATCACTCAGCAATGAAATCTATGTCATCAGGCCCTTAGCATCACAATGAGTGGATTCAGGTATGATGATTCTAACTGAAATAAGTCACACAGAAAAAGAAACATCATAAGATATCAGTAATACACGGAATGTAAACTTGGCTACACAGGAACTGAATTACAGAACAGAACAGGGTCTCAAATTTAGAAAACCAACTTATGCTTGCTTAAGGGTAAAGGTGAGTTGGGGTGCTGCATAAAACCAGAGATTGAAATGAGCACAGATAAAGTTCCTTAAGTCAAATATGGAATAGACAAGAGCTACTCCTTGCTCAACGAAATGGACTCAACACCGCATATTAAACGCCTAAGAATGTACCTGACTAGTAAGTATCGTAAAACCTATGGATTGCTATGTCTCCAAAAGAGAATCAAGCATGTGTACAGGGGCATAAACGCAGCAGTGATAGGATTGGAGAGGTTCGGTGAGCAAATGAAGACCCTTTGAAGTCATATTGCATGGTACCCATTCCACGGGTCTCAACTCTCCAGGTTTAAGGTATTCTTCCTTCAGCTAAAACATGCATGTGGAACCCAAGTATGATCAACCATGTGAACGGGAGACGTGTTCAAATATGTCTCAGTTTTCCTACCCTGGTACTCGGGTGCAACATTCCAGACGCTTTACTAACACTCTCCCCACTTGGAGAGTCAGCGCCTTTAACCTCCTGTTTGGCCCAGTTTGCAATTTCTGCGGAAGATGAACAGGAATAGCGAGAACCAATGAGAGGCTAGCTGGAGGTGTCTGGACGGGCAAATTTAACTCTCATTTCCCACCAGGAAGAGGAAAGAACCAAAGGCTCAGCGTGCCGTACCGGAACCAGATTAGGGCCTGAAGCCATCCTGCGGTGTTGCGGCCAGGTCACAAGAAAGCGAGTTGAAGAAAGGAGCTCAGGGGCACTGTAATTCACAAACCTGCAGAGTTATAAATGACAGCTATCGTCCAAAAATAGACTGAAGTAAGGCTGCCAAGAGGACTTGAAAGCGGGGCAGAATTGCAGGAAACCGATTTCAGGAGGTAGACTGGAATTGCATTGAAAGCATAGGAAAAGAGGCAGAACGTCCACAATGATGCACTTGGACAAAAAGGGCGTATGCGTTTTTTCCTGAATATATTCAGGAAAAAACGCATACGCCCTTTTTGGCCAACCAAGCAAGCTTGCAAAGGAAATCTGCACTACAATGAAGTCTCACTTCCCCCCGGTCAAAAGGGCCATCTGAAAAAAGTGTAAAATCCAGAAAGGCAGGACAGGCCATGGAGAACTGGGAGCCTTGTTATGCTGATGGGCGGGATGTAAATTGCCAACAGACACTCGGGAGAAGTGTATGGTGTTTCCTGAAACATCTAAAAAACAAAGCAACAGAGCCTAGGGCACTGCCACTTATGGTCTTATAGCTTAGGGAAATTAAAATCAAAAAGACACAGCCACCCCAAAGTTTGGGACGCCTCTGTTTACAAGAACCTCGTTTACAGTACAAGTTCAACATCGCAGAAAGTGAAAAATGGATAAAGAAGTTGTGGTATTCACTTACAAAGCAATATCACTCAGCAATGAAATCTATGTCATCAGGCCCTTAGCAGCACAATGAGTGGATTCAGGTATGATGATTCTAACTGAAATAAGTCACACAGAAAAAGAAACATCATAAGATATCAGTAATACACGGAATGTAAACTTGGCTACACAGGAACTGAATTACAGAACAGAACAGGGTCTCAAATTTAGAAAACCAACTTATGCTTGCTTAAGGGTAAAGGTGAGTTGGGGTGCTGCATAAAACCAGAGATTGAAATGAGCACAGATAAAGTTCCTTAAGTCAAATATGGAATAGACAAGAGCTACTCCTTGCTCAACGAAATGGACTCAACACCGCATATTAAACGCCTAAGAATGTACCTGACTAGTAAGTATCGTAAAACCTATGGATTGCTATGTCTCCAAAACAGAATCAAGCATGTGTACAGGGGCATAAACGCAGCAGTGATAGGATTGGAGAGGTTCGGTGAGCAAATGAAGACCCTTTGAAGTCATATTGCATGGTACCCATTCCACGGGTCTCAACTCTCCAGGTTTAAGGTATTCTTCCTTCAGCTAAAACATGCATGTGGAACCCAAGTATGATCAACCATGTGAACGGGAGACGTGTTCAAATATGTCTCAGTTTTCCTACCCTGGTACTCGGGTGCAACATTCCAGACGCTTTACTAACACTCTCCCCACTTGGAGAGTCAGCGCCTTTAACCTCCTGTTTGGCCCAGTTTGCAATTTCTGCGGAAGATGAACAGGAATAGCGAGAACAAATGAGAGGCTAGCTGGAGGTGTCTGGACGGGCAAATTTAACTCTCATTTCCCACCAGGAAGAGGAAATAACCAAAGGCTCAGCGTGCCGTACCGGAACCAGATTAGGGCCTGAAGCCATCCTGCGGTGTTGCGGCCAGGTCACAAGAAAGCGAGTTGAAGAAAGGAGCTCAGGGGCACTGTAATTCACAAACCTGCAGAGTTATAAATGACAGCTATCGTCCAAAAATAGACTGAAGTAAGGCTGCCAAGAGGACTTGAAAGCGGGGCAGAATTGCAGGAAACCGATTTCAGGAGGTAGACTGGAATTGCATTGAAAGCATAGGAAAAGAGGCAGAACGTCCACAATGATGCACTTGGCCAAAAAGGGCGTATGCGTTTTTTCCTGAATATATTCAGGAAAAAACGCATACGCCCTTTTTGGCCAACCAAGCAAGCTTGCAAAGGAAATCTGCACTACAATGAAGTCTCACTTCCCCCCGGTCAAAAGGGCCATCTGAAAAAAGTGTAAAATCCAGAAAGGCAGGACAGGCCATGGAGAACTGGGAGCCTTGTTATGCTGATGGGCGGGATGTAAATAGCCAACAGACACTCGGGAGAAGTGTATGGTGTTTCCTGAAACATCTAAAAAACAAAGCAACAGAGCCTAGGGCACTGCCACTTATGGTCTTATAGCTTAGGGAAATTAAAATCAAAAAGACACAGCCACCCCAAAGTTTGGGACGCCTCTGTTTACAAGAACCTCGTTTACAGTACAAGTTCAACATCGCAGAAAGTGAAAAATGGATAAAGAAGTTGTGGTATTTACTTACAAAGCAATATCACTCAGCAATGAAATCTATGTCATCAGGCCCTTAGCATCACAATGAGTGGATTCAGGTATGATGATTCTAACTGAAATAAGTCACACAGAAAAAGAAACATCATAAGATATCAGTAATACACGGAATGTAAACTTGGCTACACAGGAACTGAATTACAGAACAGAACAGGGTCTCAAATTTAGAAAACCAACTTATGCTTGCTTAAGGGTAAAGGTGAGTTGGGGTGCTGCATAAAACCAGAGATTGAAATGAGCACAGATAAAGTTCCTTAAGTCAAATATGGAATAGACAAGAGCTACTCCTTGCTCAACGAAATGGACTCAACACCGCATATTAAACGCCTAAGAATGTACCTGACTAGTAAGTATCGTAAAACCTATGGATTGCTATGTCTCCAAAAGAGAATCAAGCATGTGTACAGGGGCATAAACGCAGCAGTGATAGGATTGGAGAGGTTCGGTGAGCAAATGAAGACCCTTTGAAGTCATATTGCATGGTACCCATTCCACGGGTCTCAACTCTCCAGGTTTAAGGTATTCTTCCTTCAGCTAAAACATGCATGTGGAACCCAAGTATGATCAACCATGTGAACGGGAGACGTGTTCAAATATGTCTCAGTTTTCCTCCCCTGGTACTCGGGTGCAACATTCCAGACGCTTTACTAACACTCTCCCCACTTGGAGAGTCAGCGCCTTTAACCTCCTGTTTGGCCCAGTTTGCAATTTCTGCGGAAGATGAACAGGAATAGCGAGAACCAATGAGAGGCTAGCTGGAGGTGTCTGGACGGGCAAATTTAACTCTCATTTCCCACCAGGAAGAGGAAAGAACCAAAGGCTCAGCGTGCCGTACCGGAACCAGATTAGGGCCTGAAGCCATCCTGCGGTGTTGCGGCCAGCTCACAAGAAAGCGAGTTGAAGAAAGGAGCTCAGGGGCACTGTAATTCACAAACCTGCAGAGTTATAAATGACAGCTATCGTCCAAAAATAGACTGAAGTAAGGCTGCCAAGAGGACTTGAAAGCGGGGCAGAATTGCAGGAAACCGATTTCAGGAGGTAGACTGGAATTGCATTGAAAGCATAGGAAAAGAGGCAGAACGTCCACAATGATGCACTTGGCCAAAAAGGGCGTATGCGTTTTTTCCTGAATATATTCAGGAAAAAACGCATACGCCCTTTTTGGCCAACCAAGCAAGCTTGCAAAGGAAATCTGCACTACAATGAAGTCTCACTTCCCCCCGGTCAAAAGGGCCATCTGAAAAAAGTGTAAAATCCAGAAAGGCAGGACAGGCCATGGAGAACTGGGAGCCTTGTTATGCTGATGGGCGGGATGTAAATTGCCAACAGACACTCGGGAGAAGTGTATGGTGTTTCCTGAAACATCTAAAAAACAAAGCAACAGAGCCTAGGGCACTGCCACTTATGGTCTTATAGCTTAGGGAAATTAAAATCAAAAAGACACAGCCACCCCAAAGTTTGGGACGCCTCTGTTTACAAGAACCTCGTTTACAGTACAAGTTCAACATCGCAGAAAGTGAAAAATGGATAAAGAAGTTGTGGTATTTACTTACAAAGCAATATCACTCAGCAATGAAATCTATGTCATCAGGCCCTTAGCATCACAATGAGTGGATTCAGGTATGATGACTCTAACTGAAATAAGTCACACAGAAAAAGAAACATCATAAGATATCAGTAATAAACGGAATGTAAACTTGGCTACACAGGAACTGAATTACAGAACAGAACAGGGTCTCAAATTTAGAAAACCAACTTATGCTTGCTTAAGGGTAAAGGTGAGTTGGGGTGCTGCATAAAACCAGAGATTGAAATGAGCACAGATAAAGTTCCTTAAGTCAAATATGGAATAGACAAGAGCTACTCCTTGCTCAACGAAATGGACTCAACACCGCATATTAAACGCCTAAGAATGTACCTGACTAGTAAGTATCGTAAAACCTATGGATTGCTATGTCTCCAAAAGAGAATCAAGCATGTGTACAGGGGCATAAACGCAGCAGTGATAGGATTGGAGAGGTTCGGTGAGCAAATGAAGACCCTTTGAAGTCATATTGCATGGTACCCATTCCACGGGTCTCAACTCTCCAGGTTTAAGGTATTCTTCCTTCAGCTAAAACATGCATGTGGAACCCAAGTATGATCAACCATGTGAACGGGAGACGTGTTCAAATATGTCTCAGTTTTCCTCCCCTGGTACTCGGGTGCAACATTCCAGACGCTTTACTAACACTCTCCCCACTTGGAGAGTCAGCGCCTTTAACCTCCTGTTTGGCCCAGTTTGCAATTTCTGCGGAAGATGAACAGGAATAGCGAGAACCAATGAGAGGCTAGCTGGAGGTGTCTGGACGGGCAAATTTAACTCTCATTTCCCACCAGGAAGAGGAAAGAACCAAAGGCTCAGCGTGCCGTACCGGAACCAGATTAGGGCCTGAAGCCATCCTGCGGTGTTGCGGCCAGCTCACAAGAAAGCGAGTTGAAGAAAGGAGCTCAGGGGCACTGTAATTCACAAACCTGCAGAGTTATAAATGACAGCTATCGTCCAAAAATAGACTGAAGTAAGGCTGCCAAGAGGACTTGAAAGCGGGGCAGAATTGCAGGAAACCGATTTCAGGAGGTAGACTGGAATTGCATTGAAAGCATAGGAAAAGAGGCAGAACGTCCACAATGATGCACTTGGCCAAAAAGGGCGTATGCGTTTTTTCCTGAATATATTCAGGAAAAAACGCATACGCCCTTTTTGGCCAACCAAGCAAGCTTGCAAAGGAAATCTGCACTACAATGAAGTCTCACTTCCCCCCGGTCAAAAGGGCCATCTGAAAAAAGTGTAAAATCCAGAAAGGCAGGACAGGCCATGGAGAACTGGGAGCCTTGTTATGCTGATGGGCGGGATGTAAATTGCCAACAGACACTCGGGAGAAGTGTATGGTGTTTCCTGAAACATCTAAAAAACAAAGCAACAGAGCCTAGGGCACTGCCACTTATGGTCTTATAGCTTAGGGAAATTAAAATCAAAAAGACACAGCCACCCCAAAGTTTGGGACGCCTCTGTTTACAAGAACCTCGTTTACAGTACAAGTTCAACATCGCAGAAAGTGAAAAATGGATAAAGAAGTTGTGGTATTTACTTACAAAGCAATATCACTCAGCAATGAAATCTATGTCATCAGGCCCTTAGCATCACAATGAGTGGATTCAGGTATGATGACTCTAACTGAAATAAGTCACACAGAAAAAGAAACATCATAAGATATCAGTAATAAACGGAATGTAAACTTGGCTACACAGGAACTGAATTACAGAACAGAACAGGGTCTCAAATTTAGAAAACCAACTTATGCTTGCTTAAGGGTAAAGGTGAGTTGGGGTGCTGCATAAAACCAGAGATTGAAATGAGCACAGATAAAGTTCCTTAAGTCAAATATGGAATAGACAAGAGCTACTCCTTGCTCAATGAAATGGACTCAACACCGCATATTAAACGTCTAAGAATGTACCTGACTAGTAAGTATCGTAAAACCTATGGATTGCTATGTCTCCAAAAGAGAATCAAGCATGTGTACAGGGGCATAAACGCAGCAGTGATAGGATTGGAGACGTTCGGTGAGCAAATGAAGACCCTTTGAAGTCATATTGCATGGTACCCATTCCACGGGTCTCAACTCTCCAGGTTTAAGGTATTCTTCCTTCAGCTAAAACATGCATGTGGAACCCAAGTATGATCAACCATGTGAACGGGAGACGTGTTCAAATATGTCTCAGTTTTCCTCCCCTGGTACTCGGGTGCAACATTCCAGACGCTTTACTAACACTCTCCCCACTTGGAGAGTCAGCGCCTTTAACCTCCTGTTTGGCCCAGTTTGCAATTTCTGCGGAAGATGAACAGGAATAGCGAGAACAAATGAGAGGCTAGCTGGAGGTGTCTGGACGGGCAAATTTAACTCTCATTTCCCACCAGGAAGAGGAAATAACCAAAGGCTCAGCGTGCCGTACCGGAACCAGATTAGGGCCTGAAGCCATCCTGCGGTGTTGCGGCCAGGTCACAAGAAAGCGAGTTGAAGAAAGGAGCTCAGGGGCACTGTAATTCACAAACCTGCAGAGTTATAAATGACAGCTATCGTCCAAAAATAGACTGAAGTAAGGCTGCCAAGAGGACTTGAAAGCGGGGCAGAATTGCAGGAAACCGATTTCAGGAGGTAGACTGGAATTGCATTGAAAGCATAGGAAAAGAGGCAGAACGTCCACAATGATGCACTTGGCCAAAAAGGGCGTATGCGTTTTTTCCTGAATATATTCAGGAAAAAACGCATACGCCCTTTTTGGCCAACCAAGCAAGCTTGCAAAGGAAATCTGCACTACAATGAAGTCTCACTTCCCCCCGGTCAAAAGGGCCATCTGAAAAAAGTGTAAAATCCAGAAAGGCAGGACAGGCCATGGAGAACTGGGAGCCTTGTTATGCTGATGGGCGGGATGTAAATAGCCAACAGACACTCGGGAGAAGTGTATGGTGTTTCCTGAAACATCTAAAAAACAAAGCAACAGAGCCTAGGGCACTGCCACTTATGGTCTTATAGCTTAGGGAAATTAAAATCAAAAAGACACAGCCACCCCAAAGTTTGGGACGCCTCTGTTTACAAGAACCTCGTTTACAGTACAAGTTCAACATCGCAGAAAGTGAAAAATGGATAAAGAAGTTGTGGTATTTACTTACAAAGCAATATCACTCAGCAATGAAATCTATGTCATCAGGCCCTTAGCATCACAATGAGTGGATTCAGGTATGATGATTCTAACTGAAATAAGTCACACAGAAAAAGAAACATCATAAGATATCAGTAATACACGGAATGTAAACTTGGCTACACAGGAACTGAATTACAGAACAGAACAGGGTCTCAAATTTAGAAAACCAACTTATGCTTGCTTAAGGGTAAAGGTGAGTTGGGGTGCTGCATAAAACCAGAGATTGAAATGAGCACAGATAAAGTTCCTTAAGTCAAATATGGAATAGACAAGAGCTACTCCTTGCTCAATGAAATGGACTCAACACCGCATATTAAACGCCTAAGAATGTACCTGACTAGTAAGTATCGTAAAACCTATGGATTGCTATGTCTCCAAAAGAGAATCAAGCATGTGTACAGGGGCATAAACGCAGCAGTGATAGGATTGGAGAGGTTCGGTGAGCAAATGAAGACCCTTTGAAGTCATATTGCATGGTACCCATTCCACGGGTCTCAACTCTCCAGGTTTAAGGTATTCTTCCTTCAGCTAAAACATGCATGTGGAACCCAAGTATGATCAACCATGTGAACGGGAGACGTGTTCAAATATGTCTCAGTTTTCCTCCCCTGGTATTCGGGTGCAACATTCCAGACGCTTTATTAACACTCTCCCCACTTGGAGAGTCAGCGCCTTTAACCTCCTGTTTGGCCCAGTTTGCAATTTCTGCGGAAGATGAACAGGAATAGCGAGAACAAATGAGAGGCTAGCTGGAGGTGTCTGGACGGGCAAATTTAACTCTCATTTCCCACCAGGAAGAGGAAAGAACCAAAGGCTCAGCGTGCCGTACCGGAACCAGATTAGGGCCTGAAGCCATCCTGCGGTGTTGCGGCCAGGTCACAAGAAAGCGAGTTGAAGAAAGGAGCTCAGGGGCACTGTAATTCACAAACCTGCAGAGTTATAAATGACAGCTATCGTCCAAAAATAGACTGAAGTAAGGCTGCCAAGAGGACTTGAAAGCGGGGCAGAATTGCAGGAAACCGATTTCAGGAGGTAGACTGGAATTGCATTGAAAGCATAGGAAAAGAGGCAGAACGTCCACAATGATGCACTTGGCCAAAAAGGGCGTATGCGTTTTTTCCTGAATATATTCAGGAAAAAACGCATACGCCCTTTTTGGCCAACCAAGCAAGCTTGCAAAGGAAATCTGCACTACAATGAAGTCTCACTTCCCCCCGGTCAAAAGGGCCATCTGAAAAAAGTGTAAAATCCAGAAAGGCAGGACAGGCCATGGAGAACTGGGAGCCTTGTTATGCTGATGGGCGGGATGTAAATTGCCAACAGACACTCGGGAGAAGTGTATGGTGTTTCCTGAAACATCTAAAAAACAAAGCAACAGAGCCTAGGGCACTGCCACTTATGGTCTTATAGCTTAGGGAAATTAAAATCAAAAAGACACAGCCACCCCAAAGTTTGGGACGCCTCTGTTTACAAGAACCTCGTTTACAGTACAAGTTCAACATCGCAGAAAGTGAAAAATGGATAAAGAAGTTGTGGTATTCACTTACAAAGCAATATCACTCAGCAATGAAATCTATGTCATCAGGCCCTTAGCAGCACAATGAGTGGATTCAGGTATGATGATTCTAACTGAAATAAGTCACACAGAAAAAGAAACATCATAAGATATCAGTAATACACGGAATGTAAACTTGGCTACACAGGAACTGAATTACAGAACAGAACAGGGTCTCAAATTTAGAAAACCAACTTATGCTTGCTTAAGGGTAAAGGTGAGTTGGGGTGCTGCATAAACCAGAGATTGAAATGAGCACAGATAAAGTTCCTTAAGTCAAATATGGAATAGACAAGAGCTACTCCTTGCTCAACGAAATGGACTCAACACCGCATATTAAACGCCTAAGAATGTACCTGACTAGTAAGTATCGTAAAACCTATGGATTGCTATGTCTCCAAAAGAGAATCAAGCATGTGTACAGGGGCATAAACGCAGCAGTGATAGGATTGGAGAGGTTCGGTGAGCAAATGAAGACCCTTTGAAGTCATATTGCATGGTACCCATTCCACGGGTCTCAACTCTCCAGGTTTAAGGTATTCTTCCTTCAGCTAAAACATGCATGTGGAACCCAAGTATGATCAACCATGTGAACGGGAGACGTGTTCAAATATGTCTCAGTTTTCCTCCCCTGGTACTCGGGTGCAACATTCCAGACGCTTTACTAACACTCTCCCCACTTGGAGAGTCAGCGCCTTTAACCTCCTGTTTGGCCCAGTATGCAATTTCTGCGGAAGATGAACAGGAATAGCAAGAACCAATGAGAGACTAGCTGCAGGTGTCTGGACGGGCAAATTTAACTCTCATTTCCCACCAGGAAGCGGAAATAACCAAAGGCTCAGCGTGCCGTGCCGGAAACAGATTAGGGCCTGAAGCCATCCTGCGGTGTTGCGGCCAGGTCACAAGAAAGCAAGTTGAAGAAAGGAGCTCAGGGGCACTGTAATTCTCAAACCTGCAGAGTTATAAATGACAGCTATCGTCCAAAAATAGACTGAAGTAAGGCTGCCAAGAGGACTTGAAAGCGGGGCAGAATTGCAGGAAACCGATTTCAGGAGGTAGACTGGAATTGCATTGAAAGCATAGGAAAAGAGGCAGAACGTCCACAATGATGCACATGGCCAAAAAGGGCGTATGCGTTTTTTCCAGAATATATTCAGGAAAAAACGCATACGCCCTTTTTGGCCAACCAAGCAAGCTTGCAAAGGAAATCTGCACTAAAATGAAGTCTCACTTCCCCCCGGTCAAAAGGGCCATCTGAAAAAAGTGTAAAATCCAGAAAGGCAGGACAGGCCATGGAGAACTGGGAGCCCTGTTATGCTGATGGGCGGGATGTAAATTGCCAACAACCACTCGGGAGAAGTGTATGGTGTTTCCTGAAACATCTAAAAAACAAAGCAACAGAACCTAGGGCACTTCCACTTATGGTCCTATAGCTTAGGGAAATTAAAATCAAAAAGACACAGCCACCCCAAAGTTTGGAACAGCTCTGTTTACAAGAACCTCGTTTACAGTACAAGTTCAACATCGCAGAAAGTGAAAAGTGGATAAAGAAGTTGTGGTATTCACTTACAAAGCAATATCACTCAGCAATGAAATCTATGTCATCAGGCCCTTAGCAGCACAATGAGTGGATTCAGGTATGATGATTCTAACTGAAATAAGTCACACAGAAAAAGAAACATCATAAGATATCAGTAACACACGGAATGTAAACTTGGCTACACAGGAACAGAATTACAGAACAGAACAGGGTCTCAAATTTAGAAAACCAACTTATGCTTGCTTAAGGGTAAAGGTGAGTTGGGGTGCTGCATAAACCAGAGATTGAAATGAGCACAGATAAAGTTCCTTAAGTCAAATATGGAATAGACAAGAGCTACTCCTTGCTCAACGAAATGGACTCAACACCGCATATTAAACGCCTAAGAATGTACCTGACTAGTAAGTATCTTAAAACCTATGGATTGCTATGTCTCCGATAGAGAATCAAGCATGTTTACAGGGGCATAAACGCAGCAGTGATAGGATTGGAGAGGTTCGGTGAGCAAATGAAGACCCTTTGAAGTCATATTGCATGGTACCCATTACACGGGTTTCAACTACCCAGGTTTAAGGTATTCTTCCTTCAGCTAAAACATGCATGTGGAACCTAGAGTATGATCAACCATGTGATCGGGAGACGTGTTCAAATATGTCTCAGTTTTCCTCCCCTGGTACTCGGATGCAACATTCCAGACGCTTTACTAACACTCTCCCCACTTGGAGAGTCAGCGCCTTTAACCTCCTGTTTGGCCCAGTTTGCAATTTCTGCGGAAGATGAACAGGAATAGCGAGAACCAATGAGAGGCTAGCTGGAGGTGTCTGGACGGGCAAATTTAACTCTCATTTCCCACCAGGAAGAGGAATTAACCAAAGGCTCAGCATGCCGGGCCGGAACCAGATTAGGGCCTGAAGCCATCCTGCGGTGTTGCGGCCAGGTCACAAGAAAGCGAGTTGAAGAAAGGAGCTCAGGGGCACTGTAATTCACAAACCTGCAGAGTTATAAATGACAGCTATCGTCCAAAAATAGACTGAAGTAAGGCTGCCAAGAGGACTTGAAAGCGGGGCAGAATTGCAGGAAACCGATTTCAGGAGGTAGACTGGAATTGCATTGAAAGCATAGGAAAAGAGGCAGAACGTCCACAATGATGCACTTGGCCAAAAAGGGCGTATGCGTTTTTTCCTGAATATATTCAGGAAAAAACGCATACGCCCTTTTTGGCCAACCAAGCAAGCTTGCAAAGGAAATCTGCACTACAATGAAGTCTCACTTCCCACCGGTCAAAAGGGCCATCTGAAAAAAGTGTAAAATCCAGAAAGACAGGACAGGCCATGGAGAACTGGGAGCCTTGTTATGCTGATGGGCGGGATGTAAATTGCCAACAACCACTCGGGAGAAGTGTATGGTGTTTCCTGAAACATCTAAAAAACAAAGCAACAGAACCTAGGGCACTTCCACTTATGGTCCTATAGCTTAGGGAAATTAAAATCAAAAAGACACAGCCACCCCAAAGTTTGGAACGGCTCTGTTTACAAGAACCTCGTTTACAGTACAAGTTCAACATCGCAGAAAGTGAAAAATGGATAAAGAAGTTGTGGTATTTACTTACAAAGCAATATCACTCAGCAATGAAATCTGTGTCATCAGGCCCTTAGCAGCACAATGAGTGGATTCAGGTATGATGATTCTAACTGAAATAAGTCACACAGAAAAAGAAACATCATAAGATATCAGTAATACACGGAATGTAAACTTGGCTACACAGGAACTGAATTACAGAACAGAACAGGTTCTCAAATTTAGAAAACCAACTTATTCTTGCTTAAGGGTAAAGGTGAGTTAGGGTGCAGCATAAAACCAGAGACTGAAATGAGCACAGATAAAGTTCCTTAAGCCAAATATGGAATAGACAAGAGCTACTCCTTGCTCAACGAAATGGACTCAACACCGCATATTAAACGCCTAAGAATGTACCTGACTAGTAAGTATCTTAAAACCTATGGATTGCTATGTCTCCGAAAGAGAATAAAGCATGTGTACAGGGGCATAAACGCAGCAGTGATAGGATTGGAGAGGTTCGGTGAGCAAATGAAGACCCTTTGAAGTCATATTGCATGGTACCCATTCCACGGGTTTCAACTACCCAGGTTTAAGGTATTCTTCCTTCAGCTAAAACATGCATGTGGAACCTAGAGTATGATCAACCATGTGATTGGGAGACGTGTTCAAATATGTCTCAGTTTTCCTCCCCTGGTACTCGGGTGCAACATTCCAGACGCTTTACTAACACTCTCCCCACTTGGAGAGTCAGTCCCTTTAACCTCCTGTTTGGCCCAGTTTGCAATTTCTGTTGAAGATGAACAGGAATAGCGAGAACCAATGAGAGGCTAGCTGGAGGTGTCTGGACGGGCAAATTTAACTCTCATTTCCCACCAGGAAGAGGAATTAACCAAAGGCTCAGCATGCTGGGCCGGAACCAGATTAGGGCCTGAAGCCATCCTGCGGTGTTGCGGCCAGGTCACAAGAAAGCGAGTTGAAGAAAGGAGCTCAGGGGCACTGAAATTCACAAACCTGCAGAGTTATAAATGACAGCTATCGTCCAAAAATAGACTGAAGTAAGGCTGCCAAGAGGACTTGAAAGCGGGGCAGAATTGCAGGAAACCGATTTCAGGAGGTAGACTGGAATTGCATTGAAAGCATAGGAAAAGAGGCAGAACGTCCACAATGATGCACTTGGCCAAAAAGGGCGTATGCGTTTTTTCCTGAATATATTCAGGAAAAAACGCATACGCCCTTTTTGGCCAACCAAGCAAGCTTGCAAAGGAAATCTGCACTACAATGAAGTCTCACTTCCCCCCGGTCAAAAGGGCCATCTGAAAAAAGTGTAAAATCCAGAAAGGCAGGACAGGCCATGGAGAACTGGGAGCCTTGTTATGCTGATGGGCGGGATGTAAATTGCCAACAGACACTCCGGAGAAGTGTATGGTGTTTCCTGAAACATCTAAAAAACAAAGCAACAGAGCCTAGGGCACTGCCACTTATGGTCTTATAGTTTAGGGAAATTAAAATCAAAAAGACACAGCCACCCCAAAGTTTGGGATGCCTCTGTTTACAAGAACCTCGTTTACAGTACAAGTTCAACATCGCAGAAAGTGAAAAATGGATAAAGAAGTTGTGGTATTTACTTACAAAGCAATATCACTCAGCAATGAAATCTGTGTCATCAGGCCCTTAGCAGCACAATGAGTGGATTCAGGTATGATGATTCTAACTGAAATAAGTCACACAGAAAAAGAAACATCATAAGATATCAGTAATACATGGAATGTAAACTTGGCTACACAGGAACTGAATTACAGAACAGAACAGGGTCTCAAATTTAGAAAACCAACTTATGCTTGCTTAAGGGTAAAGGTGAGTTGGGGTGCTGCATAAAACCAGAGATTGAAATGAGCACAGATAAAGTTCCTTAAGTCAAATGTGGAATAGACAAGAGCTACTCCTTGCTCAACGAAATGGACTCAACACCGCATATTAAACGCCTAAGAATGTACCTGACTAGTAAGTATCGTAAAACCTATGGATTGCTATGTCTCCAAAAGAGAATCAAGCATGTGTACAGGGGCATAAACGCAGCAGTGATAGGATTGGAGAGGTTCAGTGAGCAAATGAAGACCCTTTGAAGTCATATTGCATGGTACCCATTCCACGGGTCTCAACACTCCAGGTTTAAGGTATTCTTCCTTCAGCTAAAACATGCATGTGGAACCCAAGTATGATCAACCATGTGAACGGGAGACGTGTTCAAATATGTCTCAGTTTTCCTCCCCTGGTACTCGGGTGCAACATTCCAGACGCTTTACTAACACTCTCCCCACTTGGAGAATCAGCGCCTTTAACCTCCTGTTTGGCCCAGTTTGCAATTTCTGCGGAAGATGAACAGGAATAGCGAGAACCAATGAGAGGCTAGCTGGAGGTGTCTGGACGGGCAAATTTAACTCTCATTTCCCACCAGGAAGAGGAAATAACCAAAGGCTCAGCGTGCCGTACCGGACCCAGATTAGGGCCTGAAGCCATCCTGCTGTGTTGCAGCCAGGTCACAAGAAAGCGAGTTGAAGAAAGGAGCTCAGGGGCACTGTAATTCACAAACCTGCAGGGTTATAAATGACAGCTATCGTCCAAAAATAGACTGAAGTAAGGCTGCCAAGAGGACTTGAAAGCGGGGCAGAATTGCAGGAAACCGATTTCAGGAGGTAGACTGGAATTGCATTGAAAGCATAGGAAAAGAGGCAGAACGTCCACAATGATGCACTTGGCCAAAAAGGGCGTATGCGTTTTTTCCTGAATATATTCAGGAAAAAACGCATACGCCCTTTTTGGCCAACCAAGCAAGCTTGCAAAGGAAATCTGCACTACAATGAAGTCTCACTTCCCCCCGGTCAAAAGGGCCATCTGAAAAAAGTGTAAAATCCAGAAAGGCAGGACAGGCCATGGAGAACTGGGAGCCCTGTTATGCTGATGGGCGGGATGTAAATTGCCAACAACCACTCGGGAGAAGTGTATGGTGTTTCCTGAAACATCTAAAAAACAAAGCAACAGAGCCTAGGGCACTGCCACTTATGGTCTTATAGCTTAGGGAAATTAAAATCAAAAAGACACAGCCACCCCAAAGTTTGGGACGCCTCTGTTTACAAGAACCTCATTTCCAGTACAAGTTCAACATCGCAGAAAGTGAAAAATGGATAAAGAAGTTGTGGTATTTACTTACAAAGCAATATCACTCAGCAATGAAATCTATGTCATCAGGCCCTTAGCATCACAATGAGTGGATTCAGGTATGATGATTCTAACTGAAATAAGTCACACAGAAAAAGAAACATCATAAGATATCAGTAATACACGGAATGTAAACTTGGCTACACAGGAACTGAATTACAGAACAGAACAGGGTCTCAAATTTAGAAAACCAACTTATGCTTGCTTAAGGGTAAAGGTGAGTTGGGGTGCTGCATAAAACCAGAGATTGAAATGAGCACAGATAAAGTTCCTTAAGTCAAATATGGAATAGACAAGAGCTACTCCTTGCTCAACGAAATGGACTCAACACCGCATATTAAACGCCTAATAATGTACCTGACTAGTAAGTATCGTAAAACCTATGGATTGCTATGTCTCCAAAAGAGAATCAAGCATGTGTACAGGGGCATAAACGCAGCAGTGATAGGATTGGAGGGGTTCGGTGAGCAAATGAAGACCCTTTGAAGTCATATTGCATGGTACCCATTACACGGGTCTCAACTCTCCAGGTTTAAGGTATTCTTCCTTCAGCTAAAACATGCATGTGGAACCCAAGTATGATCAACCATGTGAACGGGAGACGTGTTCAAATATGTCTCAGTTTTCCTCCCCTGGTACTCGGGTGCAACATTCCAGACGCTTTACTAACACTCTCCTCTCTTGGAGAGTCAGCGCCTTTAACCTCCTGTTTGGCCCAGTTTGCAATTTCTGCGGAAGATGAACAGGAATAAAAAACGCATACGCCGTTTTTGGCCAACCAAGCAAGCTTGCAAAGGAAATCTGCACTACAATGAAGTCTCACTTCCCCCCGGTCAAAAGGGCCATCTGAAAAATGTGTAAAATCCAGAAAGGCAGGACAGGCCATGGAGAACTGGGAGCCTTGTTATGCTGATGGGCGGGATGTAAATTGCCAACAGACACTCGGGAGAAGTGTATGGTGTTTCCTGAAACATCTAAAAAACAAAGCAACAGAACCTAGGGCACTTCCACTTATGGTCCTATAGCTTAGGGAAATTAAAATAAAAAAGACACAGCCACCCCAAAGTTTGGAACGGCTCTGTTTACAAGAACCTCGTTTACAGTACAAGTTCAACATCGCAGAAAGTGAAAAATGGATAAAGAAGTTGTGGTATTTACTTACAAAGCAATATCACTCAGCAATGAAATCTATGTCATCAGGCCCTTAGCAGCACAATGAGTGGATTCATGTATGATGATTCTAACTGAAGTAAGTCACACAGAAAAAGAAACATCATAAGATATCAGTAATACACGGAACGTAAACTTGGCTACACAGGAACTGAATTACAGAACAGAACAGGGTCTCAAATTTAGAAAACCAACTTATTCTTGCTTAAGGGTAAAGGTGAGTTGTGGTGCTGCATAAAACCAGAGATTGAAATGAGCACAGATAAAGTTCCTTAAGTCAAATATGGAATAGACAAGAGCTACTCCGTGCTCAACGAAATGGACTCAACACCGCATATTAAACGCCTAAGAATGTGCCTGACTGGTAAGTATCTTAAAACCTATGGATTGCTATGTCTCCGAAAGAGAATCAAGCATGTGTACAGGGGCATAAACGCAGCAGTGATAGGATTGGAGAGGTTCGGTGAGCAAATGAAGACCCTTTGAAGTCATATTGCATGGTACCCATTCCACGGGTCTCAACTCTCCAGGTTTAAGGTATTCTTCCTTCAGCTAAAACATGCATGTGGAACCCAAGTATGATCAACCATGTGAACGGGAGACGTGTTCAAATATGTCTCAGTTTTCCTCCCCTGGTACTCGGGTGCAACATTCCAGACGCTTTACTAACACTCTCCCCACTTGGAGAGTCAGCGCCTTTAACCTCCTGTTTGGCCCAGTTTGCAATTTCTGCGGAAGATGAACAGGAATAGCGAGAACCAATGAGAGACTAGTTGGAGGTGTCTGGACGGGCAAATTTAACTCTCATTTCCCACCAGGAAGAGGAAATAACCAAAGGCTCAGCGTGCCGTGCCGGAACCAGATTAGGGCCTGAAGCCATCCTGCGGTGTTGCGGCCAGGTCACAAGAAAGCAAGTTGAAGAAAGGAGCTCAGGGGCACTGTAATTCTCAAACCTGCAGAGTTATAAATGACAGCTATCGTCCAAAAATAGACTGAAGTAAGGCTGCCAAGAGGACTTGAAAGCGGGGCAGAATTGCAGGAAATCGATTTCAGGAGGTAGACTGGAATTGCATTGAAAGCATAGGAAAAGAGGCAGAACGTCCACAATGATGCACTTGGCCAAAAAGGGCGTATGCGTTTTTTCCTGAATATATTCAGGAAAAAACGCATACGCCCTTTTTGGCCAACCAAGCAAGCTTGCAAAGGAAATCTGCACTACAATGAAGTCTCACTTCCCCCCGGTCAAAAGGGCCATCTGAAAAAAGTGTAAAATCCAGAAAGGCAGGACAGGCCATGGAGAACTGGGAGCCTTGTTATGCTGATGGGCGGGATGTAAATTGCCAACAACCACTCGGGAGAAGTGTATGGTGTTTCCTGAAACATCTAAAAAACAAAGCAACAGAACCTAGGGCACTTCCACTTATGGTCCTATAGCTTAGGGAAATTAAAATCAAAAAGACACAGCCACCCCAAAGTTTGGAACGGCTCTGTTTACAAGAACCTCGTTTACAGTACAAGTTCAACATCGCAGAAAGTGAAAAATGGATAAAGAAGTTGTGGTATTTACTTACAAAGCAATATCACTCAGCAATGAAATCTGTGTCATCAGGCCCTTAGCAGCACAATGAGTGGATTCATGTATGATGATTCTAACTGAAGTAAGTCACACAGAAAAAGAAACATCATAAGATATCAGTAATACACGGAACGTAAACTTGGCTACACAGGAACTGAATTACAGAACAGAACAGGGTCTCAAATTTAGAAAACCAACTTATGCTTGCTTAAGGGTAAAGGTGAGTTGGGGTGCTGCATAAAACCAGAGATTGAAATGAGCACAGATAAAGTTCCTTAAGTCAAATATGGAATAGACAAGAGCTACCCCGTGCTCAACGAAATGGACTCAACACCGCATATTAAACGCCTAAGAATGTGCCTGACTGGTAAGTATCTTAAAACCTATGGATTGCTATGTCTCCGAAAGAGAATCAAGCATGTGTACAGGGGCATAAACGCAGCAGTGATAGGATTGGAGAGGTTCGGTGAGCAAATGAAGACCCTTTGAAGTCATATTGCATGGTACCCATTCCACGGGTCTCAACTCTCCAGGTTTAAGGTATTCTTCCTTCAGCTAAAACATGCATGTGGAACCCAAGTATGATCAACCATGTGAATGGGAGACGTGTTCAAATATGTCTCAGTTTTCCTCCCCTGGTACTCGGGTGCAACATTCCAGACGCTTTACTAACACTCTCCCCACTTGGAGAGTCAGCGCCTTTAACCTCCTGTTTGGCCCAGTTTGCAATTTCTGCGGAAGATGAACAGGAATAGCGAGAACCAATGAGAGACTAGTTGGAGGTGTCTGGACGGGCAAATTTAACTCTCATTTCCCACCAGGAAGAGGAAATAACCAAAGGCTCAGCGTGCCGTGCCGGAACCAGATTAGGGCCTGAAGCCATCCTGCGGTGTTGCGGCCAGGTCACAAGAAAGCAAGTTGAAGAAAGGAGCTCAGGGGCACTGTAATTCTCAAACCTGCAGAGTTATAAATGACAGCTATCGTCCAAAAATAGACTGAAGTAAGGCTGCCAAGAGGACTTGAAAGCGGGGCAGAATTGCAGGAAATCGATTTCAGGAGGTAGACTGGAATTGCATTGAAAGCATAGGAAAAGAGGCAGAACGTCCACAATGATGCACTTGGCCAAAAAGGGCGTATGCGTTTTTTCCTGAATATATTCAGGAAAAAACGCATACGCCCTTTTTGGCCAACCAAGCAAGCTTGCAAAGGAAATCTGCACTACAATGAAGTCTCACTTCCCCCCGGTCAAAAGGGCCATCTGAAAAAAGTGTAAAATCCAGAAAGGCAGGACAGGCCATGGAGAACTGGGAGCCTTGTTATGCTGATGGGCGGGATGTAAATTGCCAACAACCACTCGGGAGAAGTGTATGGTGTTTCCTGAAACATCTAAAAAACAAAGCAACAGAACCTAGGGCACTTCCACTTATGGTCCTATAGCTTAGGGAAATTAAAATCAAAAAGACACAGCCACCCCAAAGTTTGGAACGGCTCTGTTTACAAGAACCTCGTTTACAGTACAAGTTCAACATCGCAGAAAGTGAAAAATGGATAAAGAAGTTGTGGTATTTACTTACAAAGCAATATCACTCAGCAATGAAATCTGTGTCATCAGGCCCTTAGCAGCACAATGAGTGGATTCATGTATGATGATTCTAACTGAAGTAAGTCACACAGAAAAAGAAACATCATAAGATATCAGTAATACACGGAACGTAAACTTGGCTACACAGGAACTGAATTACAGAACAGAACAGGGTCTCAAATTTAGAAAACCAACTTATGCTTGCTTAAGGGTAAAGGTGAGTTGGGGTGCTGCATAAAACCAGAGATTGAAATGAGCACAGATAAAGTTCCTTAAGTCAAATATGGAATAGACAAGAGCTACTCCGTGCTCAACGAAATGGACTCAACACCGCATATTAAACGCCTAAGAATGTGCCTGACTGGTAAGTATCTTAAAACCTATGGACTGCTATGTCTCCGAAAGAGAATCAAGCATGTGTACAGGGGCATAAACGCAGCAGTGATAGGATTGGAGAGGTTCGGTGAGCAAATGAAGACCCTTTGAAGTCATATTGCATGGTACCCATTCCACGGGTCTCAACTCTCCAGGTTTAAGGTATTCTTCCTTCAGCTAAAACATGCATGTGGAACCCAAGTATGATCAACCATGTGAACGGGAGACGTGTTCAAATATGTCTCAGTTTTCCTCCCCTGGTACTCGGGTGCAACATTCCAGACGCTTTACTAACACTCTCCCCACTTGGAGAGTCAGCGCCTTTAACCTCCTGTTTGGCCCAGTTTGCAATTTCTGCGGAAGATGAACAGGAATAGCGAGAACCAATGAGAGACTAGTTGGAGGTGTCTGGACGGGCAAATTTAACTCTCATTTCCCACCAGGAAGAGGAAATAACCAAAGGCTCAGCGTGCAGTGCCGGAACCAGATTAGGGCCTGAAGCCATCCTGCGGTGTTGCGGCCAGGTCACAAGAAAGCAAGTTGAAGAAAGGAGCTCAGGGGCACTGTAATTCTCAAACCTGCAGAGTTATAAATGACAGCTATCGTCCAAAAATAGACTGAAGTAAGGCTGCCAAGAGGACTTGAAAGCGGGGCAGAATTGCAGGAAATCGATTTCAGGAGGTAGACTGGAATTGCATTGAAAGCATAGGAAAAGAGGCAGAACGTCCACAATGATGCACTTGGCCAAAAAGGGCGTATGCGTTTTTTCCTGAATATATTCAGGAAAAAACGCATACGCCCTTTTTGGCCAACCAAGCAAGCTTGCAAAGGAAATCTGCACTACAATGAAGTCTCACTTCCCCCCGGTCAAAAGGGCCATCTGAAAAAAGTGTAAAATCCAGAAAGGCAGGACAGGCCATGGAGAACTGGGAGCCTTGTTATGCTGATGGGCGGGATGTAAATTGCCAACAACCACTCGGGAGAAGTGTATGGTGTTTCCTGAAACATCTAAAAAACAAAGCAACAGAACCTAGGGCACTTCCACTTATGGTCCTATAGCTTAGGGAAATTAAAATCAAAAAGACACAGCCACCCCAAAGTTTGGAACGGCTCTGTTTACAAGAACCTCGTTTACAGTACAAGTTCAACATCGCAGAAAGTGAAAAATGGATAAAGAAGTTGTGGTATTTACTTACAAAGCAATATCACTCAGCAATGAAATCTGTGTCATCAGGCCCTTAGCAGCACAATGAGTGGATTCATGTATGATGATTCTAACTGAAGTAAGTCACACAGAAAAAGAAACATCATAAGATATCAGTAATACACGGAACGTAAACTTGGCTACACAGGAACTGAATTACAGAACAGAACAGGGTCTCAAATTTAGAAAACCAACTTATGCTTGCTTAAGGGTAAAGGTGAGTTGGGGTGCTGCATAAAACCAGAGATTGAAATGAGCACAGATAAAGTTCCTTAAGTCAAATATGGAATAGACAAGAGCTACTCCGTGCTCAACGAAATGGACTCAACACCGCATATTAAACGCCTAAGAATGTGCCTGACTGGTAAGTATCTTAAAACCTATGGATTGCTATGTCTCCGAAAGAGAATCAAGCATGTGTACAGGGGCATAAACGCAGCAGTGATAGGATTGGAGAGGTTCGGTGAGCAAATGAAGACCCTTTGAAGTCATATTGCATGGTACCCATTCCACGGGTCTCAACTCTCCAGGTTTAAGGTATTCTTCCTTCAGCTAAAACATGCATGTGGAACCCAAGTATGATCAACCATGTGAACGGGAGACGTGTTCAAATATGTCTCAGTTTTCCTCCCCTGGTACTCGGGTGCAACATTCCAGACGCTTTACTAACACTCTCCCCACTTGGAGAGTCAGCGCCTTTAACCTCCTGTTTGGCCCAGTTTGCAATTTCTGCGGAAGATGAACAGGAATAGCGAGAACCAATGACAGACTAGTTGGAGGTGTCTGGTCGGGCAAATTTAACTCTCATTTCCCACCAGGAAGAGGAAATAACCAAAGGCTCAGCGTGCCGTGCCGGAACCAGATTAGGGCCTGAAGCCATCCTGCGGTGTTGCGGCCAGGTCACAAGAAAGCGAGTTGAAGAAAGGAGCTCAGGGGCACTGTAATTCTCAAACCTGCAGAGTTATAAATGACAGCTATCATCCAAAAATAGACTGAAGTAAGGCTGCCAAGAGGACTTGAAAGCGGGGCAGAATTGCAGGAAATCGATTTCAGGAGGTAGACTGGAATTGCATTGAAAGCATAGGAAAAGAGGCAGAACGTCCACAATGATGCACTTGGCCAAAAAGGGCGTATGCGTTTTTTCCTGAATATATTCAGGAAAAAACGCATACGCCCTTTTTGGCCAACCAAGCAAGCTTGCAAAGGAAATCTGCACTACAATGAAGTCTCACTTCCCCCCGGTCAAAAGGGCCATCTGAAAAAAGTGTAAAATCCAGAAAGGCAGGACAGGCCATGGAGAACTGGGAGCCTTGTTATGCTGATGGGCGGGATGTAAATTGCCAACAACCACTCGGGAGAAGTGTATGGTGTTTCCTGAAACATCTAAAAAACAAAGCAACAGAACCTAGGGCACTTCCACTTATGGTCCTATAGCTTAGGGAAATTAAAATCAAAAAGACACAGTCACCCCAAAGTTTGGAACGGCTCTGTTTACAAGAACCTCGTTTACAGTACAAGTTCAACATCGCAGAAAGTGAAAAATGGATAAAGAAGATGTGGTATTCACTTACAAAGCAATATCACTCAGCAATGAAATCTGTGTCATCAGGCCCTTAGCAGCACAATGAGTGGATTCAGGTATGATGATTCTAACTGAAATAAGTCACACAGAAAAAGAAACATCATAAGATATCAGTAATACACGGAATGTAAACTTGGCTACACAGGAACTGAATTACAGAACAGAACAGGTTCTCAAATTTAGAAAACCAACTTATTCTTGCTTAAGGGTAAAGGTGAGTTAGGGTGCAGCATAAAACCAGAGACTGAAATGAGCACAGATAAAGTTCCTTAAGCCAAATATGGAATAGACAAGAGCTACTCCTTGCTCAACGAAATGGACTCAACACCGCATATTAAACGCCTAAGAATGTACCTGACTAGTAAGTATCTTAAAACCTATGGATTGCTATGTCTCCGAAAGAGAATAAAGCATGTGTACAGGGGCATAAACGCAGCAGTGATAGGATTGGAGAGGTTCGGTGAGCAAATGAAGACCCTTTGAAGTCATATTGCATGGTACCCATTCCACGGGTTTCAACTACCCAGGTTTAAGGTATTCTTCCTTCAGCTAAAACATGCATGTGGAACCTAGAGTATGATCAACCATGTGATCGGGAGACGTGTTCAAATATGTCTCAGTTTTCCTCCCCTGGTACTCGGGTGCAACATTCCAGACGCTTTACTAACACTCTCCCCACTTGGAGAGTCAGTCCCTTTAACCTCCTGTTTGGCCCAGTTTGCAATTTCTGCGGAAGATGAACAGGAATAGCGAGAACCAATGAGAGGCTAGCTGGAGGTGTCTGGACGGGCAAATTTAACTCTCATTTCCCACCAGGAAGAGGAATTAACCAAAGGCTCAGCATGCTGTGCCGGAACCAGATTAGGGCCTGAAGCCATCCTGCGGTGTTGCGGCCAGGTCACAAGAAAGCGAGTTGAAGAAAGGAGCTCAGGGGCACTGAAATTCACAAACCTGCAGAGTTATAAATGACAGCTATCGTCCAAAAATAGACTGAAGTAAGGCTGCCAAGAGGACTTGAAAGCGGGGCAGAATTGCAGGAAACCGATTTCAGGAGGTAGACTGGAATTGCATTGAAAGCATAGGAAAAGAGGCAGAACGTCCACAATGATGCACTTGGCCAAAAAGGGCGTATGCGTTTTTTCCTGAATATATTCAGGAAAAAACGCATACGCCCTTTTTGGCCAACCAAGCAAGCTTGCAAAGGAAATCTGCACTACAATGAAGTCTCACTTCCCCCGGTCAAAAGGGCCATCTGAAAAAAGTGTAAAATCCAGAAAGGCAGGACAGGCCATGGAGAACTGGGAGCCTTGTTATGCTGATGGGCGGGATGTAAATTGCCAACAGACACTCGGGAGAAGTGTATGGTGTTTCCTGAAACATCTAAAAAACAAAGCAACAGAGCCTAGGGCACTGCCACTTATGGTCTTATAGCTTAGGGAAATTAAAATCAAAAAGACACAGCCACCCCAAAGTTTGGGATGCCTCTGTTTACAAGAACCTCGTTTACAGTACAAGTTCAACATCGCAGAAAGTGAAAAATGGATAAAGAAGTTGTGGTATTTACTTACAAAGCAATATCACTCAGCAATGAAATCTGTGTCATCAGGCCCTTAGCATCACAATGAGTGGATTCAGGTATGATGATTCTAACTGAAATAAGTCACACAGAAAAAGAAACATCATAAGATATCAGTAATACATGGAATGTAAACTTGGCTACACAGGAACTGAATTACAGAACAGAACAGGGTCTCAAATTTAGAAAACCAACTTATGCTTGCTTAAGGGTAAAGGTGAGTTGGGGTGCTGCATAAAACCAGAGATTGAAATGAGCACAGATAAAGTTCCTTAAGTCAAATATGGAATAGACAAGAGCTACTCCTTGCTCAACGAAATGGACTCAACACCGCATATTAAACGCCTAAGAATGTACCTGACTAGTAAGTATCGTAAAACCTATGGATTGCTATGTCTCCAAAAGAGAATCAAGCATGTGTACAGGGGCATAAACGCAGCAGTGATAGGATTGGAGAGGTTCAGTGAGCAAATGAAGACCCTTTGAAGTCATATTGCATGGTACCCATTCCACGGGTCTCAACACTCCAGGTTTAAGGTATTCTTCCTTCAGCTAAAACATGCATGTGGAACCCAAGTATGATCAACCATGTGAACGGGAGACGTGTTCAAATATGTCTCAGTTTTCCTCCCCTGGTACTCGGGTGCAACATTCCAGACGCTTTACTAACACTCTCCCCACTTGGAGAATCAGCGCCTTTAACCTCCTGTTTGGCCCAGTTTGCAATTTCTGCGGAAGATGAACAGGAATAGCGAGAACCAATGAGAGGCTAGCTGGAGGTGTCTGGACGGGCAAATTTAACTCTCATTTCCCACCAGGAAGAGGAAATAACCAAAGGCTCAGCGTGCCGTACCGGACCCAGATTAGGGCCTGAAGCCATCCTGCTGTGTTGCAGCCAGGTCACAAGAAAGCGAGTTGAAGAAAGGAGCTCAGGGGCACTGTAATTCACAAACCTGCAGGGTTATAAATGACAGCTATCGTCCAAAAATAGACTGAAGTAAGGCTGCCAAGAGGACTTGAAAGCGGGGCAGTATTGCAGGAAACCGATTTCAGGAGGTAGACTGGAATTGCATTGAAAGCATAGGAAAAGAGGCAGAAAGTCCACAATGATGCACTTGGCCAAAAAGGGCGTATGCGTTTTTTCCTGAATATATTCAGGAAAAAACGCATACGCCCTTTTTGGCCAACCAAGCAAGCTTGCAAAGGAAATCTGCACTACAATGAAGTCTCACTTCCCCCCGGTCAAAAGGGCCATCTGAAAAAAGTGTAAAATCCAGAAAGGCAGGACAGGCCATGGAGAACTGGGAGCCCTGTTATGCTTATGGGCGGGATGTAAATTGCCAACAACCACTCGGGAGAAGTGTATGGTGTTTCCTGAAACATCTAAAAAACAAAGCAACAGAGCCTAGGGCACTGCCACTTATGGTCTTATAGCTTAGGGAAATTAAAATCAAAAAGACACAGCCACCCCAAAGTTTGGGACGCCTCTGTTTACAAGAACCTCATTTCCAGTACAAGTTCAACATCGCAGAAAGTGAAAAATGGATAAAGAAGTTGTGGTATTTACTTACAAAGCAATATCACTCAGCAATGAAATCTATGTCATCAGGCCCTTAGCATCACAATGAGTGGATTCAGGTATGATGATTCTAACTGAAATAAGTCACACAGAAAAAGAAACATCATAAGATATCAGTAATACACGGAATGTAAACTTGGCTACACAGGAACTGAATTACAGAACAGAACAGGGTCTCAAATTTAGAAAACCAACTTATGCTTGCTTAAGGGTAAAGGTGAGTTGGGGTGCTGCATAAAACCAGAGATTGAAATGAGCACAGATAAAGTTCCTTAAGTCAAATATGGAATAGACAAGAGCTACTCCTTGCTCAACGAAATGGACTCAACACCGCATATTAAACGCCTAATAATGTACCTGACTAGTAAGTATCGTAAAACCTATGGATTGCTATGTCTCCAAAAGAGAATCAAGCATGTGTACAGGGGCATAAACGCAGCAGTGATAGGATTGGAGGGGTTCGGTGAGCAAATGAAGACCCTTTGAAGTCATATTGCATGGTACCCATTACACGGGTCTCAACTCTCCAGGTTTAAGGTATTCTTCCTTCAGCTAAAACATGCATGTGGAACCCAAGTATGATCAACCATGTGAACAGGAGACGTGTTCAAATATGTCTCAGTTTTCCTCCCCTGGTACTCGGGTGCAACATTCCAGACGCTTTACTAACACTCTCCTCTCTTGGAGAGTCAGCGCCTTTAACCTCCTGTTTGGCCCAGTTTGCAATTTCTGCGGAAGATGAACAGGAATAAAAAACGCATACGCCGTTTTTGGCCAACCAAGCAAGCTTGCAAAGGAAATCTGCACTACAATGAAGTCTCACTTCCCCCCGGTCAAAAGGGCCATCTGAAAAATGTGTAAAATCCAGAAAGGCAGGACAGGCCATGGAGAACTGGGAGCCTTGTTATGCTGATGGGCGGGATGTAAATTGCCAACAACCACTCGGGAGAAGTGTATGGTGTTTCCTGAAACATCTAAAAAACAAAGCAACAGAACCTAGGGCACTTCCACTTATGGTCCTATAGCTTAGGGAAATTAAAATAAAAAAGACACAGCCACCCCAAAGTTTGGAACGGCTCTGTTTACAAGAACCTCGTTTACAGTACAAGTTCAACATCGCAGAAAGTGAAAAATGGATAAAGAAGTTGTGGTATTTACTTACAAAGCAATATCACTCAGCAATGAAATCTATGTCATCAGGCCCTTAGCAGCACAATGAGTGGATTCATGTATGATGATTCTAACTGAAGTAAGTCACACAGAAAAAGAAACATCATAAGATATCAGTAATACACGGAACGTAAACTTGGCTACACAGGAACTGAATTACAGAACAGAACAGGGTCTCAAATTTAGAAAACCAACTTATTCTTGCTTAAGGGTAAAGGTGAGTTGTGGTGCTGCATAAAACCAGAGATTGAAATGAGCACAGATAAAGTTCCTTAAGTCAAATATGGAATAGACAAGAGCTACTCCGTGCTCAACGAAATGGACTCAACACCGCATATTAAACGCCTAAGAATGTGCCTGACTGGTAAGTATCTTAAAACCTATGGATTGCTATGTCTCCAAAAGAGAATCAAGCATGTGTACAGGGGCATAAACGCAGCAGTGATAGGATTGGAGAGGTTCGGTGAGCAAATGAAGACCCTTTGAAGTCATATTGCATGGTACCCATTCCACGGGTCTCAACTCTCCAGGTTTAAGGTATTCTTCCTTCAGCTAAAACATGCATGTGGAACCCAAGTATGATCAACCATGTGAACGGGAGACGTGTTCAAATATGTCTCAGTTTTCCTCCCCTGGTACTCGGGTGCAACATTCCAGACGCTTTACTAACACTCTCCCCACTTGGAGAGTCAGCGCCTTTAACCTCCTGTTTGGCCCAGTTTGCAATTTCTGCGGAAGATGAACAGGAATAGCGAGAACCAATGAGAGACTAGTTGGAGGTGTCTGGACGGGCAAATTTAACTCTCATTTCCCACCAGGAAGAGGAAATAACCAAAGGCTCAGCGTGCCGTGCCGGAACCAGATTAGGGCCTGAAGCCATCCTGCGGTGTTGCGGCCAGGTCACAAGAAAGCAAGTTGAAGAAAGGAGCTCAGGGGCACTGTAATTCTCAAACCTGCAGAGTTATAAATGACAGCTATCGTCCAAAAATAGACTGAAGTAAGGCTGCCAAGAGGACTTGAAAGCGGGGCAGAATTGCAGGAAATCGATTTCAGGAGGTAGACTGGAATTGCATTGAAAGCATAGGAAAAGAGGCAGAACGTCCACAATGATGCACTTGGCCAAAAAGGGCGTATGCGTTTTTTCCTGAATATATTCAGGAAAAAACGCATACGCCCTTTTTGGCCAACCAAGCAAGCTTGCAAAGGAAATCTGCACTACAATGAAGTCTCACTTCCCCCCGGTCAAAAGGGCCATCTGAAAAAAGTGTAAAATCCAGAAAGGCAGGACAGGCCATGGAGAACTGGGAGCCTTGTTATACTGATGGGCGGGATGTAAATTGCCAACAACCATTCGGGAGAAGTGTATGGTGTTTCCTGAAACATCTAAAAAACAAAGCAACAGAACCTAGGGCACTTCCACTTATGGTCCTATAGCTTAGGGAAATTAAAATCAAAAAGACACAGCCACCCCAAAGTTTGGAACGGCTCTGTTTACAAGAACCTCGTTTACAGTACAAGTTCAACATCGCAGAAAGTGAAAAATGGATAAAGAAGTTGTGGTATTTACTTACAAAGCAATATCACTCAGCAATGAAATCTGTGTCATCAGGCCCTTAGCAGCACAATGAGTGGATTCATGTATGATGATTCTAACTGAAGTAAGTCACACAGAAAAAGAAACATCATAAGATATCAGTAATACACGGAACGTAAACTTGGCTACACAGGAACTGAATTACAGAACAGAACAGGGTCTCAAATTTAGAAAACCAACTTATGCTTGCTTAAGGGTAAAGGTGAGTTGGGGTGCTGCATAAAACCAGAGATTGAAATGAGCACAGATAAAGTTCCTTAAGTCAAATATGGAATAGACAAGAGCTACTCCGTGCTCAACGAAATGGACTCAACACCGCATATTAAACGCCTAAGAATGTGCCTGACTGGTAAGTATCTTAAAACCTATGGATTGCTATGTCTCCGAAAGAGAATCAAGCATGTGTACAGGGGCATAAACGCAGCAGTGATAGGATTGGAGAGGTTCGGTGAGCAAATGAAGACCCTTTGAAGTCATATTGCATGGTACCCATTCCACGGGTCTCAACTCTCCAGGTTTAAGGTATTCTTCCTTCAGCTAAAACATGCATGTGGAACCCAAGTATGATCAACCATGTGAACGGGAGACGTGTTCAAATATGTCTCAGTTTTCCTCCCCTGGTACTCGGGTGCAACATTCCAGACGCTTTACTAACACTCTCCCCACTTGGAGAGTCAGCGCCTTTAACCTCCTGTTTGGCCCAGTTTGCAATTTCTGCGGAAGATGAACAGGAATAGCGAGAACCAATGAGAGACTAGTTGGAGGTGTCTGGACGGGCAAATTTAACTCTCATTTCCCACCAGGAAGAGGAAATAACCAAAGGCTCAGCGTGCCGTGCCGGAACCAGATTAGGGCCTGAAGCCATCCTGCGGTGTTGCGGCCAGGTCACAAGAAAGCAAGTTGAAGAAAGGAGCTCAGGGGCACTGTAATTCTCAAACCTGCAGAGTTATAAATGACAGCTATCGTCCAAAAATAGACTGAAGTAAGGCTGCCAAGAGGACTTGAAAGCGGGGCAGAATTGCAGGAAATCGATTTCAGGAGGTAGACTGGAATTGCATTGAAAGCATAGGAAAAGAGGCAGAACGTCCACAATGATGCACTTGGCCAAAAAGGGCGTATGCGTTTTTTCCTGAATATATTCAGGAAAAAACGCATACGCCCTTTTTGGCCAACCAAGCAAGCTTGCAAAGGAAATCTGCACTACAATGAAGTCTCACTTCCCCCCGGTCAAAAGGGCCATCTGAAAAAAGTGTAAAATCCAGAAAGGCAGGACAGGCCATGGAGAACTGGGAGCCTTGTTATGCTGATGGGCGGGATGTAAATTGCCAACAACCACTCGGGAGAAGTGTATGGTGTTTCCTGAAACATCTAAAAAACAAAGCAACAGAACCTAGGGCACTTCCACTTATAGTCCTATAGCTTAGGGAAATTAAAATCAAAAAGACACAGCCACCCCAAAGTTTGGAACGGCTCTGTTTACAAGAACCTCGTTTACAGTACAAGTTCAACATCGCAGAAAGTGAAAAATGGATAAAGAAGTTGTGGTATTTACTTACAAAGCAATATCACTCAGCAATGAAATCTGTGTCATCAGGCCCTTAGCAGCACAATGAGTGGATTCATGTATGATGATTCTAACTGAAGTAAGTCACACAGAAAAAGAAACATCATAAGATATCAGTAATACACGGAACGTAAACTTGGTTACACAGGAACTGAATTACAGAACAGAACAGGGTCTCAAATTTAGAAAACCAACTTATGCTTGCTTAAGGGTAAAGGTGAGTTGGGGTGCTGCATAAAACCAGAGATTGAAATGAGCACAGATAAAGTTCCTTAAGTCAAATATGGAATAGACAAGAGCTACTCCGTGCTCAACGAAATGGACTCAACACCGCATATTAAACGCCTAAGAATGTGCCTGACTGGTAAGTATCTTAAAACCTATGGATTGCTATGTCTCCGAAAGAGAATCAAGCATGTGTACAGGGGCATAAACGCAGCAGTGATAGGATTGGAGAGGTTCGGTGAGCAAATGAAGACCCTTTGAAGTCATATTGCATGGTACCCATTCCACGGGTCTCAACTCTCCAGGTTTAAGGTATTCTTCCTTCAGCTAAAACATGCATGTGGAACCCAAGTATGATCAACCATGTGAACGGGAGACGTGTTCAAATATGTCTCAGTTTTCCTCCCCTGGTACTCGGGTGCAACATTCCAGACGCTTTACTAACACTCTCCCCACTTGGAGAGTCAGCGCCTTTAACCTCCTGTTTGGCCCAGTTTGCAATTTCTGCGGAAGATGAACAGGAATAGCGAGAACCAATGAGAGACTAGTTGGAGGTGTCTGGACGGGCAAATTTAACTCTCATTTCCCACCAGGAAGAGGAAATAACCAAAGGCTCAGCGTGCCGTGCCGGAACCAGATTAGGGCCTGAAGCCATCCTGCGGTGTTGCGGCCAGGTCACAAGAAAGCAAGTTGAAGAAAGGAGCTCAGGGGCACTGTAATTCTCAAACCTGCAGAGTTATAAATGACAGCTATCGTCCAAAAATAGACTGAAGTAAGGCTGCCAAGAGGACTTGAAAGCGGGGCAGAATTGCAGGAAATCGATTTCAGGAGGTAGACTGGAATTGCATTGAAAGCATAGGAAAAGAGGCAGAACGTCCACAATGATGCACTTGGCCAAAAAGGGCGTATGCGTTTTTTCCTGAATATATTCAGGAAAAAACGCATACGCCCTTTTTGGCCAACCAAGCAAGCTTGCAAAGGAAATCTGCACTACAATGAAGTCTCACTTCCCCCCGGTCAAAAGGGCCATCTGAAAAAAGTGTAAAATCCAGAAAGGCAGGACAGGCCATGGAGAACTGGGAGCCTTGTTATGCTGATGGGCGGGATGTAAATTGCCAACAACCACTCGGGAGAAGTGTATGGTGTTTCCTGAAACATCTAAAAAAGAAAGCAACAGAACCTAGGGCACTGCCACTTATGGTCCTATAGCTTAGGGAAATTAAAATCAAAAAGACACAGCCACCCCAAAGTTTGGAACGGCTCTGTTTACAAGAACCTCGTTTACAGTACAAGTTCAACATCGCAGATAGTGAAAAATGGATAAAGAAGTTGTGGTATTTACTTACAAAGCAATATCACTCAGCAATGAAATCTGTGTCATCAGGCCCTTAGCAGCACAATGAGTGGATTCAGGTATGATGATTCTAACTGAAATAAGTCACACAGAAAAAGAAACACCATAAGATATCAGTAATACACAGAATGGAAACTTGGCTACACAGGAACTGAATTACAGAACAGAACAGGGTCTCAAATTTAGAAAACCAACTTATGCTTGCTTAAGGGGAAAGGTGAGTTGGGGTGCTGCATAAAACCAGAGATTGAAATGAGCACAGATAAAGTTCCTTAAGCCAAATATGGAATAGACAAGAGCTACTCCTTGCTCAAAGAAATGGACTCAACACCCCATATTAAACGCCTAAGAATGTACCTGACTAGTAAGTATCTTAAAACCTATGGATTGCTATGTCTCCAAAAGAGAATCAAGCATGTGTACAGGGGCATAAACGCAGCAGTGATAGGATTGGAGAGGTTCGGTGAGCAAATGAAGACCCTTTGAAGTCATATTGCATGGTACCCATTCCACGGGTTTCAACTACCCAGGTTTAAGGTATTCTTCCTTCAGCTAAAACATGCATGTGGAACCTAGAGTATGATCAACCATGTGATCGGGAGACGTGTTCAAATATGTCTCAGTTTTCGTACCCTGGTACTCGGGTGCAACATTCCAGACGCTTTACTAACACTCTCCCCACTTGGAGAGTCAGTCCCTTTAACCTCCTGTTTGGCCCAGTTTGCAATTTCTGCGGAAGATGAACAGGAATAGCGAGAACCAATGAGAGGCTAGCTGGAGGTGTCTGGTCGGGCAAATTTAACTCTCATTTCCCACCAGGAAGAGGAATTAACCAAAGGCTCAGCATGCCGGGCCGGAAACAGTTTAGGGCCTGAAGCCATCCTGCGGTGTTGCGGCCAGGTCACAAGAAAGCGAGTTGAAGAAAGGAGCTCAGGGGCACTGTAATTCACAAACCTGCAGAGTTATAAATGACAGCTATCGTCCAAAAATAGACTGAAGTAAGGCTGCCAAGAGGACTTGAAAGCGGGGCAGAATTGCAGAAAACCGATTTCAGGAGGTAGACTGGAATTGCATTGAAAGCATAGGAAAAGAGGCAGAACGTCCACAATGATGCACTTGGCCAAAAAGGGCGTATGCGTTTTTTCCTGAATATATTCAGGAAAAAACGCATACGCCCTTTTTGGCCAACCAAGCAAGCTTGCAAAGGAAATCTGCACTACAATGAAGTCTCACTTCCCCCCGGTCAAAAGGGCCATCTGAAAAAAGTGTAAAATCCAGAAAGGCAACAGGCCATTGAGAACTGGGAGCCTTGTTATGCTGATGGGCGGGATGTAAATTGCCAACAGACACTCGGGAGAAGTGTATGGTGTTTCCTGAAACATCTAAAAAACAAAGCAACAGAGCCTAGGGCACTTCCACTTATGGTCCTATAGCTTAGGGAATTTAAAATCAAAAAGACACAGCCACCCCAAAGTTTGGAACGGCTCTGTTTACAAGAACCTCGTTTACAGTACAAGTTCAACATCGCAGAAAGTGAAAAATGGATAAAAAAAGTTGTGGTATTTACTTACAAAGCAATATCACTCAGCAATGAAATCTGTGTCATCAGGCCCTTAGCAGCACAATGAGTGGATTCAGGTATGATGATTCTAACTGAAATAAGTCACACAGAAAAAGAAACATCATAAGATATCAGTAATACACGGAATGGAAACTTGGCTACACAGGAACTGAATTACAGAACAGAACAGGGTCTCAAATTTAGAAAACCAACTTATGCTTGCTTAAGGGTAAAGGTGAGTTGGGGTGCTGCATAAAACCAGAGATTGAAATGAGCACAGATAAAGTTCCTTAAGCCAAATATGGAATAGACAAGAGCTACTCCTTGCTCAACGAAATGGACTCAACACCGCATATTAAACGCCTAAGAATGTACCTGACTAGTAAGTATCTTAAAACCTATGGATTGCTATGTCTCCGAAAGAGAATCAAGCATGTGTACAGGGGCATAAACGCAGCAGTGATAGGATTGGAGAGGTTCGGTGAGCAAATGAAGACCCTTTGAAGTCATATTGCATGGTACCCATTCCAAGGGTTTCACATACCCAGGTTTAAGGTATTCTTCCTTCAGCTAAAACATGCATGTGGAACCCAGAGTATGATCAACCGTGTGATCGGAAGACGTGTTCAAATATGTCTCAGTTTTCCTCCCCTGGTACTCGGGTGCAACATTCCAGACGCTTGACTAACACTCTCCCCACTTGGAGAGTCAGTGCCTTTAACCTCCTGTTTGGCACAGTTTGCAATTTCTGCGGAAGATGAACAGGATTAGCGAGAACCAATGAGAGGCTAGCTGGAGGTGTCTGGACGGGCAAATTTAACTCTCATTTCCCACCAGGAAGAGGAATTAACCAAAGGCTCAGCATGCCGGGCCGGAAACAGTTTAGTGCCTGAAGCCATCCTGCGGTGTTGCGGCCAGGTCACAAGAAAGCGAGTTGAAGAAAGGAGCTCAGGGGCACTGTAATTCACAAACCTGCAGAGTTATAAATGACAGCTATCGTCCAAAACTAGACTGAAGTAAGGCTGCCAAGAGGACTTGAAAGCGGGGCAGAATTGCAGGAAACCGATTTCAGGAGGTAGACTGGAATTGCATTGAAAGCATAGGAAAAGAGGCAGAACGTCCACAATGATGCACTTGGCCAAAAAGGGCGTATGCGTTTTTTCCTGAATATATTCAGGAAAAAACGCATACGCCCATTTTGGCCAACCAAGCAAGCTTGCAAAGGAAATCTGCACTACAATGAAGTCTCACTTCCCCCCGGTCAAAAGGGCCATCTGAAAAAAGTGTAAAATCCAGAAAGGCAACAGGCCATTGAGAACTGGGAGCCTTGTTATGCTGATGGGCGGGATGTAAATTGCCAACAGACACTCGGGAGAAGTGTATGGTGTTTCCTGAAACATCTAAAAAACAAAGCAACAGAGCCTAGGGCACTTCCACTTATGGTCCTATAGCTTAGGGAATTTAAAATCAAAAAGACACAGCCACCCCAAAGTTTGGAACGGCTCTGTTTACAAGAACCTCGTTTACAGTACAAGTTCAACATCGCAGAAAGTGAAAAATGGATAAAAAAAGTTGTGGTATTTACTTACAAAGCAATATCACTCAGCAATGAAATCTGTGTCATCAGGCCCTTAGCAGCACAATGAGTGGATTCAGGTATGATGATTCTAACTGAAATAAGTCACACAGAAAAAGAAACATCATAAGATATCAGTAATACACGGAATGGAAACTTGGCTACACAGGAACTGAATTACAGAACAGAACAGGGTCTCAAATTTAGAAAACCAACTTATGCTTGCTTAAGGGTAAAGGTGAGTTGGGGTGCTGCATAAAACCAGAGATTGAAATGAGCACAGATAAAGTTCCTTAAGCCAAATATGGAATAGACAAGAGCTACTCCTTGCTCAACGAAATGGACTCAACACCCCATATTAAACGCCTAAGAATGTACCTGACTAGTAAGTATCTTAAAACCTATGGATTGCTATGTCTCCAAAAGAGAATCAAGCATGTGTACAGGGGCATAAACGCAGCAGTGATAGGATTGGAGAGGTTCGGTGAGCAAATGAAGACCCTTTGAAGTCATATTGCATGGTACCCATTCCACGGGTTTCAACTACCCAGGTTTAAGGTATTCTTCCTTCAGCTAAAACATGCATGTGGAACCTAGAGTATTATCAACCATGTGATCGGGAGACGTGTTCAAATATGTCTCAGTTTTCGTACCCTGGTACTCGGGTGCAACATTCCAGACGCTTTACTAACACTCTCCCGACTTGGAGAGTCAGTCCCTTTAACCTCCTGTTTGGCCCAGTTTGCAATTTCTGCGGAAGATGAACAGGAATAGCGAGAACCAATGAGAGACTAGCTGGAGGTGTCTGGATGGGCAAATTTAACTCTCATTTCCCACCAGGAAGAGGAATTAACCAAAGGCTCAGCGTGCCGTGCCGGAACCAGATTAGGGCCTGAAGCCATCCTGCGGTGTTTCGGCCAGCTCACAAGAAAGCGAGTTGAAGAAAGGAACTCAGGGGCACTGTAATTCACAAACCTGCAGAGTTATAAATGACAGCTATCGTCCAAAAATAGACTGAAGTAAGGCTGCCAAGAGGACTTGAAAGCGGGGCAGAATTACAGGAAACTGATTTCAGGAGGTAGACTGGAATTGCATTGAAAGCATAGGAAAAGAGGCAGAACGTCCACAATGATGCACTTGGCCAAAAAGGGCGTATGCGTTTTTTCCTGAATATATTCAGGAAAACACGCATATGCACTTTTTGGCCAACCAAGCAAGCTTGCAAAGGAAATCTGCACTACAATGAAGTCTCACTTCCCCCCGGTCAAAAGGGCCATCTGAAAAAAGTGTAAAATCCAGAAAGGCAGGACAGGCCATGGAGAACTGGGAGCCTTGTTATGCTGATGGGCGGGATGTAAATTGCCAACAGACACTTGGGAGAAGTGTATGGTGTTTCCTGAAACATCTAAAAAACAAAGCAACAGAACCTAGGGCACTTCCACTTATGGTCCTATAGCTTAGGGAAATTAAAATCAAAAAGACACAGCCACCCCAAAGTTTGGAACGGCTCTGTTTACAAGAACCTCGTTTACAGTACAAGTTCAACATCGCAGAAAGTGAAAAATGGATAAAGAAGTTGTGGTATTTACTTACAAAGCAATATCACTCAGCAATGAAATCTGTGTCATCAGGCCCTTAGCAGCACAATGAGTGGATTCAGGTATGATGATTCTAACTGAAATAAGTCACACAGAAAAAGAAACATCATAAGATATCAGTAATACACGGAATGTAAACTTGGCTACACAGGAACTGAATTACACAACAGAACAGGGTCTCAAATTTAGAAAACCAACTTATGCTTGCTTAAGGGTAAAGGTGAGTTGGGGTGCTGCATAAAACCAGAGATTGAAATGAGCACAGATAAAGTTCCTTAAGTCAAATATGGAATAGACAAGAGCTACTCCTTGCTCAACGAAATGGACTCAACACCGCATATTAAACGCCTAAGAATGTACCTGACTAGTGAGTATCTTAAAACCTATGGATTGCTATGTCTCCGAAAGAGAATCAAGCATGTGTACAGGGGCATAAACGCAGCAGCGATAGGATTGGAGAGGTTCGGTGAGCAAATGAAGACCCTTTGAAGTCATATTGCATGGTACCCATTCCACGGGTTTCAACTACCCAGGTTTAAGGTATTCTTCCTTCAGCTAAAATATGCATGTGGAACCTAGAGTATGATCAACCATGTGATCGGGAGACGTGTTCAAATATGTCTCAGTTTTCCTCCCCTGGTACTCGGGTGCAACATTCCAGACGCTTTACTAACACTCTCCCGACTTGGAGAGTCAGTCCCTTTAACCTCCTGTTTGGCCCAGTTTGCAATTTCTGCGGAAGATGAACAGGAATAGCGAGAACCAATGAGAGGCTAGCTGGAGGTGTCTGGACGGGCAAATTTAACTCTCATTTCCCACCAGGAAGAGGAATTAACCAAAGGCTCAGCGTGCCGTGCCGGAACCAGATTAGGGCCTGAAGCCATCCTGCGGTGTTGCGGCCAGCTCACAAGAAAGCGAGTTGAAGAAAGGAGCTCAGGGGCACTGTAATTCACAAACCTGCAGAGTTATAAATGACAGCTATCGTCCAAAAATAGACTGAAGTAAGGCTGCCAAGAGGACTTGAAAGCGGGGCAGAATTGCAGGAAACCGATTTCAGGAGGTAGACTGGAATTGCATTGAAAGCATAGGAAAAGAGGCAGAACGTCCACAATGATGCACTTGGCCAAAAAGGGCGTATGCGTTTTTTCCTGAATATATTCAGGAAAAAACGCATACGCCCTTTTTGGCCAACCAAGCAAGCTTGCAAAGGAAATCTGCACTACAATGAAGTCTCACTTCCCCCCGGTCAAAAGGGCCATCTGAAAAAAGTGTAAAATCCAGAAAGGCAGGACAGGCCATGGAGAACTGGGAGCCTTGTTATGCTGATGGGCGGGATGTAAATTGCCAACAGACACTTGGGAGAAGTGTATGGTGTTTCCTGAAACATCTAAAAAAGAAAGCAACAGAACCTAGGGCACTTCCACTTATGGTCCTATAGCTTAGGGAAATTAAAATCAAAAAGACACAGCCACCCCAAAGTTTGGAATGGCTCTGTTTACAAGAACCTCGTTTACAGTACAAGTTCAACATCGCAGAAAGTGAAAAATGGATAAAGAAGTTGTGGTATTTACTTACAAAGCAATATCACTCAGCAATGAAATCTGTGTCATCAGGCCCTTAGCAGCACAATGAGTGGATTCAGGTATGATGATTCTAACTGAAATAAGTCACACAGAAAAAGAAACATCATAAGATATCAGTAATACACGGAATGTAAACTTGGCTACACAGGAACTGAATTACAGAACAGAACAGGGTCTCAAATTTAGAAAACCAACTTATGCTTGCTTAAGGGGAAAGGTGAGTTGGGGTGCTGCATAAAACCAGAGATTGAAATGAGCACAGATAAAGTTCCTTAAGCCAAATATGGAATAGACAAGAGCTACTCCTTGCTCAACGAAATGGACTCAACACCGCATATTAAACGCCTAAGAATGTACCTGACTAGTGAGTATCTTAAAACCTATGGATTGCTATGTCTCCGAAAGAGAATCAAGCATGTGTACAGGGGCATAAACGCAGCAGCGATAGGATTGGAGAGGTTCGGTGAGCAAATGAAGACCCTTTGAAGTCATATTGCATGGTACCCATTCCACGGGTTTCAACTACCCAGGTTTAAGGTATTCTTCCTTCAGCTAAAATATGCATGTGGAACCTAGAGTATGATCAACCATGTGATCGGGAGACGTGTTCAAATATGTCTCAGTTTTCCTCCCCTGGTACTCGGGTGCAACATTCCAGACGCTTTACTAACACTCTCCCGACTTGGAGAGTCAGTCCCTTTAACCTCCTGTTTGGCCCAGTTTGCAATTTCTGCGGAAGATGAACAGGAATAGCGAGAACCAATGAGAGGCTAGCTGGAGGTGTCTGGACGGGCAAATTTAACTCTCATTTCCCACCAGGAAGAGGAATTAACCAAAGGCTCAGCGTGCCGTGCCGGAACCAGATTAGGGCCTGAAGCCATCCTGCGGTGTTGCGGCCAGCTCACAAGAAAGCGAGTTGAAGAAAGGAGCTCAGGGGCACTGTAATTCACAAACCTGCAGAGTTATAAATGACAGCTATCGTCCAAAAATAGACTGAAGTAAGGCTGCCAAGAGGACTTGAAAGCGGGGCAGAATTGCAGGAAACCGATTTCAGGAGGTAGACTGGAATTGCATTGAAAGCATAGGAAAAGAGGCAGAACGTCCACAATGATGCACTTGGCCAAAAAGGGCGTATGCGTTTTTTCCTGAATATATTCAGGAAAAAACGCATACGCCCTTTTTGGCCAACCAAGCAAGCTTGCAAAGGAAATCTGCACTACAATGAAGTCTCACTTCCCCCCGGTCAAAAGGGCCATCTGAAAAAAGTGTAAAATCCAGAAAGGCAGGACAGGCCATGGAGAACTGGGAGCCTTGTTATGCTGATGGGCGGGATGTAAATTGCCAACAACCACTCGGGAGAAGTGTATGGTGTTTCCTGAAACATCTAAAAAAGAAAGCAACAGAACCTAGGGCACTGCCACTTATGGTCCTATAGCTTAGGGAAATTAAAATCAAAAAGGCACAGCCACCCCAAAGTTTGGAACGGCTCTGTTTACAAGAACCTCGTTTACAGTACAAGTTCAACATCGCAGAAAGTGAAAAATGGATAAAGAAGTTGTGGTATTTACTTACAAAGCAATATCACTCAGCAATGAAATCTGTGTCATCAGGCCCTTAGCAGCACAATGAGTGGATTCAGGTATGATGATTCTAACTGAAATAAGTCACACAGAAAAAGAAACACCATAAGATATCAGTAATACACAGAATGGAAACTTGGCTACACAGGAACTGAATTACAGAACAGAACAGGGTCTCAAATTTAGAAAACCAACTTATTCTTACTTAAGGGTAAAGGTGAGTTGGGGTGCTGCATAAAACCAGAGATTGAAATGAGCACAGATAAAGTTCCTTAAGCCAAATATGGAATAGACAAGAGCTACTCCTTGCTCAACGAAATGGACTCAACACCCCATATTAAACGCCTAAGAATGTACCTGACTAGTAAGTATCTTAAAACCTATGGATTGCTATGTCTCCAAAAGAGAATCAAGCATGTGTACAGGGGCATAAACGCAGCAGTGATAGGATTGGAGAGGTTCGGTGAGCAAATGAAGACCCTTTGAAGTCATATTGCATGGTACCCATTCCACGGGTTTCAACTACCCAGGTTTAAGGTATTCTTCCTTCAGCTAAAACATGCATGTGGAACCTAGAGTATGATCAACCATGTGATCAGGAGACGTGTTCAAATATGTCTCAGTTTTCGTACCCTGGTACTCGGGTGCAACATTCCAGACGCTTTACTAACACTCTCCCCACTTGGAGAGTCAGTCCCTTTAACCTCCTGTTTGGCCCAGTTTGCAATTTCTGCGGAAGATGAACAGGAATAGCGAGAACCAATGAGAGGCTAGCTGGAGGTGTCTGGTCGGGCAAATTTAACTCTCATTTCCCACCAGGAAGAGGAATTAACCAAAGGCTCAGCATGCCGGGCCGGAAACAGTTTAGGGCCTGAAGCCATCCTGCGGTGTTGCGGCCAGGTCACAAGAAAGCGAGTTGAAGAAAGGAGCTCAGGGGCACTGTAATTCACAAACCTGCAGAGTTATAAATGACAGCTATCGTCCAAAAATAGACTGAAGTAAGGCTGCCAAGAGGACTTGAAAGCGGGGCAGAATTGCAGGAAACCGATTTCAGGAGGTAGACTGGAATTGCATTGAAAGCATAGGAAAAGAGGCAGAACGTCCACAATGATGCACTTGGCCAAAAAGGGCGTATGCGTTTTTTCCTGAATATATTCAGGAAAAAACGCATACGCCCTTTTTGGCCAACCAAGCAAGCTTGCAAAGGAAATCTGCACTACAATGAAGTCTCACTTCCCCCCGGTCAAAAGGGCCATCTGAAAAAAGTGTAAAATCCAGAAAGGCAACAGGCCATTGAGAACTGGGAGCCTTGTTATGCTGATGGGCGGGATGTAAATTGCCAACAGACACTCGGGAGAAGTGTATGGTGTTTCCTGAAACATCTAAAAAACAAAGCAACAGAGCCTAGGGCACTTCCACTTATGGTCCTATAGCTTAGGGAATTTAAAATCAAAAAGACACAGCCACCCCAAAGTTTGGAACGGCTCTGTTTACAAGAACCTCGTTTACAGTACAAGTTCAACATCGCAGAAAGTGAAAAATGGATAAAAAAAGTTGTGGTATTTACTTACAAAGCAATATCACTCAGCAATGAAATCTGTGTCATCAGGCCCTTAGCAGCACAATGAGTGGATTCAGGTATGATGATTCTAACTGAAATAAGTCACACAGAAAAAGAAACATCATAAGATATCAGTAATACACGGAATGGAAACTTGGCTACACAGGAACTGAATTACAGAACAGAACAGGGTCTCAAATTTAGAAAACCAACTTATGCTTGCTTAAGGGTAAAGGTGAGTTGGGGTGCTGCATAAAACCAGAGATTGAAATGAGCACAGATAAAGTTCCTTAAGCCAAATATGGAATAGACAAGAGCTACTCCTTGCTCAACGAAATGGACTCAACACCGCATATTAAACGCCTAAGAATGTACCTGACTAGTAAGTATCTTAAAACCTATGGATTGCTATGTCTCCGAAAGAGAATCAAGCATGTGTACAGGGGCATAAACGCAGCAGTGATAGGATTGGAGAGGTTCGGTGAGCAAATGAAGACCCTTTGAAGTCATATTGCATGGTACCCATTACAAGGGTTTCACATACCCAGGTTTAAGGTATTCTTCCTTCAGCTAAAACATGCATGTGGAACCCAGAGTATGATCAACCGTGTGATCGGAAGACGTGTTCAAATATGTCTCAGTTTTCCTCCCCTGGTACTCGGGTGCAACATTCCAGACGCTTGACTAACACTCTCCCCACTTGGAGAGTCAGTGCCTTTAACCTCCTGTTTGGCACAGTTTGCAATTTCTGCGGAAGATGAACAGGATTAGCGAGAACCAATGAGAGGCTAGCTGGAGGTGTCTGGACGGGCAAATTTAACTCTCATTTCCCACCAGGAAGAAGAATTAACCAAAGGCTCAGCATGCCGGGCCGGAAACAGTTTAGTGCCTGAAGCCATCCTGCGGTGTTGCGGCCAGGTCACAAGAAAGCGAGTTGAAGAAAGGAGCTCAGGGGCACTGTAATTCACAAACCTGCAGAGTTATAAATGACAGCTATCGTCCAAAAATAGACTGAAGTAAGGCTGCCAAGAGGACTTGAAAGCGGGGCAGAATTGCAGGAAACCGATTTCAGGAGGTAGACTGGAATTGCATTGAAAGCATAGGAAAAGAGGCAGAACGTCCACAATGATGCACTTGGCCAAAAAGGGCGTATGCGTTTTTTCCTGAATATATTCAGGAAAAAACGCATACGCCCATTTTGGCCAACCAAGCAAGCTTGCAAAGGAAATCTGCACTACAATGAAGTCTCACTTCCCCCCGGTCAAAAGGGCCATCTGAAAAAAGTGTAAAATCCAGAAAGGCAACAGGCCATTGAGAACTGGGAGCCTTGTTATGCTGATGGGCGGGATGTAAATTGCCAACAGACACTCGGGAGAAGTGTATGGTGTTTCCTGAAACATCTAAAAAACAAAGCAACAGAGCCTAGGGCACTTCCACTTATGGTCCTATAGCTTAGGGAATTTAAAATCAAAAAGACACAGCCACCCCAAAGTTTGGAACGGCTCTGTTTACAAGAACCTCGTTTACAGTACAAGTTCAACATCGCAGAAAGTGAAAAATGGATAAAAAAAGTTGTGGTATTTACTTACAAAGCAATATCACTCAGCAGTGAAATCTGTGTCATCAGGCCCTTAGCAGCACAATGAGTGGATTCAGGTATGATGATTCTAACTGAAATAAGTCACACAGAAAAAGAAACATCATAAGATATCAGTAATACACGGAATGGAAACTTGGCTACACAGGAACTGAATTACAGAACAGAACAGGGTCTCAAATTTAGAAAACCAACTTATGCTTGCTTAAGGGTAAAGGTGAGTTGGGTTGCTGCAAAAAACCAGAGATTGAAATGAGCACAGATAAAGTTCCTTAAGCCAAATATGGAATAGACAACAGCTACTCCTTGCTCAACGAAATGGACTCAACACCCCATATTAAACGCCTAAGAATGTACCTGACTAGTAAGTATCTTAAAACCTATGGATTGCTATGTCTCCAAAAGAGAATCAAGCATGTGTACAGGGGCATAAACGCAGCAGTGATAGGATTGGAGAGGTTCGGTGAGCAAATGAAGACCCTTTGAAGTCATATTGCATGGTACCCATTCCACGGGTTTCAACTACCCAGGTTTAAGGTATTCTTCCTTCAGCTAAAACATGCATGTGGAACCTAGAGTATTATCAACCATGTGATCGGGAGACGTGTTCAAATATGTCTCAGTTTTCGTACCCTGGTACTCGGGTGCAACATTCCAGACGCTTTACTAACACTCTCCCGACTTGGAGAGTCAGTCCCTTTAACCTCCTGTTTGGCCCAGTTTGCAATTTCTGCGGAAGATGAACAGGAATAGCGAGAACCAATGAGAGACTAGCTGGAGGTGTCTGGATGGGCAAATTTAACTCTCATTTCCCACCAGGAAGAGGAATTAACCAAAGGCTCAGCGTGCCGTGCCGGAACCAGATTAGGGCCTGAAGCCATCCTGCGGTGTTTCGGCCAGCTCACAAGAAAGCGAGTTGAAGAAAGGAACTCAGGGGCACTGTAATTCACAAACCTGCAGAGTTATAAATGACAGCTATCGTCCAAAAATATACTGAAGTAAGGCTGCCAAGAGGACTTGAAAGCGGGGCAGAATTACAGGAAACTGATTTCAGGAGGTAGACTGGAATTGCATTGAAAGCATAGGAAAAGAGGCAGAACGTCCACAATGATGCACTTGGCCAAAAAGGGCGTATGCGTTTTTTCCTGAATATATTCAGGAAAAAACGCATACGCCCTTTTTGGCCAACCAAGCAAGCTTGCAAAGGAAATCTGCACTACAATGAAGTCTCACTTCCCCCCGGTCAAAAGGGCCATCTGAAAAAAGTGTAAAATCCAGAAAGACAGGACAGGCCATGGAGAACTGGGAGCCTTGTTATGCTGATGGGCGGGATGTAAATTGCCAACAACCACTCGGGAGAAGTGTATGCTGTTTCCTGAAACATCTAAAAAACAAAGCAACAGAGCCTAGGGCACTTCCACTTATGGTCCTATAGCTTAGGGAAATTAAAATCAAAAAGACACAGCCACCCCAAAGTTTGGAACGGCTCTGTTTACAAGAACCTCGTTTACCGTACAAGTTCAACATCGCAGAAAGTGAAAAATGGATAAAGAAGTTGTGGTATTTACTTACAAAGCAATATCACTCAGCAATGAAATCTGTGTCATCATGCCCTTAGCAGCACAATGAGTGGATTCAGGTATGATGATTCTAACTGAAATAAGTCACACAGAAAAAGAAACATCATAAGATATCAGTAATACACGGAATGTAAACTTGGCTACACAGGAACTGAATTACAGAACAGAACAGGGTCTCAAATTTAGAAAACCAACTTATGCTTGCTTAAGGGTAAAGGTGAGTTGGGGTGCTGCATAAAACCAGAGATTGAAATGAGCACAGATAAAGTTCCTTAAGCCAAATATGGAATAGACAAGAGCTACTCCTTGCTCAACGAAATGGACTCAACACCGCATATTAAACGCCTAAGAATGTACCTGACTAGTAAGTATCTTAAAACCTATAGATTGCTATGTCTCCAAAAGAGAATCAAGCATGTGTACAGGGGCATAAACGCAGCAGTGGTAGGATTGGAGAGGTTCGGTGAGCAAATGAAGACCCTTTGAAGTCATATTGCATGGTACCCATTCCACGGGTTTCAACTACACAGGTTTTAGGTATTCTTCCTTCAGCTAAAACATGCATGTGGAACCCAGAGTATGATCAACCGTGTGATCGGAAGACGTGTTCAAATATGTCTCAGTTTTCCTCCCCTGGTACTCGGGTGCAACATTCCAGACGCTTGACTAACACTCTCCCCACTTGGAGAGTCAGTGCCTTTAACCTCCTGTTTGGCACAGTTTGCAATTTCTGCGGAAGATGAACAGGATTAGCGAGAACCAATGAGAGGCTAGCTGGAGGTGTCTGGACGGGCAAATTTAACTCTCATTTCCCACCAGGAAGAGGAAATAACCAAAGGCTCAGCGTGCCGTACCGGAACCAGATTAGGGCCTGAAGCCATCCTGCGGTGTTGCGGCCAGGTCACAAGAAAGCGAGTTGAAGAAAGGAGCTCAGGGGCACTGTAATTCACAAACCTGCAGAGTTATAAATGACAGCTATCGTCCAAAAATAGACTGAAGTAAGGCTGCCAAGCGGACTTGAAAGTGGGGCAGAATTGTAGGAAACCGATTTCAGGAGGTAGACTGGAATTGCATTGAAAGCATAGGAAAAGAGGCAGAACGTCCACAATGATGCACTTGGCCAAAAAGGGCGTATGCGTTTTTTCCTGAATATATTCAGGAAAAAACGCATACGCCCTTTTTGGCCAACCAAGCAAGCTTGCAAAGGAAATCTGCACTACAATGAAGTCTCACTTCCCCCCGGTCAAAAGGGCCATCTGAAAAAAGTGTAAAATCCAGAAAGGCAGGACAGGCCATGGAGAACTGGGAGCCTTGTTATGCTGATGGGCGGGATGTAAATTGCCAACAGACACTTGGGAGAAGTGTATGGTGTTTCCTGAAACATCTAAAAAACAAAGCAACAGAACCTAGGGCACTTCCACTTATGGTCCTATAGCTTAGGGAAATTAAAATCAAAAAGACACAGCCACCCCAAAGTTTGGAACGGCTCTGTTTACAAGAACCTCGTTTACCGTACAAGTTCAACATCGCAGAAAGTGAAAAATGGATAAAGAAGTTGTGGTATTTACTTACAAAGCAATATCACTCAGCAATGAAATCTGTGTCATCAGGCCCTTAGCAGCACAATGAGTGGATTCAGGTATGATGATTCTAACTGAAATAAGTCACACAGAAAAAGAAACATCATAAGATATCAGTAATACACGGAATGTAAACTTGGCTACACAGGAACTGAATTACAGAACAGAACAGGGTCTCAAATTTAGAAAACCAACTTATGCTTGCTTAAGGGGAAAGGTGAGTTGGGGTGCTGCATAAAACCAGAGATTGAAATGAGCACAGATAAAGTTCCTTAAGTCAAATATGGAATAGACAAGAGCTACTCCTTGCTCAACGAAATGGACTCAACACCGCATATTAAACGCCTAAGAATGTACCTGACTAGTGAGTATCTTAAAACCTATGGATTGCTATGTCTCCGAAAGAGAATCAAGCATGTGTACAGGGGCATAAACGCAGCAGCGATAGGATTGGAGAGGTTCGGTGAGCAAATGAAGACCCTTTGAAGTCATATTGCATGGTACCCATTCCACGGGTTTCAACTACCCAGGTTTAAGGTATTCTTCCTTCAGCTAAAATATGCATGTGGAACCTAGAGTATGATCAACCATGTGATCGGGAGACGTGTTCAAATATGTCTCAGTTTTCCTCCCCTGGTACTCGGGTGCAACATTCCAGACGCTTTACTAACACTCTCCCGACTTGGAGAGTCAGTCCCTTTAACCTCCTGTTTGGCCCAGTTTGCAATTTCTGCGGAAGATGAACAGGAATAGCGAGAACCAATGAGAGGCTAGCTGGAGGTGTCTGGACGGGCAAATTTAACTCTCATTTCCCACCAGGAAGAGGAATTAACCAAAGGCTCAGCGTGCCGTGCCGGAAGCAGATTAGGGCCTGAAGCCATCCTGCGGTGTTGCGGCCAGCTCACAAGAAAGCGAGTTGAAGAAAGGAGCTCAGGGGCACTGTAATTCACAAACCTGCAGAGTTATAAATGACAGCTATCGTCCAAAAATAGACTGAAGTAAGGCTGCCAAGAGGACTTGAAAGCGGGGCAGAATTGCAGGAAACCGATTTCAGGAGGTAGACTGGAATTGCATTGAAAGCATAGGAAAAGAGGCAGAACGTCCACAATGATGCACTTGGCCAAAAAGGGCGTATGCGTTTTTTCCTGAATATATTCAGGAAAAAACGCATACGCCCTTTTTGGCCAACCAAGCAAGCTTGCAAAGGAAATCTGCACTACAATGAAGTCTCACTTCCCCCCGGTCAAAAGGGCCATCTGAAAAAAGTGTAAAATACAGAAAGGCAGGACAGGCCATGGAGAACTGGGAGCCTTGTTATGCTGATGGGCGGGATGTAAATTGCCAACAGACACTCGGGAGAAGTGTATGGTGTTTCCTGAAACATCTAAAAAACAAAGCAACAGAGCCTAGTGCACTTCCACTTATGGTCCTATAGCTTAGGGAAATTAAAATCAAAAAGACACAGCCACCTCAAAGTTTGGGACGCCTCTGTTTACAAGCACCTCGTTTACCGTACAAGTTCAATATCACAAAAAGTGAAAAATGGATAAAGAACTTGTGGTACTTACATGCAATGCAGTATCACTCAGCAATGAAATCTGTGTCATCAGGCCCGTAGCAGCATAATGAGTGGATTCAGGTATGATGATTCTAACTGAAATAAGTCACACAGAAAAAGAAGCATCATAAGATATGACTAATACACGGAATGTAAACTTGGCTACACAGGAACTGAATTCTAAAACAGAACAGGTTCTCAAATTTCGAAAACCAACTTATGCTTGCTTAAGGGGAAAGGTGAGTTGGGTTGCTGCATAAAACCAGAGATTGAAATGAGCACAGATAAAGTTCCTTAAGCCAAATATGGAATAGACAAGAGCTACTCCTTGCTCAACGAAATGGACTCAACACCGCATATTAAACGCCTAAGAATGTACCTGACTAGTAAGTATCTTAAAACCTATGGATTGCTATGTCTCTGAAAGAGAATCAAGCATGTGTACAGGGGCATAAACGCAGCAGTGATAGGATTGGAGAGGTTCGGTGAGCAAATGAAGACCCTTTGAAGTCATATTGCATGGTACCCATTCCACGGGTTTCAACTACCCAGGTTTAAGGTATTCTTCTTTCAGCTAAAACATGCATGTGGAACCTAGAGTATGATCAACCATTTGATCGGGAGACGTGTTCAAATATGTCTCAGTTTTCGTACCTTGGTACTCGGGTGCAACATTCCAGACGCTTTACTAACACTCTCCCTACTTGGAGAGTCAGTGCCTTTATCCTCCTGTTTGCCCCAGTTTGCAATTTCTGCGGAAGATGAACAGGAATAGCGAGAACCAATGAGAGACTACCTGGAGGTGTCTGAACGGGCAAATTTAACTCTCATTTCCCACCAGGAAGAGGAATTAACCAAAGGCTCAGCGTGCCATGCCGGAAACACATTAGGGCCTGAAGACATCCTGCGGTGTTGCGGCCAGCTCACAAGAAAGCGAGTTGAAGAAAGGAGCTCAGGGGCACTGTAATTCACAAACCTGCAGAGTTATAAATGACAGCTATCGTCCAAAAATATACTGAAGTAAGGCTGCCAAGAGGACTCGAAAGCGGGGCAGAATTGCAGGAAACCGATTTCAGGAGGTAGACAGGAATTGCATTTCAAGCATAGGAAAAGAGGCAGAACGTCCACAGTGATGCACTTGGCCAAAAAGGGTGTATGCGTTTTTTCCTGAATATATTCAGGAAAAAACGCATACGCCCTTTTTGGCCAACCAAGCAAGCTTGCAAAGGAAATCTGCACTACAATGAAGTCTCACTTCCCCCCGGTCAAAAGGGCCATCTGAAAAAAGTGTAAAATCCAGAAAGGCAGGACAGGACGTGGAGAACTGGGAGCCTTGTTATGCTGATGGGCGGGATGTAAATTGCCAACAGACACTTGGGAGAAGTGTATGGTGTTTTCTGAAACATCTAAAAAACAAAGCAACAGAGCCTAGTGCACTTCCACTTATGGTCCTATAGCTTAGGGAAATTAAAATCAAAAAGACTCAGCCACCTCAAAGTTTGGGACGCCTCTGTTTACAAGCACCTCGTTTACCGTACAAGTTCAATATCACAGAAAGTGAAAAATGGATAAAGAACTTGTGGTACTTACATACAATGCAGTATCACTCAGCAATGAAATCTATGTCATCAGGCCCTTAGCAGCACAATGAGTGGATTCAGGTACGATGATTCTAACTGAAATAAGTCACACAGAAAAAGAAGCATCATAAGATATGACTAATACACGGAATATAAACTTGGCTACACAGGAACTGAATTCTAAAACAGAACAGGTTCTCAAATTTCGAAAACCAACTTATGCTTGCTTAAGGGGAAAGGTGAGTTGGGTTGCTGCATAAAACCAGAGATTGAAATGAGCACAGATAAAGTTCCTTAAGCCAAATATGGAATAGACAAGAGCTACTCCTTGCTCAACGAAATGGACTCAACACCGCATATTAAACGCCTAAGAATGTACCTGACTAGTAAGTATCTTAAAACCTATGGATTGCTATGTCTCTGAAAGAGAATCAAGCATGTGTACAGGGGCATAAACGCAGCAGTGATAGGATTGGAGAGGTTTGGTGAGCAAATGAAGACCCTTTGAAGTCATATTGCATGGTACCCATTACAGGGGTTTCAACTACCCAGGTTTAAGGTATTCTTCCTTCAGCTAAAACATGCATGTGGAACCTAGAGTATGATCAACCATGTGATCGGGAGACGTGTTCAAATATGTCTCAGTTTTCGTACCCTGGTACTCGGGTGCAACATTCCAGACGCTTTACTAACACTCTCCCCACTTGGAGAGTCAGCGCCTTTAACCTCCTGTTTGGCCCAGTTTGCAATTTCTGCGGAAGATGAACAGGAATAGCGAGAACCAATGAGAGACTAGCTGGAGGTGTCTGGACGGGCAAATTTAACTCTCATTTCCCACCAGGAAGAGGAATTAACCAAAGGCTCAGCGTGCCTTGCCAGAACCAGATTAGGGCCTGAAGCCATCCTGCGGTGTTGCGGCCAGGTCACAAGAAAGCGAGTTGAAGAAAGGAGCTCAGGGGCACTGTAATTCACAAACCTGCAGAGTTATAAATGACAGCTATCGTCCAAAAATATACTGAAGTAAGGCTGCCAAGAGGACTCGAAAGCGGGGCAGAATTGCAGGAAACCGATTTCAGGAGGTAGACTGGAATTGCATTGAAAGCATAGGAAAAGAGGCAGAACGTCCACAATGATGCACTTGGCCAAAAAGGGCGTATGCGTTTTTTCCTGAATATATTCAGGAAAAAACGCATACGCCCTTTTTGGCCAACCAAGCAAGCTTGCAAAGGAAATCTGCACTACAATGAAGTCTCACTTCCCCCCGGTCAAAAGGGCCATCTGAAAAAAGTGTAAAATCCAGAAAGGCAGGACAGGACATGGAGAACTGGGAGCCTTGTTATGCTGATGGGCGGGATGTAAATTGCCAACAGCCACTCCGGAGAAGTGTATGGTGTTTTCTGAAACATCTAAAAAACAAAGCAACAGAGCCTAGTGCACTTCCACTTATGGTCCTATAGCTTAGGGAAATTAAAATCAAAAAGACACAGCCACCTCAAAGTTTGGGACGCCTCTGTTTACAAGCACCTCGTTTACCGTACAAGTTCAATATCACAGAAAGTGAAAAATGGATAAAGAACTTGTGGTACTTACATACAATGCAGTATCACTCAGCAATGAAATCTATGTCATCAGGCCCGTAGCAGCATAATGAGTGGATTCAGGTACGATGATTCTAACTGAAATAAGTCACACAGAAAAAGAAACATCATAAGATATCACTAATACACGGAATGTAAACTTGGCTACACAGGAACTGAATTCTAAAACAGAACAGGTTCTCAAATTTCGAAAACCAACTTATGCTTGCTTAAGGGGAAAGGTGAGTTGGGTTGCTGCATAAAACCAGAGATTGAAATGAGCACAGATAAAGTTCCTTAAGCCAAATATGGAATAGACAAGAGCTACTCCTTGCTCAACGAAATGGACTCAACACCGCATATTAAACGCCTAAGAATGTACCTGACTAGTAAGTATCTTAAAACCTATGGATTGCTATGTCTCTGAAAGAGAATCAAGCATGTGTACAGGGGCATAAACGCAGCAGTGATAGGATTGGAGAGGTTCGGTGAGCAAATGAAGACCCTTTGAAGTCATATTGCATGGTACCCATTACAGGGGTTTCAACTACCCAGGTTTAAGGTATTCTTCCTTCAGCTAAAACATGCATGTGGAACCTAGAGTATGATCAACCATGTGATCGGGAGACGTGTTCAAATATGTCTCAGTTTTCGTACCCTGGTACTCGGGTGCAACATTCCAGACGCTTTACTAACACTCTCCCCACTTGGAGAGTCAGCGCCTTTAACCTCCTGTTTGGCCCAGTTTGCAATTTCTGCGGAAGATGAACAGGAATAGCGAGAACCAATGAGAGACTAGCTGGAGGTGTCTGGACGGGCAAATTTAACTCTCATTTCCCACCAGGAAGAGGAATTAACCAAAGGCTCAGCGTGCCTTGCCAGAACCAGATGAGGGCCTGAAGCCATCCTGCGGTGTTGCGGCCAGGTCACAAGAAAGCGAGTTGAAGAAAGGAGCTCAGGGGCACTGTAATTCACAAACCTGCAGAGTTATAAATGACAGCTATCGTCCAAAAATAGACTGAAGTAAGGCTGCCAAGAGGACTTGAAAGCGGGGCAGAATTGCAGGAAACCGATTTCAGGAGGTAGACTGGAATTGCATTGAAAGCATAGGAAAAGAGGCAGAACGTCCACAATGATGCACTTGGCCAAAAAGGGCGTATGCGTTTTTTCCTGAATATATTCAGGAAAAAACGCATACGCCCTTTTTGGCCAACCAAGCAAGCTTGCAAAGGAAATCTGCACTACAATGAAGTCTCACTTCCCCCCGGTCAAAAGGGCCATCGGAAAAAAGTGTAAAATCCAGAAAGGCAACAGGCCATGGAGAACTGGGAGCCTTGTTATGCTGATGGGCGGGATGTAAATTGCCAACAACCACTCGGGAGAAGTGTATGGTGTTTCCTGAAACATCTAAAAAACAAAGCAACAGAACCTAGGGCACTTCCACTTATGGTCCTATAGCTTAGGGAAATTAAAATCAAAAAGACACAGCCACCCTAAAGTTTGGAACGGCTCTGTTTACAAGAACCTCGTTTACAGTACAAGTTCAACATCGCAGAAAGTGAAAAATGGATAAAGAACTTGTGGTACTTACGTACAATGCAGTATCACTCAGCAATGAAATCTGTGTCATCAGGCCCTTAGCAGCACAATGAGTGGATTCAGGTAAGATGATTCTAACTGAAATAAGTCAAACAGAAAAAGAAACATCATAAGATATCACTAATACACGGAATGTAAACTTGGCTACACAGGAACTGCATTCCAAAACTGAACAGGGTCTCAAATTTAGAAAAGCAACTTATGCTTGCTTAAGGGGAAAGGTGAGTTGGGGTGCTGCATAAAACCAGAGATTGAAATGAGCACAGATAAAGTTCCTTAAGCCAAATATGGAATAGACAAGAGCTACTCCTTGCTCAACGAAATGGACTCAACACCGCATATTAAACGCCTAAGAATGTACCTGACTAGTAAGTATCTTAAAACCTATGGATTGCTGTGTCTCCAAAAGAGAATCAAGCGTGTGTACAGGGGCATAAATGCAGCAGTGATAGGATTGGAGAGGTTCGGTGAGCAAATGAAGACCCTTTGAAGTCATATTGCATGGTACCCATTACACGGGTCTCAACTCTCCAGGTTTAAGGTATTCTTCCTTCAGCTAAAACATGCATGTGGAACCCAGAGTATGATCAACCGTGTGAACGGGAGACGTGTTCAAATATGTCTCAGTTTTCCTCCCCTGGTACTCGGGTGCAACATTCCAGATGCTTTACTAACACTCTCCCTACTTGGAGAGTCAGCGCCTTTAACCTCCTGTTTGGCCCAGTTTGCAATTTCTGCGGAAGATGAACAGGAATAGCGAGAACCAATGAGAGACTACCTGGAGGTGTCTGAACGGGCAAATTTAACTCTCATTTCCCACCAGGAAGAGGAATTAACCAAAGGCTCAGCGTGCCATACCAGAACCACATTAGGGCCTGAAGACATCCTTCGGTGTTGCGGCCACCTCACAAGAAAGCGAGTTGAAGAAAGGAGCTCAGGGGCACTGTAATTCACAAACCTGCAGAGTTATAAATGACAGCTATCGTCCAAAAATAGACTGAAGTAAGGCTGCCAAGAGGACTTGAAAGCGGGGCAGAATTGCAGGAAACCGATTTCAGGAGGTAGACAGGAATTGCATTGAAAGCATAGGAAAAGAGGCAGAACGTCCACAGTGATGCACTTGGCCAAAAAGGGCATATGCGTTTTTTCCTGAATATATTCAGGAAAAAACGCATACGCCCTTTTTGGCCAACCAAGCAAGCTTGCAAAGGAAATCTGCACTACAATGAAGTCTCACTTCCCCCCGGTCAAAAGGGCCATCTGAAAAAAGTGTAAAATACAGAAAGGCAGGACAGGCCATGGAGAACTGGGAGCCTTGTTATGCTGATGGGCGGGATGTAAATTGCCAACAGCCACTCCGGAGAAGTGTATGGTGTTTTCTGAAACATCTAAAAAACAAATCAACAGAGCCTAGTGCACTTCCACTTATGGTCCTATATCTTAAGGAAATTAAAATCAAAAAGACACAGCCACCCCAAAGTTTGGGACGCCTCTGTTAACAAGAACCTCGTTTACCTTACAAGTTCAATATCACAGAAAGTGAAAAATGGATAAAGAAGTTGTGGTACTCATGTACAATGCAATATCACTCAGCAATGAAATCTATGTCACCAGGCCCGTAGCAGCATAATGAGTGGATTCGGGTATGGTGATTCTAACTGAAATAAGTCACACAGAAATAGAAACATCAAAAAATAGCACTAATACACGTAATGTAAACTTGGCTACAGAGGTACTGAATTACAGAAAAGAACAGGGTCTCAAATTTAGAAAACCAACTTATGCTTGCTTAAGGGGAAAGGTGAGTTAGGGTGCTGCATAAACCAGAGATTGAAATGAGCACAGATAAAGTTCCTTAAGCCAAATATGGAATAGACAAGAGCTACTCCTTGCTCAACGAAATGGACTCCACACCCCATATTAAACGCCTAAGTATATACCTGACTAGTAAGTATCTTAAAACCTAGGGATTGCTATGTCTCCAAAAGAGAATGAAGCGTGTGTACAAGGGTCATAAACGCAGCAGTGATAGGATTGGAGAGATTCGGTGAGCAAATGAAGACCCTTTGAAGTCATACTGCATGGTACCCATTACACACGTCTCAACTCTCCAGGTTTAAGGTATTCTTCCTTCAGCTAAAACATGCATGTGGAACCCAGAGTATGATCAACCATTTGATCGGGAGACGTGTTCAAATATGTCTCAGTTTTCGTACCTTGGTACTCGGGTGCAACATTCCAGACGCTTTACTAACACTCTCCCGACTTGGAGAGTCAGTCCCTTTAACATCTTGTTTGACCCAGTTTGCAATTTCTGCGGAAGATGAACAGGAATAACGAGAACCAATGAGAGGCTAGCTGGAGGTGTCTGGACGGGCAAATTTAACTCTCATTTCCCACCAGGAAGAGGAATTAACCAAAGGCTCAACGTGCCGTGCCAGAACCAGATTAGGGCCTGAAGCCATCCTGCGGTGTTGCGGCCAGGTCACAAGAAAGCGAGTTGAAGAAAGGAGCTCAGGGGCACTGTAATTCACAAACCTGCAGAGTTATAAATGACAGCTATCGTCCAAAAATAGACTGAAGTAAGGCTGCCAAGAGGACTTGAAAGCGGGGCAGAATTGCAGGAAACCGATTTCAGGAGGTAGACTGGAATTGCATTGAAAGCATAGGAAAAGAGGCAGACCGTCCACAATGATGCACTTGGTCAAAAAGGGCGTATGCGTTTTTTCCTGAATATATTCAGGAAAAAACGCATACGCCCTTTTTGGCCAACCAAGCAAGCTTGCAAAGGAAATCTGCACTACAATGAAGTCTCACTTCCCCCCGGTCAAAAGGGCCATCTGAAAAAAGTGTAAAATCCAGAAAGGCAGGACAGGCCATGGAGAACTGGGAGCCTTGTTATGCTGATGGGCGGGATGTAAATTGCCAACAACCACTCGGGAGAAGTGTATGGTGTTTCCTGAAACATCTAAAACACAAAGCAACAGAACCTAGGGCACTTCCACTTACGGTCCTATAGCTTAGGGAAATTAAAATCAAAAAGACACAGCCACCCCAAAGTTTGGAAGGGCTCTGTTTACAAGTACCTCGTTTACAGTACAAGTTCAACATTGCAGAAAGTGAAAAATGGATAAAGAAGTTGTGGTATTTACTTACAAAGCAATATCACTCAGCAATGAAATCTGTGTCATCAGGCCCTTAGCAGCACAATGAGTGGATTCAGGTATGATGATTCTAACTGAAATAAGTCACACAGAAAAAGAAACATCATAAGATATCAGTAATACACGGAATGTAAACTTGGCTACACAGGAACTGAATTACAGAACAGAACAGGGTCTCAAATTTAGAAAACCAACTTATGCTTGCTTATGGGGAAAGGTGAGTTGGGGTGCTGCATAAAACCAGAGATTGAAATGAGCACAGATAAAGTTCCTTAAGCCAAATATGGAATAGACAAGAGCTACTCCTTGCTCAACGAAATGGACTCAACACCGCATATTAAACGCCTAAGAATGTACCTGACTAGTAAATATCTTAAAACCTATGGATTGCTATGTCTCCGAAAGAGAATCAAGCATGTGTACAGGGGCATAAACGCAGCAGTGATAGGATTGGAGAGGTTTGGTGAGCAAATGAAGACCCTTTGAACTCATATTGCATGGTACCCATTCCACGGGTTTCAACTACCCAGGTTTAAGGTATTCTTCCTTCAGCTAAAACATGCATGTGGAACCTAGAGTATGATCAACCATGTGATCGGGAGACGTGTTCAAATATGTCTCAGTTTTCGTACCCTGGTACTCGGGTGCAACATTCCAGACGCTTTACTAACACTCTCCCGACTTGGAGAGTCAGTCCCTTTAACCTCCTGTTTGGCCCAGTTTGCAATTTCTGCGGAAGATGAACAGGAATAGCGAGAACCAATGAGAGGCTAGCTGGAGGTGTCTGGACGGGCAAATTTAACTCTCATTTCCCACCAGGAAGAGGAATTAACCAAAGGCTCAGCGTGCCGTGCCGGAACCAGATTAGGGCCTGAAGCCATCCTGCGGTGTTGCGGCCAGCTCAAAAGAAAGCGAGTTGAAGAAAGGAGCTCAGGGGCACTGTAATTCACAAACCTGCAGAGTTATAAATGACAGCTATCGTCCAAAAATAGACTGAAGTAAGGCTGCCAAGAGGACTTGAAAGCGGGGCAGAATTGCAGGAAACCGATTTCAGGAGGTAGACTGGAATTGCATTGAAAGCATAGGAAAAGAGGCAGAACGTCCACAATGATGCACTTGGCCAAAAAGGGCGTATGCGTTTTTTCCTGAATATATTCAGGAAAAAACGCATACGCCCTTTTTGGCCAACCAAGCAAGCTTGCAAAGGAAATCTGCACTACAATGAAGTCTCACTTCCCCCCGGTCAAAAGGGCCATCTGAAAAAAGTGTAAAATCCAGAAAGGCAGGACAGGCCATGGAGAACTGGGAGCCTTGTTATGCTGATGGGCGGGATGTAAATTGCCAACAGACACTCGGGAGAAGTGTATGGTGTTTCCTGAAACATCTAAAAAACAAAGCAACAGAGCCTAGTGCACTTCCACTTATGGTCCTATAGCTTAGGGAAATTAAAATCAAAAAGACACAGCCACCTCAAAGTTTGGGACGCCTCTGTTTACAAGCACCTCGTTTACCGTACAAGTTCAATATCACAAAAAGTGAAAAATGGATAAAGAACTTGTGGTACTTACATACAATGCAGTATCACTCAGCAATGAAATCTATGTCATCAGGCCCGTAGCAGCATAATGAGTGGATTCAGGTATGATGATTCTAACTGAAATAAGTCACACAGAAAAAGAAGCATCATAAGATATGACTAATACACGGAATGTAAACTTGGCTACACAGGAACTGAATTCTAAAACAGAACAGGTTCTCAAATTTCGAAAACCAACTTATGCTTGCTTAAGGGGAAAGGTGAGTTGGGTTGCTGCATAAAACCAGAGATTGAAATGAGCACAGATAAAGTTCCTTAAGCCAAATATGGAATAGACAAGAGCTACTCCTTGCTCAACGAAATGGACTCAACACCGCATATTAAACGCCTAAGAATGTACCTGACTAGTAAGTATCTTAAAACCTATGGATTGCTATGTCTCTGAAAGAGAATCAAGCATGTGTACAGGGGCATAAACGCAGCAGTGATAGGATTGGAGAGGTTCGGTGAGCAAATGAAGACCCTTTGAAGTCATATTGCATGGTACCCATTCCACGGGTTTCAACTACCCAGGTTTAAGGTATTCTTCTTTCAGCTAAAACATGCATGTGGAACCTAGAGTATGATCAACCATTTGATCGGGAGACGTGTTCAAATATGTCTCAGTTTTCGTACCCTGGTACTCGGGTGCAACATTCCAGACGCTTTACTAACACTCTCCCGACTTGGAGAGTCAGACCCTTTAACCTCCTGTTTGGCCCAGTTTGCAATTTCTGCGGAAGATGAACAGGAATAGCGAGAACCAATGAGAGACTACCTGGAGGTGTCTGAACGGGCAAATTTAACTCTCATTTCCCACCAGGAAGAGGAATTAACCAAAGGCTCAGCGTGCCATGCCGGAAACACATTAGGGCCTGAAGACATCCTGCGGTGTTGCGGCCAGCTCACAAGAAAGCGAGTTGAAGAAAGGAGCTCAGGGGCACTGTAATTCACAAACCTGCAGAGTTATAAATGACAGCTATCGTCCAAAAATATACTGAAGTAAGGCTGCCAAGAGGACTCGAAAGCGGGGCAGAATTGCAGGAAACCGATTTCAGGAGGTAGACAGGAATTGCATTTCAAGCATAGGAAAAGAGGCAGAACGTCCACAGTGTTGCACTTGGCCAAAAAGGGCGTATGCGTTTTTTCCTGAATATATTCAGGAAAAAACGCATACGCCCTTTTTGGCCAACCAAGCAAGCTTGCAAAGGAAATCTGCACTACAATGAAGTCTCACTTCCCCCCGGTCAAAAGGGCCATCTGAAAAAAGTGTAAAATCCAGAAAGGCAGGACAGGACGTGGAGAACTGGGAGCCTTGTTATGCTGATGGGCGGGATGTAAATTGCCAACAGCCACTCCGGAGAAGTGTATGGTGTTTTCTGAAACATCTAAAAAACAAAGCAACAGAGCCTAGTGCACTTCCACTTATGGTCCTATAGCTTAGGGAAATTAAAATCAAAAAGACACAGCCACCTCAAAGTTTGGGACGCCTCTGTTTACAAGCACCTCGTTTACCGTACAAGTTCAATATCACAGAAAGTGAAAAATGGATAAAGAACTTGTGGTACTTACATACAATGCAGTATCACTCAGCAATGAAATCTATGTCATCAGGCCCGTAGCACAATAATGAGTGGATTCAGGTACGATTATTCTAACTGAAATAAGTCACACAGAAAAAGAAGCATCATAAGATATGACTAATACACGGAATATAAACTTGGCTACACAGGAACTGAATTCTAAAACAGAACAGGTTCTCAAATTTCGAAAACCAACTTATGCTTGCTTAAGGGGAAAGGTGAGTTGGGTTGCTGCATAAAACCAGAGATTGAAATGAGCACAGATAAAGTTCCTTAAGCCAAATATGGAATAGACAAGAGCTACTCCTTGCTCAACGAAATGGACTCAACACCGCATATTAAACGCCTAAGAATGTACCTGACTAGTAAGTATCTTAAAACCTATGGATTGCTATGTCTCTGAAAGAGAATCAAGCATGTGTAGAGGGGCATAAACGCAGCAGTGATAGGATTGGAGAGGTTCGGTGAGCAAATGAAGACCCTTTGAAGTCATATTGCATGGTACCCATTACACGGGTTTCAACTACCCAGGTTTAAGGTATTCTTCCTTCAGCTAAAACATGCATGTGGAACCTAGAGTATGATCAACCATGTGATCGGGAGACGTGTTCAAATATGTCTCAGTTTTCGTACCCTGGTACTCGGGTGCAACATTCCAGACGCTTTACTAACACTCTCCCGACTTGGAGAGTCAGACCCTTTAACCTCCTGTTTGGCACAGTTTGCAATTTCTGCGGAAGATGAACAGGAATAGCGAGAACCAATGAGAGGCTAGCTGGAGGTGTCTGGACGAGCAAATTTAACTCTCATTTCCCACCAGGAAGAGGAAATAACCACAGGCTCAGCGTGCCGTGCCGGAACCAGATTAGGGCCTGAAGCCATCCTGCGGTGTTGCGGCCAGGTCACAAGAAAGCGAGTTGAAGAAAGGAGCTCAGGGGCACTGTAATTCACAAACCTGCAGAGTTATAAATGACAGCTATCGTCCAAAAATAGACTGAAGTAAGGCTGCCAAGAGGACTTGAAAGCGGGGCAGAATTGCAGGAAACCGATTTCAGGAGGTAGACTGGAATTGCATTGAAAGCATAGGAAAAGAGGCAGAACGTCCACAATGATGCACTTGGCCAAAAAGGGCGTATGCGTTTTTTCCTGAATATATTCAGGAAAAAACGCATACGCCCTTTTTGGCCAACCAAGCAAGCTTGCAAAGGAAATCTGCACTACAATGAAGTCTCACTTCCCCCCGGTCAAAAGGGCCATCTGAAAAAAGTGTAAAATCCAGAAAGGCAGGACAGGCCATGGAGAACTGGGAGCCTTGTTATGCTGATGGGCGGGATGTAAATTGCCAACAGACACTCGGGAGAAGTGTATGGTGTTTCCTGAAACATCTAAAAAACAAAGCAACAGAGCCTAGTGCACTTCCACTTATGGTCCTATAGCTTAGGGAAATTAAAATCAAAAAGACACAGCCACCTCAAAGTTTGGGACGCCTCTGTTTACAAGCACCTCGTTTACCGTACAAGTTCAATATCACAAAAAGTGAAAAATGGATAAAGAACTTGTGGTACTTACATACAATGCAGTATCACTCAGCAATGAAATCTATGTCATCAGGCCCGTAGCAGCATAATGAGTGGATTCAGGTATGATGATTCTAACTGAAATAAGTCACACAGAAAAAGAAGCATCATAAGATATGACTAATACACGGAATGTAAACTTGGCTACACAGGAACTGAATTCTAAAACAGAACAGGTTCTCAAATTTCGAAAACCAACTTATGCTTGCTTAAGGGGAAAGGTGAGTTGGGTTGCTGCATAAAACCAGAGATTGAAATGAGCACAGATAAAGTTCCTTAAGCCAAATATGGAATAGACAAGAGCTACTCCTTGCTCAACGAAATGGACTCAACACCGCATATTAAACGCCTAAGAATGTACCTGACTAGTAAGTATCTTAAAACCTATGGATTGCTATGTCTCTGAAAGAGAATCAAGCATGTGTACAGGGGCATAAACGCAGCAGTGATAGGATTGGAGAGGTTCGGTGAGCAAATGAAGACCCTTTGAAGTCATATTGCATGGTACCCATTCCACGGGTTTCAACTACCCAGGTTTAAGGTATTCTTCTTTCAGCTAAAACATGCATGTGGAACCTAGAGTATGATCAACCATTTGATCGGGAGACGTGTTCAAATATGTCTCAGTTTTCGTACCCTGGTACTCGGGTGCAACATTCCAGACGCTTTACTAACACTCTCCCGACTTGGAGAGTCAGACCCTTTAACCTCCTGTTTGGCCCAGTTTGCAATTTCTGCGGAAGATGAACAGGAATAGCGAGAACCAATGAGAGACTACCTGGAGGTGTCTGAACGGGCAAATTTAACTCTCATTTCCCACCAGGAAGAGGAATTAACCAAAGGCTCAGCGTGCCATGCCGGAAACACATTAGGGCCTGAAGACATCCTGCGGTGTTGCGGCCAGCTCACAAGAAAGCGAGTTGAAGAAAGGAGCTCAGGGGCACTGTAATTCACAAACCTGCAGAGTTATAAATGACAGCTATCGTCCAAAAATATACTGAAGTAAGGCTGCCAAGAGGACTCGAAAGCGGGGCAGAATTGCAGGAAACCGATTTCAGGAGGTAGACTGGAATTGCATTGAAAGCATAGGAAAAGAGGCAGAACGTCCACAATGATGCACTTGGCCAAAAAGGGCGTATGCGTTTTTTCCTGAATATATTCAGGAAAAAACGCATACGCCCTTTTTGGCCAACCAAGCAAGCTTGCAAAGGAAATCTGCACTACAATGAAGTCTCACTTCCCCCCGGTCAAAAGGGCCATCGAAAAAAGTGTAAAATCCAGAAAGGCAGGACAGGCCATGGGGAACTGGGAGCCTTGTTATGCTGATGGGCGGGATGTAAATTGCCAACAACCACTCGGGAGAAGTGTATGGTGTTTCCTGAAACATCTAAAAAACAAAGCAACAGAACCTAGGGCACTTCCACTTATGGTCCTATAGCTTAGGGAAATTAAAATCAAAAAGACACAGCCACCCCAAAGTTTGGAACGGCTCTGTTTACAAGAACCTCGTTTATAGTACAAGTTCAACATCGCAGAAAGTGAAAAATGGATAAAGAAGTTGTGGTACTTACGTACAATGCAGTATCACTCAGCAATGAAATCTGTGTCATCAGGCCCGTAGCAGCACAATGAGTGGATTCAGGTAAGATGATTCTAACTGAAATAAGTCAAACAGAAAAAGAAACTTCATAAGATATCACTAATACACGGAATGTAAACTTGGCTACACAGGAACTGCATTCCAAAACTGAACAGGGTCTCAAATTTAGAAAAGCAACTTATGCTTGCTTAAGGGTAAAGGTGAGTTGGGGTGCTGCATAAAACCAGAGATTGAAATGAGCACAGATAAAGTTCCTTAAGCCAAATATGGAATAGACAAGAGCTACTCCTTGCTCAACGAAATGGACTCAACACCGCATATTAAACGCCTAAGAATGTACCTGACTAGTAAGTATCTTAAAACCTATGGATTGCTGTGTCTCCAAAAGAGAATCAAGCATGTGTACAGGGGCATAAATGCAGCAGTGATAGGATTGGAGAGGTTCGGTGAGCAAATGAAGACCCTTTGAAGTCATATTGCATGGTACCCATTACACGGGTCTCAACTCTCCAGGTTTAAGGTATTCTTCCTTCAGCTAAAACATGCATGTGGAACCCAGAGTATGATCAACCGTGTGAACGGGAGACGTGTTCAAATATGTCTCAGTTTTCCTCCCCTGGTACTCGGGTGCAACATTCCAGATGCTTTACTAACACTCTCCCTACTTGGAGAGTCAGTGCCTTTAACCTCCTGTTCGCCCCAGTTTGCAATTTCTGCGGAAGATGAACAGGAATAGCGAGAACCAATTAGAGACTACCTGGAGGTGTCTGAACGGGCAAATTTAACTCTCATTTCCCACCAGGAAGAGGAATTAACCAAAGGCTCAGCGTGCCATACCAGAACCACATTAGGGCCTGAAGACATCCTGCGGTGTTGCGGCCAGGTCACAAGAAAGGGAGTTGAAGAAAGGAGCTCAGGGGCACTGTAATTCACAAACCTGCAGAGTTATAAATGACAGCTATCGTCCAAAAATAGACTGAAGTAAGGCTGCCAAGAGGACTTGAAAGCGGGGCAGAATTGCAGGAAACCGATTTCAGGAGGTAGACAGGAATTGCATTGAAAGCATAGGAAAAGAGGCAGAACGTCCACAATGATGCACTTGGCCAAAAAGGGCGTATGCGTTTTTTCCTGAATATATTCAGGAAAAAACGCATACGCACTTTTTGGCCAACCAAGCAAGCTTGCAAAGGAAATCTGCACTACAATGAAGTCTCACTTCCCCCCGGTCAAAAGGGCCATCTGAAAAAAGTGTAAAATACAGAAAGGCAGGACAGGCCATGGAGAACTGGGAGCCTTGTTATGCTGATGGGCGGGATGTAAATTGCCAACAGCCACTCCGGAGAAGTGTATGGTGTTTTCTGAAACATCTAAAAAACAAATCAACAGAGCCTAGTGCACTTCCACTTATGGTCCTATAGCTTAAGGAAATTAAAATCAAAAAGACACAGCCACCCCAAAGTTTGGGACGCCTCTGTTTACAAGAACCTCGTTTACCTTACAAGTTCAATATCACAGAAAGTGAAAAATGGATAAAGAAGTTGTGGTAATCATGTACAATGCAATATCACTCAGCAATGAAATCTATGTCACCAGGCCCGTAGCAGCATAATGAGTGGATTCGGGTATGGTGATTCTAACTGAAATAAGTCACACAGAAAAAGAAACATCAAAAAATATCACTAATACACGTAATGTAAACTTGGCTACAGAGGTACTGAATTACAGAACAGAACAGGGTCTCAAATTTAGAAAACCAACTTATGCTTGCTTAAGGGGAAAGGTGAGTTGGGGTGCTGCATAAAACCAGAGATTGAAATGAGCACAGATAAAGTTCCTTAAGCCAAATATGGAATAGACAAGAGCTACTCCTTGCTCAACGAAATGGACTCCACACCCCATATTAAACGCCTAAGTATATACCTGACTAGTAAGTATCTTAAAACCTAGGGATTGCTATGTCTCCAAAAGAGAATGAAGCATGTGTACAAGGGTCATAAACGCAACAGTGATAGGATTGGAGAGATTCGGTGAGCAAATGAAGACCCTTTGAAGTCATATTGCATGGTACCCATTACACGGGTCTTAACTCTCCAGGTTTAAAGTATTCTTCCTTCAGGTAAAACCTGCATGTGGTTCCCAAGTATGATCAACCATGTGATCGGGAGACGTGTTCAAATATGTCTCAGGTTTCCTCCCCTGGTACTCGGGTGCAACATTCCAGACGCTTTACTAACACTCTCCCCACTTGGAGAGTCAGCGCCTTTAACCTCCTGTTTGGCCCAGTTTGCAATATCTGCAGAAGATGAACAGGAATAGCGAGAACCAATGAGAGACTAGCTGGAGGTGTCTGGACGGGCAAATTTAACTCTCATTTCCCACCAGGAAGAGGAATGAACCAAAGGCTCAGCGTGCCGTGCCAGAACCAGATTAGGGCCTGAAGCCATCCTGCGGTGTTGCGGCCAGGTCACAAGAAAGCGAGTTGAAGAAAGGAGCTCAGGGGCACTGTAATTCACAAACCTGCAGAGTTATAAATGACAGCTATCGTCCAAAAATAGACTGAAGTAAGGCTGCCAAGAGGACTTGAAAGCGGGGCAGAATTGCAGGAAACCGATTTCAAGAGGTAGACAGGAATTGCATTGAAAGCATAGGAAAAGAGGCAGAACGTCCACAATGATGCACTTGGCCAAAAAGGGCGTATGCGTTTTTTCCTGAATATATTCAGGAAAAAACGCATACGCACTTTTTGGCCAACCAAGCAAGCTTGCAAAGGAAATCTGCACTACAATGAAGTCTCACTTCCCCCCGGTCAAAAGGGCCATCTGAAAAAAGTGTAAAATCCAGAAAGGCAACAGGCCATTGAGAACTGGGAGCCTTGTTATGCTGATGGGCGGGATGTAAATTGCCAACAGACACTCGGGAGAAGTGTATGGTGTTTCCTGAAACATCTAAAAAACAAAGCAACAGAGCCTAGGGCACTTCCACTTATGGTCCTATAGCTTAGGGAAATTAAAATCAAAAAGCCACAGCCACCCCAAAGTTTGGAATGGCTCTGTTTACAAGAACCTCGTTTACAGTACAAGTTCAACATCGCAGAAAGTGAAAAATGGATAAAGAAGTTGTGGTATTTACTTACAAAGCAATATCTCTCAGCAATAAAATCTGTGTCATCAGGCCCTTAGCAGCACAATGAGTGGATTCAGGTATGATGATTCTAACTGAAATAAGTCACACAGAAAAAGAAACATCATAAGATATCAGTAATACACGGAATGTAAACTTGGCTACACAGGAACTGAATTACAGAACAGAACAGGGTCTCAAATTTAGAAAACCAACTTATGCTTGCTTAAGGGGAAAGGTGAGTTGGGGTGCTGCATAAAACCAGAGATTGAAATGAGCACAGATAAAGTTCCTTAAGCCAAATATGGAATAGACAAGAGCTACTCCTTGCTCAACGAAATGGACTCAACACCGCATATTAAACGCCTAATAATGTACCTGACTAGTAAGTATCTTAAAACCTATGGATTGCTATGTCTCCGAAAGAGAATCAAGCGTGTGTACAGGGGCATAAACGCAGCAGTGATAGGATTGGAGAGGTTCGTGAGCAAATGAAGACCCTTTGAAGTCATATTGCACGGTACCCATTCCACGGGTTTCAACTACCCAGGTTTAAGGTATTCTTCCTTCAGCTAAAACATGCATGTGGAACCTACAGTATGATCAACCATGTGATCGGGAGACGTGTTCAAATATGTCTCAGTTTTCGTACCCTGGTACTCGGGTGCAACATTCCAGACGCTTTACTAACACTCTCGCCACTTGGAGAGTCAGTCCCTTTAACCTCCTGTTTGGCCCAGTTTGCAATTTCTGTGGAAGATGAACAGGAATAGCGAGAACCAATGAGAGACTAGCTGGAGGTGTCTGGATGGGCAAATTTAACTCTCATTTCCCATCAGGAAGAGGAATTAACCAAAGGCTCAGCATGCCGTGCCAGAACCAGATTAGGGCCTGAAGACATCCTGCGGTGTTGCGGCCAGGCCACAAGAAAGCGAGTTGAAGAAAGGAGCTCAGGGGCACTGTAATTCACAAACCTGCAGAGTTATAAATGACAGCTATCGTCCAAAAATAGACTGAAGTAAGGCTGCCAAGAGGACTTGAAAGCGGGTCAGAATTGCAGGAACCCGATTTCAGGAGGTAGACTGGAATTGCATTGAAAGCATAGGAAAAGAGGCAGAACGTCCACAATGATGCACTTGGCCAAAAAGGGCGTATGGGTTTTTTCCTGAATATATTCAGGAAAAAACCCATACGCCCTTTTTGGCCAACCAAGCAAGCTTGCAAAGGAAATCTGCACTACAATGAAGTCTCACTTCTCCCCGGTCAAAAGGGCCATCTGAAAAAAGTGTAAAATCCAGAAAGGCAGGACAGGCCATGGAGAACTGGGAGCCTTGTTATGCTGATGGGCGGGATGTAAATTGCCAACAGACACTCAGGAGAAGTGTATGGTGTTTCCTGAAACATCTAAAAAACAAAGCAACAGAGCCTAGGGCACTTCCACTTATGGTCCTATAGCTTAGGGAAATTAAAATCAAAAAGACACAGCCACCCCAAAGTTTGGGACGCCTCCATTTACAAGAACCTCGTTTACCGTACAAGTTCAATATCACAGAAAGTGAAAAATGGATAAAGTACTTGTGGTACTTACGTACAATGCAGTATCACTCAGCAATGAAATCTATGTCATCAGGCCCGTAGCAGCATAATGAGTGGATTCAGGTACGATGATTCTAACTGAAATAAGTCACACAGAAAAAGAAACATCATAAGATATCACTAATACACGGAATGTAAACTTGGCTACACAGGAACTGCATTCCAAAACAGAACAGGGTCTCAAATTTAGAAAACCAACTTATGCTTGCTTAAGGGTAAAGGTGAGTTGGGGTGCTGCATAAAACCAGAGATTGAAATGAGCACAGATAAAGTTCCTTAAGCCAAATATGGAATAGACAAGAGCTACTCCTTGCTCAACGAAATGGACTCAAAACCCCATATTAAATGCCTAAGAATGTACCTGACTAATAAGTATCTTAAAACCTATGGAGTGCTATGTCTCCAAAAGAGAATCAAGCGTGTGTACAGGGGCATAAACGCAGCAGTCATAGGATTGGAGAGGTTCGGTGAGCAAATGAAGACCCTTTGAAGTCATATTGCATGGTACCCATTACACGGGTCTCAACTCTCAAGGTTTAAGGTATTCTTCCTTCAGCTAAAACATGCATGTGGAACCCAGAGTATGATCAACCATGTGATCGGGAGACGTGTTCAAATATGTCTCAGTTTTCGTATCCTGGTACTCGGGTGCAACATTCCAGACGCTTTACTAACACTCTCCCCACTTGGAGAGTCAGCGCTTTTAACCTCCTGTTTGGCCCAGTTTGCAATTTCTGCGGAAGATGAACAGGAATAGCGAGAACCAATGAGAGACTAGCTGCAGGTGTCTGGACGGGCAAATTTAACTCTCATTTCCCACCAGGAAGAGGAATTAACCAAAGGCTCAGCGTGCCATGCCGGAACCAGATTAGGGCCTGAAGCCATCCTGCGGTGTTTCGGCCAGCTCACAAGAAAGCGAGTTGAAGAAAGGAGCTCAGGGGCACTGTAATTCACAAACCTGCAGAGTTATAAATGACAGCTATCGTCCAAAAATAGACTGAAGTAAGGCTGCCAAGAGGACTTGAAAGCGGGGCAGAATTGCAGGAAACCGATTTCAGGAGGTAGACTGGAATTGCATTGAAAGCATAGGAAAAGAGGCAGAACGTCCACAATGATGCACTTGGCCAAAAAGGGCGTATGCGTTTTTTCCTGAATATATTCAGGAAAAACCGCATACGCCCTTTTTGGCCAACCAAGCAAGCTTGCAAAGGAAATCTGCACTACAATGAAGTCTCACTTCCCCCCGGTCAAAAGGGCCATCTGAAAAAAGTGTAAAATCCAGAAAGGCAGGACAGGCCATGGAGAACTGGGAGCCTTGTTATGCTGATGGGCGGGATGTAAATTGCAAACAACCACTCGGGAGAAGTGTATGGTGTTTCCTGAAACATCTAAAAAACAAAGCAACAGAACCTTGGGCACTTCCACTTATGGTCCTATAGCTTAGGGAAATTAAAATCAAAAAGACACAGCCACCCCAATGTTTGGAACGGCTCTGTTTAAAAGAACCTCGTTTACAGTACAAGTTCAACATCGCAGAAAGTGAAAAATGGATAAAGAAGTTGTGGTATTTACTTACAAAGCAATATCACTCAGCAATGAAATCTGTGTCATCAGGCCCTTAGCAGCACAATGAGTGGATTCAGGTATGATGAGTCTAACTGAAATAAGTCACACAGAAAAAGAAACATCATAAGATATCAGTAATACACGGAATGTAAACTTGGCTACACAGGAACTGAATTACAGAACAGAACAGGGTCTCAAATTTAGAAAACCAACTTATGCTTGCTTAAGGGTAAAGGTGAGTTGGGGTGCTGCATAAAACCAGAGATTGAAATGAGCACAGATAAAGTTCCTTAAGCCAAATATGGAATAGACAAGAGCTACTCCTTGCTCAACGAAATGGACTCAACACCGCATATTAAACGCCTAAGAATGTACCTGACTAGTAAGTATCTTAAAACCTATGGATTGCTATGTCTCCGAAAGAGAATCAAGCATGTGTACAGGGGCATAAACGCAGCAGTGATAGGATTGGAGAGGTTCGGTGAGCAAATGAAGACCCTTTGAAGTCATATTGCATGGTACCCATTCCACGGGTTTCAACTACCCAGGTTTAAGGTATTCTTCCTTCAGCTAAAACATGCATGTGGAACCTACAGTATGATCAACCATGTGATCGGGAGACGTGTTCAAATATGTCTCAGTTTTCGTACCCTGGTACTCGGGTGCAACATTCCAGACGCTTTACTAACACTCTCGCCACTTGGAGAGTCAGTCCCTTTAACCTCCTGTTTGGCCCAGTTTGCAATTTCTGTGGAAGATGAACAGGAATAGCGAGAACCAATGAGAGACTAGCTGGAGGTGTCTGGATGGGCAAATTTAACTCTCATTTCCCATCAGGAAGAGGAATTAACCAAAGGCTCAGCATGCCGTGCCAGAACCAGATTAGGGCCTGAAGACATCCTGCGGTGTTGCGGCCAGGCCACAAGAAAGCGAGTTGAAGAAAGGAGCTCAGGGGCACTGTAATTCACAAACCTGCAGAGTTATAAATGACAGCTATCGTCCAAAAATAGACTGAAGTAAGGCTGCCAAGAGGACTTGAAAGCGGGTCAGAATTGCAGGAACCCGATTTCAGGAGGTAGACTGGAATTGCATTGAAAGCATAGGAAAAGAGGCAGAACGTCCACAATGATGCACTTGGCCAAAAAGGGCGTATGGGTTTTTTCCTGAATATATTCAGGAAAAAACGCATACGCCCTTTTTGGCCAACCAAGCAAGCTTGCAAAGAAATCTGCACTACAATGAAGTCTCACTTCTCCCCGGTCAAAAGGGCCATCTGAAAAAAGTGTAAAATCCAGAAAGGCAGGACAGGCCATGGAGAACTGGGAGCCTTGTTATGCTGATGGGCGGGATGTAAATTGCCAACAGACACTCAGGAGAAGTGTATGGTGTTTCCTGAAACATCTAAAAAACAAAGCAACAGAGCCTAGGGCACTTCCACTTATGGTCCTATAGCTTAGGGAAATTAAAATCAAAAAGACACAGCCACCCCAAAGTTTGGGACGCCTCCATTTACAAGAACCTCGTTTACCGTACAAGTTCAATATCACAGAAAGTGAAAAATGGATAAAGTACTTGTGGTACTTACGTACAATGCAGTATCACTCAGCAATGAAATCTATGTCATCAGGCCCATATCAGCATAATGAGTGGATTCAGGTACGATGATTCTAACTGAAATAAGTCACACAGAAAAAGAAACATCATAAGATATCACTAATACACGGAATGTAAACTTGGCTACACAGGAACTGCATTCCAAAACAGAACAGGGTCTCAAATTTAGAAAACCAACTTATGCTTGCTTAAGGGTAAAGGTGAGTTGGGGTGCTGCATAAAACCAGAGATTGAAATGAGCACAGATAAAGTTCCTTAAGCCAAATATGGAATAGACAAGAGCTACTCCTTGCTCAACGAAATGGACTCAAAACCCCATATTAAATGCCTAAGAATGTACCTGACTAATAAGTATCTTAAAACCTATGGAGTGCTATGTCTCCAAAAGAGAATCAAGCGTGTGTACAGGGGCATAAACGCAGCAGTCATAGGATTGGAGAGGTTCGGTGAGCAAATGAAGACCCTTTGAAGTCATATTGCATGGTACCCATTACACGGGTCTCAACTCTCAAGGTTTAAGGTATTCTTCCTTCAGCTAAAACATGCATGTGGAACCCAGAGTATGATCAACCATGTGATCGGGAGACGTGTTCAAATATGTCTCAGTTTTCGTATCCTGGTACTCGGGTGCAACATTCCAGACGCTTTACTAACACTCTCCCCACTTGGAGAGTCAGCGCCTTTAACCTCCTGTTTGGCCCAGTTTGCAATTTCTGCGGAAGATGAACAGGAATAGCGAGAACCAATGAGAGACTAGCTGCAGGTGTCTGGACGGGCAAATTTAACTCTCATTTCCCACCAGGAAGAGGAATTAACCAAAGGCTCAGCGTGCCGTGCCGGAACCAGATTAGGGCCTGAAGCCATCCTGCGGTGTTTCGGCCAGCTCACAAGAAAGCGAGTTGAAGAAAGGAGCTCAGGGGCACTGTAATTCACAAACCTGCAGAGTTATAAATGACAGCTATCGTCCAAAAATAGACTGAAGTAAGGCTGCCAAGAGGACTTGAAAGCGGGGCAGAATTGCAGGAAACCGATTTCAGGAGGTAGACTGGAATTGCATTGAAAGCATAGGAAAAGAGGCAGAACGTCCACAATGATGCACTTGGCCAAAAAGGGCGTATGCGTTTTTTCCTGAATATATTCAGGAAAAACCGCATACGCCCTTTTTGGCCAACCAAGCAAGCTTGCAAAGGAAATCTGCACTACAATGAAGTCTCACTTCCCCCCGGTCAAAAGGGCCATCTGAAAAAAGTGTAAAATCCAGAAAGGCAGGACAGGCCATGGAGAACTGGGAGCCTTGTTATGCTGATGGGCGGGATGTAAATTGCAAACAACCACTGGGGAGAAGTGTATGGTGTTTCCTGAAACATCTAAAAAACAAAGCAACAGAACCTTGGGCACTTCCACTTATGGTCCTATAGCTTAGGGAAATTAAAATCTAAAAGACACAGCCACCCCAATGTTTGGAACGGCTCTGTTTAAAAGAACCTCGTTTACAGTACAAGTTCAACATCGCAGAAAGTGAAAAATGGATAAAGAAGTTGTGGTATTTACTTACAAAGCAATATCACTCAGCAATGAAATCTGTGTCATCAGGCCCTTAGCAGCACAATGAGTGGATTCAGGTATGATGAGTCTAACTGAAATAAGTCACACAGAAAAAGAAACATCATAAGATATCAGTAATACACGGAATGTAAACTTGGCTACACAGGAACTGAATTACAGAACAGAACAGGGTCTCAAATTTAGAAAACCAACTTATGCTTGCTTAATGGTAAAGGTGAGTTGGGGTGCTGCATAAAACCAGAGATTGAAATGAGCACAGATAAAGTTCCTTAAGCCAAATATGGAATAGACAAGAGCTACTCCTTGCTCAACGAAATGGACTCAACACCGCATATTAAACGCCTAAGAATGTACCTGACTAGTAAGTATCTTAAAACCTATGGATTGCTATGTCAACGAAAGAGAATCAAGCATGTGTACAGGGGCATAAACGCAGCAGTGATAGGATTGGAGAGGTTCGGTGAGCAAATGAAGACCCTTTGAAGTCATATTGCATGGTACCCATTCCACGGGTTTCAACTACCCAGGTTTAAGGTATTCTTCCTTCAGCTAAAACATGCATGTGGAACCCAGAGTATGATCAACCATGTGATCGGGAGACGTGTTCAAATATGTCTCAGTTTTCGTACCCTGGTACTCGGGTGCAACATTCCAGACGCTTTACTAACACTCTCCCCACTTGGAGAGTCAGCGCCTTTAACCTCCTGTTTGGCACAGTTTGCAATTTCCGCGGAAGAGGAACAGGAATAGCGAGAACCAATGAGAGGCTAGATGGAGGTGTCTGGACGGGCAAATTTAACTCTCATTTCCCACCAGGAAGAGGAAATAACCAAAGGCTCAGCGTGCCGTACCGGAACCAGATTAGGGCCTGAAGCCATCCTGCGGTGTTGCGGCCAGCTCAAAAGAAAGCGAGTTGAAGAAAGGAGCTCAGGGGCACTGTAATTCACAAACTTGCAGAGTTATAAATGACAGCTATCGTCCAAAAATAGACTGAAGTAAGGCTGCCAAGAGGACTTGAAAGCGGGGCAGAATTACAGGAAACCGATTTCAGGAGGTAGACTGGAATTGCATTGAAAGCATAGGAAAAGAGGCAGAACGTCCACAATGATGCACTTGGCCAAAAAGGGCGTATGCGTTTTTTCCTGAATATATTCAGGAAAAAACGCATACGCCCTTTTTGGCCAAACAAGCAAGCTTGCAAAGGAAATCTGCACTACAATGAAGTCTCACTTCCCCCCGGTCAAAAGGGCCATCTGAAAAAGTGTAAAATCCAAAAGGCAGGACAGGCCATGGAGAACTGGGAGCCTTGTTATGCTGATGGGCGGGATGTAAATTGCCAACAACCACTCCGGAGAAGTGTATGGTGTTTCCTGAAACATCTAAAAAACAAAGCAACAGAACCTATGGCACTTCCACTTATGGTCCTATAGCTTAGGGAAATTAAAATCAAAAAGACACAGCCACCCCAAAGTTTGGAACGGCTCTGTTTACAAGAACCTCGTTTACAGTACAAGTTCAACATCGCAGAAAGCGAAAAATGGATAAAGAAGTTGTGGTATTTACTTACAAAGCAATATCACTCAGCAATGAAATCTGTGTCATCAGGCCCTTAGCAGCACAATGAGTGGACTCAGGTATGATGATTCTAACTGAAATAAGTCACACAGAAAAAGAAACATCATAAGATATCAGTAATACACGGAATGGAAACTTGGCTACACAGGAACTGAATTATAGAACAGAACAGGGTCTCAAATTAGAAAACCAACTTATGCTTGCTTAAGGATAAAGGTGAGTTGGGGTGCTGCATAAAACCAGAGATTGAAATGAGCACAGATAAAGTTCCTTAAGCCAAATATGGAATAGACAAGAGCTACTCCTTGCTCAACGAAATGGACTCAACACCGCATATTAAACGCCTAAGAATGTACCTGACTAGTAAGTATCTTAAAACCTATGGATTGCTATGTCTCTGAAAGAGAATCAAGCATGTGTACAGGGGCATAAACGCAGCAGTGATAGGATTGGAGAGGTTCGGTGAGCAAATGAAGACCCTTTGAAGTCATATTGCATGGTACCCATTCCACGGGTTTCAACTACCCAGGTTTAAGGTATTCTTCTTTCAGCTAAAACATGCATGTGGAACCTAGAGTATGATCAACCATTTGATCGGGAGACGTGTTCAAATATGTCTCAGTTTTCGTACCCTGGTACTCGGGTGCAACATTCCAGACGCTTTACTAACACTCTCCCTACTTGGAGAGTCAGTGCCTTTAACCTCCTGTTTGGCCCAGTTTGCAATTTCTGCGGAAGATGAACAGGAATAGCGAGAACCAATGAGAGACTACCTGGAGGTGTCTGAACGGGCAAATTTAACTCTCATTTCCCACCAGGAAGAGGAATTAACCAAAGGCTCAGCGTGCCATGCCGGAAACACATTAGGGCCTGAAGACATCCTGCGGTGTTCCGGCCAGCTCACAAGAAAGCGAGTTGAAGAAAGGAGCTCAGGGGCACTGTAATTCACAAACCTGCAGAGTTATAAATGACAGCTATCGTCCAAAAATAGACTGAAGTAAGGCTGCCAAGAGGACTTGAAAGCGGGGCAGAATTGCAGGAAACCGATTTCAGGAGGTAGACTGGAATTGCATTGAAAGCATAGGAAAAGAGGCAGAACGTCCACAATGATGCACTTGGCCAAAAAGGGCGTATGCGTTTTTTCCTGAATATATTCAGGAAAAACCGCATACGCCCTTTTTGGCCAACCAAGCAAGCTTGCAAAGGAAATCTGCACTACAATGAAGTCTCACTTCCCCCCCGGTCAAAAGGGCCATCTGAAAAAAGTGTAAAATCCAGAAAGGCAGGACAGGCCATGGAGAACTGGGAGCCTTGTTATGCTGATGGGCGGGATGTAAATTGCCAACAACCACTCGGGAGAAGTGTATGGTGTTTCCTGAAACATCTAAAAAACAAAGCAACAGAACCTAGGGCACTTCCACTTATGGTCCTATAGCTTAGGGAAATTAAAATCAAAAAGACACAGCCACCCCAATGTTTGGAACGGCTCTGTTTACAAGAACGTCGTTTACAGTACAAGTTCAACATCGCAGAAAGTGAAAAATGGATAAAGAAGTTGTGGTATTTACTTACAAAGCAATATCACTCAGCAATGAAATCTGTGTCATCAGGCCCTTAGCAGCACAATGAGTGGATTCAGGTATGATGAGTCTAACTGAAATAAGTCACACAGAAAAAGAAACATCATAAGATATCAGTAATACACGGAATGGAAACTTGGCTACAGAGGAACTGAATTACAGAACAGAACAGGGTCTCAAATTTAGAAAACCAACTTATGCTTGCTTAAGGGTAAAGGTGAGTTGGGGTGCTGCATAAAACCAGAGATTGAAATGAGCACAGATAAAGTTCCTTAAGCCAAATATGGAATAGACAAGAGCTACTCCTTGCTCAACGAAATGGACTCAACACCGCATATTAAACGCCTAAGAATGTACCTGACTAGTAAGTATCTTAAAACCTATGGATTGCTATGTCTCCGAAAGAGAATCAAGCATGTGTACAGGGGCATAAACGCAGCAGTGATAGGATTGGAGAGGTTCGGTGAGCAAATGAAGACCCTTTGAAGTCATATTGCATGGTACCCATTCCACGGGTTTCAACTACCCAGGTTTTAGGTATTCTTCCTTCAGCTAAAACATGCATGTGGAACCCAGAGTATGATCAACCATGTGATCGGGAGACGTGTTCAAATATGTCTCAGTTTTCGTACCCTGGTACTCGGGTGCAACATTCCAGACGCTTTACTAACACTCTCCCCACTTGGAGAGTCAGCGCCTTTAACCTCCTGTTTGGCACAGTTTGCAATTTCCGCGGAAGATGAACAGGAATAGCGAGAACCAATGAGAGGCTAGATGGAGGTGTCTGGACGGGCAAATTTAACTCTCATTTCCCACCAGGAAGAGGAAATAACCAAAGGCTCAGCGTGCCGTACCGGAACCAGATTAGGGCCTGAAGCCATCCTGCTGTGTTGCGGCCAGCTCAAAAGAAAGCGAGTTGAAGAAAGGAGCTCAGGGGCACTGTAATTCACAAACTTGCAGAGTTATAAATGACAGCTATCGTCCAAAAATATACTGAAGTAAGGCTGCCAAGAGGACTTGAAAGCGGGGCAGAATTACAGGAAACCGATTTCAGGAGGTAGACTGGAATTGCATTGAAAGCATAGGAAAAGAGGCAGAACGTCCACAATGATGCACTTGGCCAAAAAGGGCGTATGCGTTTTTTCCTGAATATATTCAGGAAAAAACGCCTACGCCCTTTTTGGCCAAACAAGCAAGCTTGCAAAGGAAATCTGCACTACAATGAAGTCTCACTTCCCCCCGGTCAAAAGGGCCATATGAAAAAGTGTAAAATCCAGAAAGGCAGGACAGGCCATGGAGAACTGGGAGCCTTGTTATGCTGATGGGCGGGATGTAAATTGCCAACAACCACTCCGGAGAAGTGTATGGTGTTTCCTGAAACATCTAAAAAACAAAGCAACAGAACCTATGGCACTTCCACTTATGGTCCTATAGCTTAGGGAAATTAAAATCAAAAAGACACAGCCACCCCAAAGTTTGGAACGGCTCTGTTTACAAGAACCTCGTTTACAGTACAAGTTCAACATCGCAGAAAGCGAAAAATGGATAAAGAAGTTGTGGTATTTACTTACAAAGCAATATCACTCAGCAATGAAATCTGTGTCATCAGGCCCTTAGCAGCACAATGAGTGGATTCAGGTATGATGATTCTAACTGAAATAAGTCACACAGAAAAAGAAACATCATAAGATATCAGTAATACACGGAATGTAAACTTGGCTACACAGGAACTGAATTATAGAACAGAACAGGGTCTCAAATTTAGAAAACCAACTTATGCTTGCTTAAGGGTAAAGGTGAGTTGGGGTGCTGCATAAAACCAGAGATTGAAATGAGCACAGATAAAGTTCCTTAAGCCAAATATGGAATAGACAAGAGCTACTCCTTGCTCAACGAAATGGACTCAACACCGCATATTAAACGCCTAAGAATGTACCTGACTAGTAAGTATCTTAAAACCTATGGATTGCTATGTCTCTGAAAGAGAATCAAGCATGTGTACAGGGGCATAAACGCAGCAGTGATAGGATTGGAGAGGTTCGGTGAGCAAATGAAGACCCTTTGAAGTCATATTGCATGGTACCCATTCCACGGGTTTCAACTACCCAGGTTTAAGGTATTCTTCTTTCAGCTAAAACATGCATGTGGAACCTAGAGTATGATCAACCATTTGATCGGGAGACGTGTTCAAATATGTCTCAGTTTTCGTACCCTGGTACTCGGGTGCAACATTCCAGACGCTTTACTAACACTCTCCCTACTTGGAGAGTCAGTGCCTTTAACCTCCTGTTTGGCCCAGTTTGCAATTTCTGCGGAAGATGAACAGGAATAGCGAGAACCAATGAGAGACTACCTGGAGGTGTCTGAACGGGCAAATTTAACTCTCATTTCCCACCAGGAAGAGGAATTAACCAAAGGCTCAGCGTGCCATGCCGGAAACACATTAGGGCCTGAAGACATCCTGCGGTGTTGCGGCCAGCTCACAAGAAAGCGAGTTGAAGAAAGGAGCTCAGGGGCACTGTAATTCACAAACCTGCAGAGTTATAAATGACAGCTATCGTCCAAAAATAGACTGAAGTAAGGCTGCCAAGAGGACTTGAAAGCGGGGCAGAATTGCAGGAAACCGATTTCAGGAGGTAGACTGGAATTGCATTGAAAGCATAGGAAAAGAGGCAGAACGTCCACAATGATGCACTTGGCCAAAAAGGGCGTATGCGTTTTTTCCTGAATATATTCAGGAAAAAACGCATACGCCCTTTTTGGCCAACCAAGCAAGCTTGCAAAGGAAATCTGCACTACAATGAAGTCTCACTTCCCCCCGGTCAAAAGGGCCATCTGAAAAAAGTGTAAAATCCAGAAAGGCAGGACAGGCCATGGAGAACTGGGAGCCTTGTTATGCTGATGGGCGGGATGTAAATTGCCAACAACCACTCGGGAGAAGTGTATGGTGTTTCCTGAAACATCTAAAAAACAAAGCAACAGAACCTAGGGCACTTCCACTTATGGTCCTATAGCTTAGGGAAATTAAAATCAAAAAGACACAGCCACCCCAAAGTTTGGAACGGCTCTGTTAACAAGAACCTCGTTTACAGTACAAGTTCAACATCGCAGAAAGTGAAAAATGGATAAAGAAGTTGTGGTATTTACTTACAAAGCAATATCACTCAGCAATGAAATCTGTGTCATCAGGCCCTTAGCAGCACAATGAGTGGATTCAGGTATGATGATTCTAACTGAAATAAGTCACAGAGAAAAAGAAACATCATAAGATATCAGTAATGCACGGAATGTAAACTTGGCTACACAGGAACTGAATTATAGAACAGAACAGGGTCTCAAATTTAGAAAACCAACTTATGCTTGCTTAAGGGTAAAGGTGAGTTGGGGTGCTGCATAAAACCAGAGATTGAAATGAGCACAGATAAAGTTCCTTAAGCCAAATATGGAATAGACAAGAGCTACTCCTTGCTCAATGAAATGGACTCAACACCGCATATTAAACGCCTAAGAATGTACCTGACTAGTAAGTATCTTAAAACCTATGGATTGCTATGTCTCCGAAAGAGAATCAAGCATGTGTACAGGGGCATAAACGCAGCAGTGATAGGATTGGAGAGGTTCGGTGAGCAAATGAAGACCCTTTGAAGTCATATTGCATGGTACCCATTACACGGGTTTTAACTCTCCAGGTTTAAGGTATTCTTCCTTCAGCTAAAACCTGCATGTGGAACCCAGAGTATGATCAACCATGTGATCGGGAGACGTGTTCAAATATGTCTCAGTTTTCGTACCCTGGTACTCGGGTGCAACATTCCAGACGCTTTACTAACACTCTCCCGACTTGGAGAGTCAGTCCCTTTAACCTCCTGTTTGGCCCAGTTTGCAATTTCTGTGGAAGATGAACAGGAATAGCGAGAACCAATGAGAGACTAGCTGGAGGTGTCTGGACGGGCAAATTTAACTCTCATTTCCCACCAGGAAGAGGAATTAACCAAAGGCTCAGCGTGCCGTGCCAGAACCAGATTAGGGCCTGAAGCCATCCTGCGGTGTTGCGGCCAGCTCACAAGAAAGCGAGTTGAAGAAAGGAGCTCAGGGGCACTGTAATTCACAAACCTGCAGAGTTATAAATGACAGCTATCGTCCAAAAATAGACTGAAGTAAGGCTGCCAAGAGGACTTGAAAGCGGGGCAGAATTGCAGGAAACCGATTTCAGGAGGTAGACTGGAATTGCATTGAAAGCATAGGAAAAGAGGCAGAACGTCCACAATGATGCACTTGGCCAAAAAGGGCGTATGCGTTTTTTCCTGAATATATTCAGGAAAAAACGCATACGCCCTTTTTGGCCAACCAAGCAAGCTTGCAAAGGAAATCTGCACTACAATGAAGTCTCACTTCCCCCCGGTCAAAAGGGCCATCTGAAAAAAGTGTAAAATCCAGAAAGGCAGGACAGGCCATGGAGAACTGGGAGCCTTGTTATGCTGATGGGCGGGATGTAAATTGCCAACAGACACTCCGGAGAAGTGTATGGTGTTTCCTGAAATATCTAAAAAACAAAGCAACAGAGCCTAGGGCACTTCCACTTATGGTCCTATAGCTTAGGGAAATTAAAATCAAAATGACACAGCCACCCCAAAGTTTGGGACGCCTCTGTTTACAAGAACCTCGTTTACCGTACAAGTTCAATATCACAGAAAGTGAAAAATGGATAAAGAACTTGTGGTACTTACGTACAATGCAGTATCACTCAGCAATGAAATCTATGTCATCAGGCCCGTAGCAGCATAATGAGTGGATTCAGGTACGATGATTCTAACTGAAATAAGTCACACAGAAAAAGAAACATCATAAGATATCACTAATACACGGAATGTAAACTTGGCTACACAGGAACTGAATTGCAAAACAGAACAGGGTCTCAAATTTAGAAAAGCAACTTATGCTTGCTTAAGGGGAAAGGTGAGTTGGGGTGCTGCATAAAACCAGAGATTGAAATGAGCACAGATAAAGTTCCTTAAGCCAAATATGGAATAGACAAGAGCTACTCCTTGCTCAACGAAATGGACTCAACACCCCATATTAAACGCCTAAGAATGTACCTGACTAGTAAGTATCTTAAAACCTATGGATTGCTATGTCTCCAAAAGAGAATCAAGCGTGTGTACAGGGGCATAAACGCAGCAGTGATAGGATTGGAGGGGTTCGGTGAGCAAATGAAGACCCTTTGAAGTCATATTGCATGGTACCCATTCCACGGGTCTCAACTCTGCAGGTTTAAGGTATTCTTCCTTCAGCTAAAACATGCATGTGGAACCCAGAGTATGATCAACCGTGTGAACGGGAGACGTGTTCAAATATGTCTCAGTTTTCCTCCCCTGGTACTCGGGTGCAACATTCCAGACGCTTTACTAACACTCTCCCCACTTGGAGAGTCAGTGCCTTTAACCTCCTGTTTGGCCCAGTTTGCAATTTCTGCGGAAGATGTACAGGAATAGGGAGAACCAATGAGAGACTAGCTGGAGGTGTCTGGACGGGCAAATTTAACTCTCATTTCCCACCAGGAAGAGGAAATAACCAAAGGCTCAGCGTGCCGTGCCGGAACCAGATTAGGGCCTGAAGCCATCCTGCGGTGTTGCGGCAGGTCACAAGAAAGCGAGTTGAAGAAAGGAGCTCAGGGGCACTGTAATTCACAAACCTGCAGAGTTATAAATGACAGCTATCGTCCAAAAATAGACTGAAGTAAGGCTGCCAAGAGGACTTGAAAGCGGGGCAGAATTGCAGGAAACCGATTTCAGGAGGTAGACTGGAATTGCATTGAAAGCATAGGAAAAGAGGCAGAACGTCCACAATGATGCACTTGGCCAAAAAGGGCGTATGCGTTTTTTCCTGAATATATTCAGGAAAACACGCATACGCCCTTTTTGGCCAACCAAGCAAGCTTGCAAAGGAAATCTGCACTACAATGAAGTCTCACTTCCCCCCAGTCAAAAGGGCCATCTGAAAAAAGTGTAAAATCCAGAAAGGCAGGACAGGCCATGGAGAACTGGGAGCCTTGTTATGCTGATGGGCGGGATGTAAGTTGCCAACAGACACTTGGGAGAAGTGTATGGTGTTTCCTGAAACATCTAAAAAACAAAGCAACAGAGCCTAGGGCACTTCCACTTGTGGTCCTATAGCTTAGGGAAATTAAAATAAAAAAGACACAGCCACCCCAAAGTTTGGGACGCCTCTGTTTACAAGAACCTCATTTACCGTACAAGTTCAATATCACAGAAAGTGAAAAATGGATAAAGAACTTGTGGTACTTACGTACAATGCAGTATCACTCAGCAATGAAATCTATGTCATCAGGCCCGTAGCAGCATAATGAGTGGATTCAGGTACGATGATTCTAACTGAAATAAGTCACACAGAAAAAGAAACATCATAAGGTATCACTAATACACAGAATGTAAACTTGGCTACACAGGAACTGAATTCCAAAACAGAACAGGCTCTCAAATTTAGAAAACCAACTTATGCTTCCATAGGGGAAAGGTGAGTTGGGGTGCTGCAAAAAACCAGAGATTGCAATGAGCACAGATAAAGTTCCTTAAGCCAAATATGGAATAGACAAGAGCTACTCCTTGCTCAACGAAATGGACTCAACACCGCATATTAAACGCCTAAGAATGTACCTGACTAGTAAGTATCTTAAAACCTATGGATTGCTATGTCTCCAAAAGAGAATCAAGCATGTGTACAGGGGCATAAACGCAGCAGTGATACGATTGGAGAGGTTCGGTGAGCATATGAAAACCCTTTGAAGTCGTATTGCATGGTACCCATACCAAGGGTCTCAACTCTGCAGGTTTAAGGTATTCTTCCTTCAGGTAAAACATGCATATGGAACCCAGAGTATGATCAACCGTGTGAACGGGAGACGTGTTCAAATATGTCTCAGTTTTTCTCACCTGGTACTCGGGTGCAACATTCCAGATGCTTTACTAAAACTCTCCCAACTTGGAGAGTCAGCGCCTTTAACCTCCTGTTTGGCCCAGTTTGCAATTTCTGCGGAAGATGAACAGGAATAGCGAGAACCAATGAGAGACTAGCTGGAGGTGTCTGGACGGGCAAATTTAACTCTCATTTCCCACCAGGAAGAGGAATTAACCAAAGGCTCAGCGTGCCGTGCCGGAACCAGATTAGGGCCTGAAGCCATCCTGCTGTGTTGCGGCCAGCTCACAAGAAAGCGAGTTGAAGAAAGGAGCTCAGGGGCACTGTAATTCACAAACCTGCAGAGTTATAAATGACAGCTATCGTCCAAAAATAGACTGAAGTAAGGCTGCCAAGAGGACTTGAAAGTGGGGCAGAATTGCAGGAAACCGATTTCAGGAGGTAGACTGGAATTGCATTGAAAGCATAGGAAAAGAGGCAGAACGTCCACAATGATGCACTTGGCCAAAAAGGGCGTATGCGTTTTTTCCTGAATATATTCAGGAAAAAACGCATACGCCCTTTTTGGCCAACCAAGCAAGCTTGCAAAGGAAATCTGCACTACAATGAAGTCTCACTTCCCCCCGGTCAAAAGGGCCATCTGAAAAAAGTGTAAAATCCAGAAAGGCAGGACAGGCCATGGAGAACTGGGAGCCTTGTTATGCTGATGGGCGGGATGTAAATTGCCAACAGACACTCCGGAGAAGTGTATGGTGTTTCCTGAAATATCTAAAAAACAAAGCAACAGAGCCTAGGGCACTTCCACTTATGGTCCTATAGCTTAGGGAAATTAAAATCAAAATGACACAGCCACCCCAAAGTTTGGGACGCCTCTGTTTACAAGAACCTCGTTTACCGTACAAGTTCAATATCACAGAAAGTGAAAAATGGATAAAGAACTTGTGGTACTTACGTACAATGCAGTATCACTCAGCAATGAAATCTATGTCATCAGGCCCGTAGCAGCATAATGAGTGGATTCAGGTACGATGATTCTAACTGAAATAAGTCACACAGAAAAAGAAACATCATAAGATATCACTAATACACGGAATGTAAACTTGGCTACACAGGAACTGAATTGCAAAACAGAACAGGGTCTCAAATTTAGAAAAGCAACTTATGCTTGCTTAAGGGGAAAGGTGAGTTGGGGTGCTGCATAAAACCAGAGATTGAAATGAGCACAGATAAAGTTCCTTAAGCCAAATATGGAATAGACAAGAGCTACTCCTTGCTCAACGAAATGGACTCAACACCCCATATTAAACGCCTAAGAATGTACCTGACTAGTAAGTATCTTAAAACCTATGGATTGCTATGTCTCCAAAAGAGAATCAAGCGTGTGTACAGGGGCATAAACGCAGCAGTGATAGGATTGGAGGGGTTCGGTGAGCAAATGAAGACCCTTTGAAGTCATATTGCATGGTACCCATTCCACGGGTCTCAACTCTGCAGGTTTAAGGTATTCTTCCTTCAGCTAAAACATGCATGTGGAACCCAGAGTATGATCAACCGTGTGAACGGGAGACGTGTTCAAATATGTCTCAGTTTTCCTCCCCTGGTACTCGGGTGCAACATTCCAGACGCTTTACTAACACTCTCCCCACTTGGAGAGTCAGTGCCTTTAACCTCCTGTTTGGACCAGTTTGCAATTTCTGCGGAAGATGTACAGGAATAGGGAGAACCAATGAGAGACTAGCTGGAGGTGTCTGGACGGGCAAATTTAACTCTCATTTCCCACCAGGAAGAGGAAATAACCAAAGGCTCAGCGTGCCGTGCCGGAACCAGATTAGGGCCTGAAGCCATCCTGCGGTGTTGCGGCAGGTCACAAGAAAGCGAGTTGAAGAAAGGAGCTCAGGGTCACTGTAATTCACAAACCTGCAGAGTTATAAATGACAGCTATCGTCCAAAAATAGACTGAAGTAAGGCTGCCAAGAGGACTTGAAAGCGGGGCAGAATTGCAGGAAACCGATTTCAGGAGGTAGACTGGAATTGCATTGAAAGCATAGGAAAAGAGGCAGAACGTCCAGAATGATGCACTTGGCCAAAAAGGGCGTATGCGTTTTTTCCTGAATATATTCAGGAAAACACGCATACGCCCTTTTTGGCCAACCAAGCAAGCTTGCAAAGGAAATCTGCACTACAATGAAGTCTCACTTCCCCCCGGTCAAAAGGGCCATCTGAAAAAAGTGTAAAATCCAGAAAGGCGGGACAGGCCATGGAGAACTGGGAGCCTTGTTATGCTGATGCGCGGGATGTAAGTTGCCAACAGACATTTGGGAGAAGTGTATGGTGTTTCCTGAAACATCTAAAAAACAAAGCAACAGAGCCTAGGGCACTTCCACTTGTGGTCCTATAGCTTAAGGAAATTAAAATAAAAAAGACACAGCCACCCCAAAGTTTCGGACGCCTCTGTTTACAAGAACCTCATTTACCGTACAAGTTCAATATCACAGAAAGTGAAAAATGGATAAAGAACTTGTGGTACTTACGTACAATGCAGTATCACTCAGCAATGAAATCTATGTCATCAGGCCCGTAGCAGCATAATGAGTGGATTCAGGTACGATGATTCTAACTGAAATAAGTCACACAGAAAAAGAAACATCATAAGTTATCACTAATACACAGAATGTAAACTTGGCTACACAGGAACTGAATTCCAAAACAGAACAGGCTCTCAAATTTAGAAAACCAACTTATGCTTCCATAGGGGAAAGGTGAGTTGGGGTGCTGCAAAAAACCAGAGATTGCAATGAGCACAGATAAAGTTCCTTAAGCCAAATATGGAATAGACAAGAGCTACTCCTTGCTCAACGAAATGGACTCAACACCGCATATTAAACGCCTAAGAATGTACCTGACTAGTAAGTATCTTAAAACCTATGGATTGCTATGTCTCCAAAAGAGAATCAAGCATGTGTACAGGGGCATAAACGCAGCAGTGATACGATTGGAGAGGTTCGGTGAGCATATGAAGACCCTTTGAAGTCGTATTGCATGGTACCCATACCAAGGGTCTCAACTCTGCAGGTTTAAGGTATTCTTCCTTCAGGCAAAACATGCATGTGGAACCCAGAGTATGATCAACCGTGTGAACGGGAGACGTGTTCAAATATGTCTCAGTTTTTCTCTCCTGGTACTCGGGTGCAACATTCCAGACGCTTTACTAAAACTCTCCCAACTTGGAGAGTCAGCGCCTTTAACCTCCTGTTTGGCCCAGTTTGCAATTTCTGCGGAAGATGAACAGGAATAGCGAGAACCAATGAGAGACTAGCTGGAGGTGTCTGGACGGGCAAATTTAACTCTCATTTCCCACCAGGAAGAGGAATTAACCAAAGGCTCAGCGTGCCGTGCCGGAACCAGATTAGGGCCTGAAGCCATCCTGCTGTGTTGCGGCCAGCTCACAAGAAAGTGAGTTGAAGAAAGAAGCTCAGGGGCACTGTAATTCACAAACCTGCAGAGTTATAAATGACAGCTATCGTCCAAAAATAGACTGAAGTAAGGCTGCCAAGAGGACTTGAAAGCGGGGCAGAATTGCAGGAAACCGATTTCAGGAGGTAGACTGGAATTGCATTGAAAGCATAGGAAAAGAGGCAGAACGTCCACAATGATGCACTTGGCCAAAAAGGGCGTATGCGTTTTTTCCTGAATATATTCAGGAAAAAACGCATACGCCCTTTTTGGCCAACCAAGCAAGCTTGCAAAGGAAATCTGCACTACAATGAAGTCTCACTTCCCCCCGGTCAAAAGGGCCATCTGAAAAAAGTGTAAAATCCAGAAAGGCAGGACAGGCCATGGAGAACTGGGAGCCTTGTTATGCTGATGGGCGGGATGTAAATTGCCAACAGACACTCCGGAGAAGTGTATGGTGTTTCCTGAAACATCTAAAAAACAAAGCAACAGAGCCTAGGGCACTTCCACTTATGGTCCTATAGCTTAGGGAAATTAAAATCAAAAAGACACAGCCACCCCAAAGTTTGGGACGACTCTGTTTACAAGAACCTCATTTACCGTACAAGTTCAATATCACAGAAAGTGAAAAATGGATAAAGAACTTGTGGTACTTACGTACAATGCAGTATCACTCAGCAATGAAATCTATGTCATCAGGCCCGTAGCAGCATAATGAGTGGATTCAGGTACGATGATTCTAACTGAAATAAGTCACACAGAAAAAGAAACATCATAAGATATCACTAATACACAGAATGTAAACTTGGCTACACAGGACCTGAATTCCAAAACAGAACAGGGTCTCAAATTTAGAAAAGCAACTTATACTTGCTTAAGGGGAAAGGTGAGTTGGGGTGCTGCATAAAACCAGAGATTGAAATGAGCACAGATAAAGTTCCTTAAGCCAAATATGGAATAGACAAGAGCTACTCCTTGCTCAACGAAATGGACACAACACCCCATATTAAACGCCTAAGAATGTACCTGACTAGTAAGTATCTTAAAACCTATGGATTGCTATGTCTCCAAAAGAGAATCAAGCCTGTGTACAGGGGTGTAAACGCAGCAGTGATAGGATTGGATAGGTTCGGTGAGCAAATGAAGACCCTTTGAAGTCATATTGCATGGTACCCATTCCACTGGTTTCAACTACCCAGGTTTAAGGTATTCTTCCTTCAGCTAAAACATGCATGTGGAACCTAGAGTATGATCAACCATGTTATCGGGAGACGTGTTCAAATATGTCTCAGTTTTCGTACCCTGGTACTCGGGTGCAACATTCCAGACGCTTTACTAACACTCTCCCGACTTGGAGAGTCAGTCCCTTTAACCTCCTGTTTGGCCCAGTTTGCAATTTCTGCGGAAGATGAACAGGAATAGCGAGAACCAATGAGAGGCTAGCTGGAGGTGTCTGGACGGGCAAATTTAACTCTCATTTCCCACCAGGAAGAGGAAATAAGCAAAGGCTCAGCGTGCCGTACCGGAACCAGATTAGGGCCTGAAGCCATCCTGCGGTGTTGCGGCCAGCTCAAAAGAAATCGAGTTGAAGAAAGGAGCTCAGGGGCACTGTAATTCACAAACCTGCAGAGTTATAAATGACAGCTATCGTCCAAAAATAGACTGAAGTAAGGCTGCCAAGAGGACTTGAAAGCGGGGCAGAATTGCAGGAAACCGATTTCAGGAGGTAGACTGGAATTGCATTGAAAGCATAGGAAAAGAGGCAGAACGTCCACAATGATGCACTTGGCCAAAAAGGGCGTATGCGTTTTTTCCTGAATATATTCAGGAAAAAACGCATACGCCCTTTTTGGCCAACCAAGCAAGCTTGCAAAGGAAATCTGCACTACAATGAAGTCTCACTTCCCCCCGGTCAAAAGGGCCATCTGAAAAAAGTGTAAAATCCAGAAAGGCAGGACAGGCCATGGAGAACTGGGAGCCTTGTTATGCTGATGGGCGGGATTTAAATTGCCAACAGACACTCGGGAGAAGTGTATGGTGTTTCCTGAAACATCTAAAAAACAAAGCAACAGAGCCTAGGGCACTTCCACTTATGGTCCTATAGCATAGGGAAATTAAAATCAAAAAGACACAGCCACCCCAAAGTTTGGGACGACTCTGTTTACAAGAACCTCATTTATCCTACAAGTTCAATATCACAGAAAGTGAAAAATGGATAAAGAACTTGTGGTACTTACGTACAATGCAGTATCACTCAGCAATGAAATCTATGTCATCAGGCCCGTAGCAGCATAATGAGTGGATTCAGGTACGATGATTCTAACTGAAATAAGTCACACAGAAAAAGAAACATCATAAGATATCAGTAATACAAAGAATGTAAACTTGGCTACACAGGAACTGAATTCCAAAACAGAACAGGGTCTCAAATTTAGAAAACGAACTTATGCTTGCTTAAGGGGAAAGGTGAGTTGGGGTGCTGCATAAAACCAGAGATTGAAATGAGCACAGATAAAGTTCCTTAAGCCAAATATGGAATAGACAAGAGCTACTCCTTGCTCAACGAAATGGACTCAACACCGCATATTAAACGCCTAAGAATGTACCTGACTAGTAAGTATCTTAAAACCTATGGATTGCTATGTCTCCGAAAGAGAATCAAGCATGTGTACAGGGGCATAAACGCAGCAGTGATAGGATTGGAGAGGTTCGGTGAGCAAATGAAGACCCTTTGAAGTCATATTGCATGGTACCCATTCCACGGGTTTCAACTACCCAGGTTTAAGGTATTCTTCCTTCAGCTAAAACATGCATGTGGAACCTAGAGTATGATCAACCATGTGATCGGGAGACGTGTTCAAATATGTCTCAGTTTTCGTACCCTGGTACTCGGGTGCAACATTCCAGACGCTTTACTAACACTCTCCCGACTTGGAGAGTCAGTCCCTTTAACCTCCTGTTTGGCCCAGTTTGCAATTTCTGCGGAAGATGAACAGGAATAGCAAGAACCAATGAGAGGCTAGCTGGAGGTGTCTGGACGGGCAAATTTAACTCTCATTTCCCACCAGGAAGAGGAAATAACCAAAGGCTCAGCGTGCCGTACCGGAACCAGATTAGGGCCTGAAGCCATCCTGCGGTGTTGCGGCCAGCTCAAAAGAAAGCGAGTTGAAGAAAGGAGCTCAGGGGCACTGTAATTCACAAACCTGCAGAGTTATAAATGACAGCTATCGTCCAAAAATAGACTGAAGTAAGGCTGCCAAGAGGACTTGAAAGCGGGGCAGAATTGCAGGAAACCGATTTCAGGAGGTAGACTGGAATTGCATTGAAAGCATAGGAAAAGAGGCAGAACGTCCACAATGATGCACTTGGCCAAAAAGGGCGTATGCGTTTTTTCCTGAATATATTCAGGAAAAAACGCATACGCCATTTTTGGCCAACCAAGCAAGCTTGCAAAGGAAATCTGCACTACAATGAAGTCTCACTTCCCCCTGGTCAAAAGGGCCATCTGAAAAAAGTGTAAAATCCAGAAAGGCAGTACAGGCCATTGAGAACTGGGAGCCTTGTTATGCTGATGGGCGGGATGTAAATTGCCAACAGACACTTGGGAGAAGTGTATGGTGTTTCCTGAAACATCTAAAAAACAAAGCAACAGAGCCTAGGGCACTTCCACTTATGGTCCTATAGCTTAGGGAAATTAAAATCAAAAAGACACAGCCACCCCAAAGTTTGGAACGGCTCTGTTAACAAGAACCTCTTTTACCGTACAAGTTCAACATCGCAGAAAGTGAAAAATGGATAAAGAAGTTGTGGTATTTACTTACAAAGCAATATCACTCAGCAATGAAATCTGTGTCATCAGGCCCTTAGCAGCACAATGAGTGGATTCAGGTATGATGATTCTAACTGAAATAAGTCACACAGAAAAAGAAACATCATAAGATATCAGTAATACACGGAATGTAAACTTGGCTACACAGGAACTGAATTACAGAACAGAACAGGGTCTCAAATTTAGAAAACCAACTTATGCTTGCTTAAGGGTAAAGGTGAGTTGGGGTGCTGCATAAAACCAGAGATTGAAATGAGCACAGATAAAGTTCCTTAAGCCAAATATGGAATAGACAAGAGCTACTCCTTGCTCAACGAAATGGACTCAACACCGCATATTAAACGCGTAAGAATGTACCTGACTAGTAAGTATCTTAAAACCTATGGATTGCTATGTCTCCGAAAGAGAATCAAGCATGTGTACAGGGGCATAAACGCAGCAGTGATAGGATTGGAGAGGTTCGGTGAGCAAATGAAGACCCTTTGAAGTCATATTGCATGGTACCCATTCCACGGGTTTCAACTACCCATGTTTAAGGTATTCTTCCTTCAGCTAAAACTTGTATGTGGAACCCAAGTATGATCGACCATGTGAACGGGAAACGTGTTCAAATATGTCTCAGTTTTCCTCCCCTGGTACTCGGGTGCAACATTCCAGACGCTTTACTAACACTCTCCCCACTTGGCGAGTCAGCGCCTTTAACCTCCTGTTTGGCCCAGTTTGCAATTTCTGCGGAAGATGAACAGGAATAGCGAGAACGAATGAGAGACTAGCTGGAGGTGTCTGGACGGGCAAATTTAACTCTCATTTCCCACCAGGATGAGGAAATAACCAAAGGCTCAGCGTGCCGTGCCGGAACCATATTAGGGCCTGAAGCCATCCTGCGGTGTTACGGCCAGGTCACAAGAAAGCGAGTTGAAGAAAGGAGCTCAGGGGCACTGTAATTCACAAACCTGCAGAGTTATAAATGACACCTATCGTCCAAAAATAGACTGAAGTAAGGCTGCCAAGAGGACTTGAAAGCGGGGCAGAATTGCAGGAAACCGATTTCAGGAGGTAGACTGGAATTGCATTGAAAGCATAGGAAAAGAGGCAGAACGTCCACAATGATGCACTTGGCCAAAAAGGGCGTATGCGTTTTATCCTGAATATATTCAGGAAAAAACGCATACGCACTTTTTTGCCAACCAAGCAAGCTTGCAAAGGAAATGTGCACTACAATGAAGTCTCACCTCCCCCCGGTCAAAAGGGCCATCTGAAAAAAGTGTAAAATCCAGAAAGGCAGGACAGGCCATGGAGAACTGGGAGCCTTGTTATGCTGATGGGCGGGATGTAAATTGCCAACAACCACTCGGGAGAAGTGTATGGTGTTTCCTGAAACATCTAAAAAACAAAGTAACAGAACCTAGGGCACTTCCACTTATCGTCCTATAGCTTAGGGAAATTAAAATCAAAAAGACACAGCCACCCCAAAGTTTGGAACGGCTCTGTTTACAAGAACCTCGTTTACAGTACAAGTTCAACATCACAGAAAGTGAAAAATGGATAAAGAAGTTGTGGTATTTACTTACAAAGCAATATCACTCAGCAATGAAATCTGTGTCATCAGGCCCTTAGCAGCACAATGAGTGGATTCAGGTATGATGATTCTAACTGAAATAAGTCACACAGAAAAAGAAACATCATAAGATATCAGTAATACACGGAATGTAAACTTGGCTACACAGGAACTGAATTACAGAACAGAACAGGGTCTCAAATTTAGAAAACCAACTTATTCTTGCTTAAGGGTAAAGGTGAGTTGGGGTGCTGCATAAAACCAGAGATTGAAATGAGCACAGATAAAGTTCCTTAAGCCAAATATGGAATAGACAAGAGCTACTCCTTGCTCAACGAAATGGACTCAACACCCCATATTAAACGCCTAAGAATGTACCTGACTAGTAAGTATCTTAAAACCTATGGATTGCTATGTCTCCAAAAGAGAATCAAGCATGTGTACAGGGGCATAAACGCAGCAGTGATAGGATTGGAGAGGTTCGGTGAGCAAATGAAGACCCTTTGAAGTCATATTGCATGGTACCCATTCCACGGGTTTCAACTACCCAGGTTTAAGGTATTCTTCCTTCAGCTAAAACATGCATGTGGAACCTAGAGTATGATCAACCATGTGATCGGGAGACGTGTTCAAATATGTCTCAGTTTTCGTACCCTGGTACTCGGGTGCAACATTCCAGATGCTTTACTAACACTCTCCCGACTTGGAGAGTCAGTCATTTAACCTCCTGTTTGGCACAGTTTGCAATTTCTGCGGAAGATGAACAGGAATAGCGAGAACCAATGAGAGGCTAGCTGGAGGTGTCTGGACGGGCAAATTTAACTCTCATTTCCCACGAGGAAGAGGAAATAACCACAGGCTCAGCATGCCGTCCCGGAACCAGATTAGGGCCTGAAGCCATCCTGCGGTGTTGCGGCCAGCTCAAAAGAAAGCGAGTTGAAGAAAGGAGCTCAGGGGCACTGTAATTCACAAACCTGCAGAGTAATAAATGACAGCTATCGTCCAAAAATAGACTGAAGTAAGGCTGCCAAGAGGACTTGAAAGCGGGGCAGAATTGCAGGAAACCGATTTCAGGAGGTAGACTGGAATTGCATTGAAAGCATAGGAAAAGAGGCAGAACGTCCACAATGATGCACTTGGCCAAAAAGGGCGTATGCGTTTTTTCCTGAATATATTCAGGAAAAAACGCATACGCCCTTTTTGGCCAACCAAGCAAGTTTGCAAAGGAAATCTGCACTACAATGAAGTCTCACTTCCCCCCGGTCAAAAGGGCCATCTGAAAAAAGTGTAAAATCCAGAAAGGCAGGACAGGCCATGGAGAACTGGGAGCCTTGTTATGCTGATGGGCGGGATGTAAATTGCCAACAGACACTCCGGAGAAGTGTATGGTGTTTCCTGAAACATCTAAAAAACAAAGCAACAGAGCCTAGGGCACTGCCACTTATGGTCCTATAGCTTAGGGAAATTAAAATCTAAAAGACACAGCCACCCCAAAGTTTGGGACGCCTCTGTTTACAAGAACCTCGTTTACAGTACAAGTTCAACATCGCAGAAAGTGAAAAATGGATAAAGAAGTTGTGGTATTTACTTACAAAGCAATATCACTCAGCAATGAAATCTGTGTCATCAGGCCCTTAGCAGCACAATGAGTGGATTCAGGTATGATGATTCTAACTGAAGTAAGTCACACAGAAAAAGAAACATCATAAGATATCAGTAATACACGGAATGGAAACTTGGCTACACAGGAACTGAATTACAGAACAGAACAGGGTCTCAAATTTAGAAAACCAACTTATTCTTGCTTAAGGGTAAAGGTGAGTTGGGGTGCTGCATAAAACCAGAGATTGAAATGAGCACAGATAAAGTTCCTTAAGCCAAATATGGAATAGACAAGAGCTACTCCTTGCTCAACGAAATGGACTCAACACCCCATATTAAACGCCTAAGAATGTACCTGACTAGTAAGTATCTTAAAACCTATGGATTGCTATGTCTCCAAAAGAGAATCAAGCATGTGTACAGGGGCATAAACGCAGCAGTGATAGGATTGGAGAGGTTCGGTGAGCAAATGAAGACCCTTTGAAGTCATATTGCATGGTACCCATTCCACGGGTTTCAACTACCCAGGTTTAAGGTATTCTTCCTTCAGCTAAAACATGCATGTGGAACCTAGAGTATGATCAACCATGTGATCGGGAGACGTGTTCAAATATGTCTCAGTTTTCGTACCCTGGTACTCGGGTGCAACATTCCAGATGCTTTACTAACACTCTCCCGACTTGGAGAGTCAGTCATTTAACCTCCTGTTTGGCACAGTTTGCAATTTCTGCGGAAGATGAACAGGAATAGTGAGAACCAATGAGAGGCTAGCTGGAGGTGTCTGGACGGGCAAATTTAACTCTCATTTCCCACCAGGAAGAGGAATTAACCAAAGGCTCAGCGTGCCGTACCGGAACCAGATTAGGGCCTGAAGCCATCCTGCGGTGTTGCGGCCAGCTCAAAAGAAAGCGAGTTGAAGAAAGGAGCTCAGGGGCACTGAAATTCACAAACCTGCAGAGTTATAAATGACAGCTATCGTCCAAAAATAGACTGAAGTAAGGCTGCCAAGAGGACTTGAAAGCGGGGCAGAATTGCAGGAAACCGATTTCAGGAGGTAGACTGGAATTGCATTGAAAGCATAGGAAAAGAGGCAGAACGTCCACAATGATGCACTTGGCCAAAAAGGGCGTATGCGTTTTTTCCTGAATATATTCAGGAAAAAACGCATACGCCCTTTTTGGCCAACCAAGCAAGCTTGCAAAGGAAATCTGCACTACAATGAAGTCTCACTTCCCCCCGGTCAAAAGGGCCATCTGAAAAAAGTGTAAAATCCAGAAAGGCAGGACAGGCCATGGAGAACTGGGAGCCTTGTTATGCTGATGGGCGGGATGTAAATTGCCAACAGACACTCGGGAGAAGTGTATGGTGTTTCCTGAAACATCTAAAAAACAAAGCAACAGAGCCTAGGGCACTGCCACTTATGGTCCTATAGCTTAGGGAAATTAAAATCAAAAAGACACAGCCACCCCAAAGTTTGGGACGCCTCTGTTTACAAGAACCTCGTTTACAGTACAAGTTCAACATCGCAGAAAGTGAAAAATGGATAAAGAAGTTGTGGTATTTACTTACAAAGCAATATCACTCAGCAATGAAATCTGTGTCATCAGGCCCTTAGCAGCACAATGAGTGGATTCAGGTATGATGATTCTAACTGAAGTAAGTCACACAGAAAAAGAAACATCATAAGATATCAGTAATACACGGAATGTAAACTTGGCTACACAGGAACTGAATTACAGAACAGAACAGGGTCTCAAATTTAGAAAACCAACTTATGCTTGCTTAAGGAGAAAGGTGAGTTGGGGTGCTGCATAAAACCAGAGATTGAAATGAGCACAGATAAAGTTCCTTAAGCCAAATATGGAATAGACAAGAGCTACTCCTTGCTCAACGAAATGGACTCAACACCGCATATTAAACGCCTAAGAATGTACCTGACTAGTAAGTACCTTAAAACCTATAGATTGCTATGTCTCTGAAAGAGAATCAAGCATGTGTACAGGGGCATAAACGCAGCAGTGATAGGATTGGAGAGGTTCGGTGAGCAAATGAAGACCCTTTGAAGTCATATTGCATGGTACCCATTCCACGGGTTTCAACTACCCAGGTTTTAGGTATTCTTCCTTCAGCTAAAACATGCATGTGGAACCCAGAGTATGATCAACCATGTGATCGGGAGACGTGTTCAAATATGTCTCAGTTTTCCTCCCCTGGTACTCGGGAGCAACATTCCAGACGCTTTACTAACACTCTCCCTACTTGGAGAGTCAGCGCCTTTAACCTCCTGTTTGGCACAGTTTGCAATTTCTGCGGAAGATGAACAGGAATAGCGAGAACCAATGAGAGGCTAGCTGGAGGTGTCTGGACGGGCAAATTTAACTCTCATTTCCCACGAGGAAGAGGAAATAACCAAAGGCTCAGCGTGCCGTCCCGGAACCAGATTAGGGCCTGAAGCCATCCTGCGGTGTTGCGGCCAGCTCAAAAGAAAGCGAGTTGAAGAAAGGAGCTCAGGGGCACTGTAATTCACAAACCTGCAGAGTTATAAATGACAGCTATCGTCCAAAAATAGACTGAAGTAAGGCTGCCAAGAGGACTTGAAAGCGGGGCAGAATTGCAGGAAACCGATTTCAGGAGGTAGACTGGAATTACATTGAAAGCATAGGAAAAGAGGCAGACCGTCCACAATGATGCACTTGGCCAAAAAGGGCGTATGCGTTTTTTCCTGAATATATTCAGGAAAAAACGCATACGCCCTTTTTGGCCAACCAAGCAAGCTTGCAAAGGAAATCTGCACTACAATGAAGTCTCACTTCCCCCCGGTCAAAAGGGCCATCTGAAAAAAGTGTAAAATCCAGAAAGGCAGGACAGGCCATGGAGAACTGGGAGCCTTGTTATGCTGATGGGCGGGATTTAAATTGCCAACAGACACTCCGGAGAAGTGTATGGTGTTTCCTGAAACATCTAAAAAACAAAGCAACAGAGCCTAGGGCACTGCCACTTATGGTCCTATAGCTTAGGGAAATTAAAATCTAAAAGACACAGCCACCCCAAAGTTTGGGACGCCTCTGTTTACAAGAACCTCGTTTACAGTACAAGTTCAACATCGCAGAAAGTGAAAAATGGATAAAGAAGTTGTGGTATTTACTTACAAAGCAATATCACTCAGCAATGAAATCTATGTCATCAGGCCCTTAGCAGCACAATGAGTGGATTCAGGTATGATGATTCTAACTGAAGTAAGTCACACAGAAAAAGAAACATCATAAGATATCAGTAATACACGGAATGTAAACTTGGCTACACAGGAACTGAATTACAGAACAGAACAGGGTCTCAAATTTAGAAAACCAACTTATTCTTGCTTAAGGGTAAAGGTGAGTTGGGGTGCTGCATAAAACCAGAGATTGAAATGAGCACAGATAAAGTTCCTTAAGCCAAATATGGAACAGACAAGAGCTACTCCTTGCTCAACGAAATGGACTCAACACCCCATATTAAACGCCTAAGAATGTACCTGACTAGTAAGTATCTTAAAACCTATGGATTGCTATGTCTCCAAAAGAGAATCAAGCATGTGTACAGGGGCATAAACGCAGCAGTGATAGGATTGGAGAGGTTCGGTGAGCAAATGAAGACCCTTTGAAGTCATATTGCATGGTACCCATTCCACGGGTTTCAACTACCCAGGTTTAAGGTATTCTTCCTTCAGCTAAAACATGCATGTGGAACCTAGAGTATGATCAACCATGTGATCGGGAGACGTGTTCAAATATGTCTCAGTTTTCGTACCCTGGTACTCGGGTGCAACATTCCAGATGCTTTACTAACACTCTCCCGACTTGGAGAGTCAGTCATTTAACCTCCTGTTTGGCACAGTTTGCAATTTCTGCGGAAGATGAACAGGAATAGCGAGAACCAATGAGAGGCTAGCTGGAGGTGTCTGGACGGGCAAATTTAACTCTCATTTCCCACGAGGAAGAGGAAATAACCAAAGGCTCAGCATGCCGTCCCGGAACCAGATTAGGGCCTGAAGCCATCCTGCGGTGTTGCGGCCAGCTCAAAAGAAAGCGAGTTGAAGAAAGGAGCTCAGGGGCACTGTAACTCACAAACCTGCAGAGTAATAAATGACAGCTATCGTCCAAAAATAGACTGAAGTAAGGCTGCCAAGAGGACTTGAAAGCGGGGCAGAATTGCAGGAAACCGATTTCAGGAGGTAGACTGGAATTGCATTGAAAGCATAGGAAAAGAGGCAGAACGTCCACAATGATGCACTTGGCCAAAAAGGGCGTATGCGTTTTTTCCTGAATATATTCAGGAAAAAACGCATACGCCCTTTTTGGCCAACCAAGCAAGTTTGCAAAGGAAATCTGCACTACAATGAAGTCTCACTTCCCCCCGGTCAAAAGGGCCATCTGAAAAAAGTGTAAAATCCAGAAAGGCAGGACAGGCCATGGAGAACTGGGAGCCTTGTTATGCTGATGGGCGGGATGTAAATTGCCAACAGACACTCGGGAGAAGTGTATGGTGTTTCCTGAAACATCTAAAAAACAAAGCAACAGAGCCTAGGGCACTGCCACTTATGGTCCTATAGCTTAGGGAAATTAAAATCAAAAAGACACAGCCACCCCAAAGTTTGGGACGCCTCTGTTTACAAGAACCTCGTTTACAGTACAAGTTCAACATCGCAGAAAGTGAAAAATGGATAAAGAAGTTGTGGTATTTACTTACAAAGCAATATCACTCAGCAATGAAATCTGTGTCATCAGGCCCTTAGCAGCACAATGAGTGGATTCAGGTATGATGATTCTAACTGAAGTAAGTCACACAGAAAAAGAAACATCATAAGATATCAGTAATACACGGAATGTAAACTTGGCTACACAGGAACTGAATTACAGAACAGAACAGGGTCTCAAATTTAGAAAACCAACTTATGCTTGCTTAAGGAGAAAGGTGAGTTGGGGTGCTGCATAAAACCAGAGATTGAAATGAGCACAGATAAAGTTCCTTAAGCCAAATATGGAATAGACAAGAGCTACTCCTTGCTCAACGAAATGGACTCAACACCGCATATTAAACGCCTAAGAATGTACCTGACTAGTAAGTACCTTAAAACCTATAGATTGCTATGTCTCTGAAAGAGAATCAAGCATGTGTACAGGGGCATAAACGCAGCAGTGATAGGATTGGAGAGGTTCGGTGAGCAAATGAAGACCCTTTGAAGTCATATTGCATGGTACCCATTCCACGGGTTTCAACTTCCCAGGTTTTAGGTATTCTTCCTTCAGCTAAAACATGCATGTGGAACCCAGAGTATGATCAACCATGTGATCGGGAGACGTGTTCAAATATGTCTCAGTTTTCCTCCCCTGGTACTCGGGAGCAACATTCCAGACGCTTTACTAACACTCTCCCTACTTGGTGAGTCAGCGCCTTTAACCTCCTGTTTGGCACAGTTTGCAATTTCTGCGGAAGATGAACAGGAATAGCGAGAACCAATGAGAGGCTAGCTGGAGGTGTCTGGACGGGCAAATTTAACTCTCATTTCCCACGAGGAAGAGGAAATAACCAAAGGCTCAGCGTGCCGTCCCGGAACCAGATTAGGGCCTGAAGCCATCCTGCGGTGTTGCGGCCAGCTCAAAAGAAAGCGAGTTGAAGAAAGGAGCTCAGGGGCACTGTAATTCACAAACCTGCAGAGTAATAAATGACAGCTATCGTCCAAAAATAGACTGAAGTAAGGCTGCCAAGAGGACTTGAAAGCGGGGCAGAATTGCAGGAAACCGATTTCAGGAGGTAGACTGGAATTACATTGAAAGCATAGGAAAAGAGGCAGACCGTCCACAATGATGCACTTGGCCAAAAAGGGCGTATGCGTTTTTTCCTGAATATATTCAGGAAAAAACGCATACGCCCTTTTTGGCCAACCAAGCAAGCTTGCAAAGGAAATCTGCACTACAATGAAGTCTCACTTCCCCCCGGTCAAAAGGGCCATCTGAAAAAAGTGTAAAATCCAGAAAGGCAGGACAGGCCATGGAGAACTGGGAGCCTTGTTATGCTGATGGGCGGGATTTAAATTGCCAACAGACACTCGGGAGAAGTGTATGGTGTTTCCTGAAACATCTAAAAAACAAAGCAACAGAGCCTAGGGCACTGCCACTTATGGTCCTATAGCTTAGGGAAATTAAAATCAAAAAGACACAGCCACCCCAAAGTTTGGGACGCCTCTGTTTACAAGAACCTCGTTTACAGTACAAGTTCAACATCGCAGAAAGTGAAAAATGGATAAAGAAGTTGTGGTATTTACTTACAAAGCAATATCACTCAGCAATGAAATCTGTGTCATCAGGCCCTTAGCAGCACAATGAGTGGATTCAGGTATGATGATTCTAACTGAAGTAAGTCACACAGAAAAAGAAACATCATAAGATATCAGTAATACACGGAATGTAAACTTGGCTACACAGGAACGGAATTACAGAACAGAACAGGGTCTCAAATTTAGAAAACCAACTTATGCTTGCTTAAGGAGAAAGGTGAGTTGGGGTGCTGCATAAAACCAGAGATTGAAATGAGCACAGATAAAGTTTCTTAAGCCAAATATGGAATAGACAAGAGCTACTCCTTGCTCAACGAAATGGACTCAACACCGCATATTAAACGCCTAAGAATGTACCTGACTAGTAAGTACCTTAAAACCTATAGATTGCTATGTCTCTGAAAGAGAATCAAGCATGTGTACAGGGGCATAAACGCAGCAGTGATAGGATTGGAGAGGTTCGGTGAGCAAATGAAGACCCTTTGAAGTCATATTGCATGGTACCCATTCCACGGGTTTCAACTACCCAGGTTTTAGGTATTCTTCCTTCAGCTAAAACATGCATGTGGAACCCAGAGTATGATCAACCATGTGATCGGGAGACGTGTTCAAATATGTCTCAGTTTTCCTCCCCTGGTACTCGGGAGCAACATTCCAGACGCTTTACTAACACTCTCCCTACTTGGAGAGTCAGCGCCTTTAACCTCCTGTTTGGCACAGTTTGCAATTTCTGCGGAAGATGAACAGGAATAGCGAGAACCAATGAGAGGCTAGCTGGAGGTGTCTGGACGGGCAAATTTAACTCTCATTTCCCACGAGGAAGAGGAAATAACCAAAGGCTCAGCGTGCCGTCCCGGAACCAGATTAGGGCCTGAAGCCATCCTGCGGTGTTGCGGCCAGCTCAAAAGAAAGCGAGTTGAAGAAAGGAGCTCAGGGGCACTGTAATTCACAAACCTGCAGAGTTATAAATGACAGCTATCGTCCAAAAATAGACTGAAGTAAGGCTGCCAAGAGGACTTGAAAGCGGGGCAGAATTGCAGGAAACCGATTTCAGGAGGTAGACTGGAATTACATTGAAAGCATAGGAAAAGAGGCAGACCGTCCACAATGATGCACTTGGCCAAAAAGGGCGTATGCGTTTTTTCCTGAATATATTCAGGAAAAAACGCATACGCCCTTTTTGGCCAACCAAGCAAGCTTGCAAAGGAAATCTGCACTACAATGAAGTCTCACTTCCCCCCGGTCAAAAGGGCCATCTGAAAAAAGTGTAAAATCCAGAAAGGCAGGACAGGCCATGGAGAACTGGGAGACTTGTTATGCTGATGGGCGGGATGTAAATTGCCAACAGACACTCGGGAGAAGTGTATGGTGTTTCCTGAAACATCTAAAAAACAAAGCAACAGAGCCTAGGGCACTGCCACTTATGGTCCTATAGCTTAGGGAAATTAAAATCAAAAAGACACAGCCACCCCAAAGTTTGGGACGCCTCTGTTTACAAGAACCTCGTTTACAGTACAAGTTCAACATCGCAGAAAGTGAAAAATGGATAAAGAAGTTGTGGTATTTACTTACAAAGCAATATCACTCAGCAATGAAATCTGTGTCATCAGGCCCTTAGCAGCACAATGAGTGGATTCAGGTATGATGATTCTAACTGAAGTAAGTCACACAGAAAAAGAAACATCATAAGATATCAGTAATACACGGAATGTAAACTTGGCTACACAGGAACGGAATTACAGAACAGAACAGGGTCTCAAATTTAGAAAACCAACTTATGCTTGCTTAAGGAGAAAGGTGAGTTGGGGTGCTGCATAAAACCAGAGATTGAAATGAGCACAGATAAAGTTTCTTAAGCCAAATATGGAATAGACAAGAGCTACTCCTTGCTCAACGAAATGGACTCAACACCGCATATTAAACGCCTAAGAATGTACCTGACTAGTAAGTACCTTAAAACCTATAGATTGCTATGTCTCTGAAAGAGAATCAAGCATGTGTACAGGGGCATAAACGCAGCAGTGATAGGATTGGAGAGGTTCGGTGAGCAAATGAAGACCCTTTGAAGTCATATTGCATGGTACCCATTCCACGGGTTTCAACTACCCAGGTTTTAGGTATTCTTCCTTCAGCTAAAACATGCATGTGGAACCCAGAGTATGATCAACCATGTGATCGGGAGACGTGTTCAAATATGTCTCAGTTTTCCTCCCCTGGTACTCGGGAGCAACATTCCAGACGCTTTACTAACACTCTCCCTACTTGGAGAGTCAGCGCCTTTAACCTCCTGTTTGGCACAGTTTGCAATTTCTGCGGAAGATGAACAGGAATAGCGAGAACCAATGAGAGGCTAGCTGGAGGTGTCTGGACGGGCAAATTTAACTCTCATTTCCCACGAGGAAGAGGAAATAACCAAAGGCTCAGCGTGCCGTCCCGGAACCAGATTAGGGCCTGAAGCCATCCTGCGGTGTTGCGGCCAGCTCAAAAGAAAGCGAGTTGAAGAAAGGAGCTCAGGGGCACTGTAATTCACAAACCTGCAGAGTTATAAATGACAGCTATCGTCCAAAAATAGACTGAAGTAAGGCTGCCAAGAGGACTTGAAAGCGGGGCAGAATTGCAGGAAACCGATTTCAGGAGGTAGACTGGAATTACATTGAAAGCATAGGAAAAGAGGCAGACCGTCCACAATGATGCACTTGGCCAAAAAGGGCGTATGCGTTTTTTCCTGAATATATTCAGGAAAAAACGCATACGCCCTTTTTGGCCAACCAAGCAAGCTTGCAAAGGAAATCTGCACTACAATGAAGTCTCACTTCCCCCCGGTCAAAAGGGCCATCTGAAAAAAGTGTAAAATCCAGAAAGGCAGGACAGGCCATGGAGAACTGGGAGCCTTGTTATGCTGATGGGCGGGATTTAAATTGCCAACAGACACTCGGGAGAAGTGTATGGTGTTTCCTGAAACATCTAAAAAACAAAGCAACAGAGCCTAGGGCACTGCCACTTATGGTCCTATAGCTTAGGGAAATTAAAATCAAAAAGACACAGCCACCCCAAAGTTTGGGACGCCTCTGTTTACAAGAACCTCGTTTACAGTACAACTTCAACATCGCAGAAAGTGAAAAATGGATAAAGAAGTTGTGGTATTTACTTACAAAGCAATATCACTCAGCAATGAAATCTATGTCATCAGGCCCTTAGCAGCACAATGAGTGGATTCAGGTATGATGATTCTAACTGAAATAAGTCACACAGAAAAAGAAACATCATAAGATATCAGTAATACACGGAATGTAAACTTGGCTACACAGGAACTGAATTACAGAACAGAACAGGGTCTCAAATTTAGAAAACCAACTTATTCTTGCTTAAGGGTAAAGGTGAGTTGGGGTGCTGCATAAAACCAGAGATTGAAATGAGCACAGATAAAGTTCCTTAAGCCAAATATGGAATAGACAAGAGCTACTCCTTGCTCAACGAAATGGACTCAACACCGCATATTAAACGCCTAAGAATGTACCTGACTAGTAAGTATCTTAAAACCTATGGATTGCTATGTCTCCAAAAGAGAATCAAGCATGTGTACAGGGGCATAAACGCAGCAGTGATAGGATTGGAGAGGTTCGGTGAGCAAATGAAGACCCTTTGAAGTCATATTGCATGGTACCCATTCCACGGGTTTCAACTACCCAGGTTTAAGGTATTCTTCCTTCAGCTAAAACATGCATGTGGAACCTAGAGTATGATCAACCATGTGATCGGGAGAAGTGTTCAAATATGTCTCAGTTTTCGTACCCTGGTACTCGGGTGCAACATTCCAGACGCTTTACTAACACTCTCCCGACTTGGAGAGTCAGTCATTTAACCTCCTGTTTGGCACAGTTTGCAATTTCTGCGGAAGATGAACAGGAATAGCGAGAACCAATGAGAGGCTAGCTGGAGGTGTCTGGACGGGCAAATTTAACTCTCATTTCCCACCAGGAAGAGGAATTAACCAAAGGCTCAGCGTGCCGTACCGGAACCAGATTAGGGCCTGAAGCCATCCTGCGGTGTTGCGGCCAGCTCAAAAGAAAGCGAGTTGAAGAAAGGAGCTCAGGGGCACTGAAATTCACAAACCTGCAGAGTTATAAATGACAGCTATCGTCCAAAAATATACTGAAGTAAGGCTGCCAAGAGGACTTGAAAGCGGGGCAGAATTGCAGGAAACCGATTTCAGGAGGTAGACTGGAATTGCATTGAAAGCATAGGAAAAGAGGCAGAACGTCCACAATGATGCACTTGGCCAAAAAGGGCGTATGCGTTTTTTCCTGAATATATTCATGAAAAAACGCATACGCCCTTTCTGGCCAACCAAGCAAGTTTGCAAAGGAAATCTGCACTACAATGAAGTCTCACTTCCCCCCGGTCAAAAGGGCCATCTGAAAAAAGTGTAAAATCCAGAAAGGCAGGACAGGCCATGGAGAACTGGGAGCCTTGTTATGCTGATGGGCGGGATGAAAATTGCCAACAGACACTCAGGAGAAGTGTATGGTGTTTCCTGAAACATCTAAAAAACAAAGCAACAGAGCCTAGGGCACTGCCACTTATGGTCCTATAGCTTAGGGAAATTAAAATAAAAAAGACACAGCCACCCCAAAGTTTGGGACGCCTCTGTTTACAAGAACCTCGTTTACAGTACAAGTTCAACATCGCAGAAAGTGAAAAATGGATAAAGAAGTTGTGGTATTTACTTACAAAGCAATATCACTCAGCAATGAAATCTGTGTCATCAGGCCCTTAGCAGCACAATGAGTGGATTCAGGTATGATGATTCTAACTGAAGTAAGTCACACAGAAAAAGAAACATCATAAGATATCAGTAATACACGGAATGTAAACTTGGCTACACAGGAACTGAATTACAGAACAGAACAGGGTCTCAAATTTAGAAAACCAACTTATGCTTGCTTAAGGAGAAAGGTGAGTTGGGGTGCTGCATAAAACCAGAGATTGAAATGAGCACAGATAAAGTTCCTTAAGCCAAATATGGAATAGACAAGAGCTACTCCTTGCTCAACGAAATGGACTCAACACCGCATATTAAACGCCTAAGAATGTACCTGACTAGTAAGTACCTTAAAACCTATAGATTGCTATGTCTCTGAAAGAGAATCAAGCATGTGTACAGGGGCATAAACGCAGCAGTGATAGGATTGGAGAGGTTCGGTGAGCAAATGAAGACCCTTTGAAGTCATATTGCATGGTACCCATTCCACGGGTTTCAACTACCCAGGTTTTAGGTATTCTTCCTTCAGCTAAAACATGCATGTGGAACCCAGAGTATGATCAACCATGTGATCGGGAGACGTGTTCAAATATGTCTCAGTTTTCCTCCCCTGGTACTCGGGAGCAACATTCCAGACGCTTTACTAACACTCTCCCTACTTGGAGAGTCAGCGCCTTTAACCTCCTGTTTGGCCCAGTTTGCAATTTCTGCGGAAGATGAACAGGAATAGCGAGAACCAATGAGAGGCTAGCTGGAGGTGTCTGGACGGGCAAATTTAACTCTCATTTCCCACGAGGAAGAGGAAATAACCAAGGCTCAGCGTGCCGTCCCGGAACCAGATTAGGGCCTGAAGCCATCCTGCGGTGTTGCGGCCAGCTCAAAAGAAAGCGAGTTGAAGAAAGGAGCTCAGGGGCACTGTAATTCACAAACCTGCAGAGTTATAAATGACAGCTATCGTCCAAAAATATACTGAAGTAAGGCTGCCAAGAGGACTTGAAAGCAGGTCAGAATTGCAGGAAACCGATTTCAGGAGGTAGACTGGAATTACATTGAAAGCATAGGAAAAGAGGCAGACCGTCCACAATGATGCACTTGGCCAAAAAGGGCGTATGCGTTTTTTCCTGAATATATTCAGGAAAAAACGCATACGCCCTTTTTGGCCAACCAAGCAAGCTTGCAAAGGAAATCTGCACTACAATGAAGTCTCACTTCCCCCCGGTCAAAAGGGCCATCTGAAAAAAGTGTAAAATCCAGAAAGGCAGGACAGGCCATGGAGAACTGGGAGCCTTGTTATGCTGATGGGCGGGATTTAAATTACCAACAGACACTCGGGAGAAGTGTATGGTGTTTCCTGAAACATCTAAAAAACAAAGCAACAGAGCCTAGGGCACTGCCACTTATGGTCCTATAGCTTAGGGAAATTAAAATCAAAAAGACACAGCCACCCCAAAGTTTGGGACGCCTCTGTTTACAAGAACCTCGTTTACAGTACAACTTCAACATCGCAGAAAGTGAAAAATGGATAAAGAAGTTGTGGTATTTACTTACAAAGCAATATCACTCAGCAATGAAATCTATGTCATCATGCCCTTAGCAGCACAATGAGTGGATTCAGGTATGATGATTCTAACTGAAATAAGTCACACAGAAAAAGAAACATCATAAGATATCAGTAATACACGGAATGTAAACTTGGCTACACAGGAACTGAATTACAGAACAGAACAGGGTCTCAAATTTAGAAAACCACCTTATTGTTGCTTAAGGGGAAAGGTGAGTTGGGGTGCTGCATAAAACGAGAGATTGAAATGAGCACAGATAAAGTTCCTTAAGCCAAATATGGAATAGACAAGAGCTACTCCTTGCTCAACGAAATGGACTCAACATCGCATATTAAACGCCTAAGAATGTACCTGACTAGTAAGTATCTTAAAAACTATGGATTGCTATGTCTCCGAAAGAGAATCAAGCATGTATACAGGGGTATAAACGCAGCAGTGATAGGATTGGGGAGGTTTGGTGAGCAAATGAAGAACCTTTGAAGTCATATTGCATGGTACCCATTACACGGGTCTCAACTCTCCAGGTTTAAGGTATTCTTCCTTCAGCTAAAACATGCATGTGGAACCCAAGTATGATCAACCATGTGAACGGGAGACGTGTTCAAATATGTCTCAGTTTTCCTCCCCTGGTTCTCGGGTGCAACATTCCAGACGCTTTACTAACACTCTCCCCACTTGGAGAGTCAGTCCCTTTAACCTCCTGTTTGGCCCAGTTTGCAATTTCTGTGGAAGATGAACAGGAATAGCGAGAACCAATGAGAGGCTAGCTGGAGGTGTCTGGACGGGCAAATTTAACTCTCATTTCCCACCAGGAAGAGGAAATAACCAAAGGCTCAGCGTGCCGTACCGGAACCAGATTAGGGCCTGAAGCCATCCTGCGGTGTTGCGGCCAGCTCAAAAGAAAGCGAGTTGAAGAAAGGAGCTCAGGGGCACTGTAATTCACAAACCTGCAGAGTTATAAATGACAGCTATCATCCAAAAATAGACTGAAGTAAGGCTGCCAAGAGGACTTGAAAGCGGGGCAGAATTGCAGGAAACCGATTTCAGGAGGTAGACTGGAATTGCATTTAAAGCATAGGAAAAGAGGCAGAACGTCCACAATGATGCACTTGGCCAAAAAGGGCGTATGCGTTTTTTCCTGAATATATTCAGGAAAAAACGCATACGCCCTTTTTGGCCAACCAAGCAAGCTTGCAAAGGAAATCTGCACTACAATGAAGTCTCACTTCCCCCCGGTCAAAAGGGCCATCTGAAAAAAGTGTAAAATCCAGAAAGGCAACAGGCCATGGAGAACTGGGAGCCTTGTTATGCTGATGGGCGGGATGTAAATTGCCAACAGACACTTGGGAGAAGTGTATGGTGTTTCCTGAAACATCTAAAAAACAAAGCAACAGAGCCTAGGGCACTTCCACTTATGGTCCTATAGCTTAGGGAAATTAAAATCAAAAAGACACAGCCACCCCAAAGTTTGGAACGGCTCTGTTTACAAGAGCCTCGTTTACAGTACAAGTTCAACATCGCAGAAAGTGAAAAATGGATAAAGAAGTTGTGGTATTTACTTACAAAGCAATATCACTCAGCAATGAAATCTGTGTCATCAGGCCCTTAGCAGCACAATGAGTGGATTCAGGTATGATGATTCTAACTGAAATAAGTCACACAGAAAAAGAAACATCATAAGATATCACTAATACACGGAATGTAAACTTGGCTACACAGGAACTGCATTCCAAAACAGAACAGTGTCTCAAATTTAGAAAACCAACTTAAGCTTGCTTAAGGGGAAAGGTGAGTTGGGGTGCTGCATAAAACCAGAGATTGAAATGAGCACAGATAAAGTTCCTTAAGCCAAATATGGAATAGACAAGAGCTACTCCTTGCTCAACGAAATGGACTCAAAACCCCATATTAAACGCCTAAGTATGTACCTGACTAGTAAGTATCGTAAAACCTATGGATTGCTATGTCTCCAAAAGAGAATCAAGCGTGTGTACAGGGGCATAAACGCAGCAGTGATAGGATTGGAGAGGTTCGGTGAGCAAATGAAGACCCTTTGAAGTCATATTGCATGGTACCCATTACACGGGTCTCAACTCTCCAGTTTTAAGGTATTCTTCCTTCAGCTAAAACATGCATGTGGAACCCAGAGTATGATCAACCATGTGAACGGGAGACGTGTTCAAATATGTCTCAATTTTCCTCCCCTGGTACTCGGGTGCAACATTCCAGACGCTTTACTAACACTCTCCCGACTTGGAGAGTCAGTCCCTTTAACCTCCTGTTTGGCCCAGTTTGCAATTTCTGCAGAAGATGAACAGGAATAGCGAGAACCAATGAGAGGCTAGCTGGAGGTGTCTGGACGGGCAAATTTAACTCTCATTTCCCACCAGGAAGAGGAATTAACAAAAGGCTCAGCATGCCGGGCCAGAACCAGATTAGGGCCTGAAGCCATCCTGCGGTGTTGCGGCCAGCTCAAAAGAAAGCGAGTTGAAGAAAGGAGCTCAGGGGCACTGTAATTCACAAACCTGCAGAGTTATAAATGACAGCTATCGTCCAAAAATAGACTGAAGTAAGGCTGCCAAGAGGACTTGAAAGCGGGGCAGAATTGCAGGAAACCGATTTCAGGAGGTAGACTGGAATTGCATTGAAAGCATAGGAAAAGAGGCAGAACGTCCACAATGATGCACTTGGCCAAAAAGGGCGTATGCGTTTTTTCCTGAATATATTCAGGAAAAAACGCATACGCCCTTTTTGACCAACCTAGCAAACTTCCAAAGGAAATCTGCACTACAATGAAGTCTCACTTCCCCCCGGTCAAAAGGGCCATCTGAAAAAAGTGTAAAATCCAGAAAGGCAACAGGCCATTGAGAACTGGGAGCCTTGTTATGCTGATGGGCGGGATGTAAATTGCCAACAGACACTTGGGAGAAGTGTATGGTGTTTCCTGAAACATCTAAAAAACAAAGCAACAGAGCCTAGGGCACTTCCACTTATGGTCCTATAGCTTAGGGAAATTAAAATCAAAAAGACACAGCCACCCCAAAGTTTGGAACGGCTCTGTTTACAAGAACCTCGTTTACAGTAGAAGTTCAACATCGCAGAAAGTGAAAAATGGATAAAGAAGTTGTGGTATTTACTTACAAAACAATATCACTCAGCAATGAAATCTGTGTCATCAGGCCCTTAGCAGCACAATGAGTGGATTCAGGTATGATGATTCTAACTGAAATAAGTCACACAGAAAAAGAAACATCACAAGATATCAGTAATACACGGAATGTAAACTTGGCTACACAGGAACTGAATTACAGAACAGAACAGGGTCTCAAATTTAGAAAACCAACTTATGCTTGCTTAAGGGTAAAGGTGAGTTGGGGTGCTGCATAAAACCAGAGATTGAAATGAGCACAGATAAAGTTCCTTAAGTGAAATATGGAATAAATAAGAGCTACTCCTTGCTCAACGAAATGGACTCAACACCGCATATTAAACGCCTAAGAATGTACCTGACTAGTAAGTATCTTAAAACCTATGGATTGCTATGTCTCCGAAAGAGAATCAAGCATGTGTACAGGGGCATAAATGCAGCAGTGATAGGATTGGAGAGGTTCGGTGAGCAAATGAAGACCCTTTGAAGTCATATTGCATGGTACCCATTACACGGGTCTTAACTCTCCAGGTTTAAGGTATTCTTCCTTCAGCTAAAACATGCATGTGGAACCCAAGTATGATCAACCATGTGAACGGGAGACGTGTTCAAATATGTCTCAGTTTTCCTCCCCTGGTACTCCGGTGCAACATTCCAGACGCTTTACTAACACTCTCCCGACTTGGAGAGTCAGTCCCTTTAACCTCCTGTTTGGCCCAGTTTGCAATTTCTGTGGAAGATGAACAGGAATAGCGAGAACCAATGAGAGGCTAGCTGGAGGTGTCTGGACGGGCAAATTTAACTCTCATTTCCCACCAGGAAGAGGAATTAACCAAAGGCTCAGCGTGCCGTGCCGGAACCAGATTAAGGCCTGAAGCCATCCTGCGGTGTTGCGGCCAGCTCAAAAGAAAGCGCGTTGAAGAAAGGAGCTCAGGGGCACTGTAATTCACAAACCTGCAGAGTTATAAATGACAGCTATCGTCCAAAAATATACTGAAGTAAGGCTGCCAAGAGGACTTGAAAGCGGGGCAGAATTGCAGGAAACCGATTTCAGAAGGTAGACTGGAATGCACTGAAAGCATAGGAAAAGAGGCAGAACGATCACAATGATGCACTTGGCCAAAAAGGGCGTATGCGTTTTTTCCTGAATATATTCAGGAAAAAACGCATACGCCCTTTTTGGCCAACCAAGCAAGCTTGCAAAGGAAATCTGCACTACAATGAAGTCTCACTTCCCCCCGGTCAAAAGGGCCATCTGAAAAAAGTGTAAAATCCAGAAAGGCAGGACAGGCCATGGAGAACTGGGAGCCTTGTTATGCTGAAGGGCGGGATGTAAATTGCCAACAACCACTCGGGAGAAGTGTATGGTGTTTCCTGAAACATCTAAAAAACAAAGCAACAGAGCCTAGGGCACTGCCACTTATGGTCCTATAGCTTAGGGAATTTAAAATCAAAAAGACAGAGCCACCCCAAAGTTTGGAACGGCTCTGTTTACAAGAACCTCGTTTACAGTACAAGTTCAACATCGCAGAAAGTGAAAAATGGATAAAGAAGTTGTGGTATTTACTTACAAAGCAATATCACTCAGCAATGAAATCTGTGTCATCAGGCCCTTAGCAGCACAATGAGTGGATTCAGGTATGATGATTCTAACTGAAATAAGTCACACAGAAAAAGAAACCTCATAAGATATCAGTAATACACGGAATGGAAACTTGGCTACACAGGAACTGAATTACAGAACAGAACAGGGTCTCAAATTTAGAAAACCAACTTATGCTTGCTTAAGGGTAAAGGTGAGTTGGGGTGCTGCATAAAACCAGAGATTGAAATGAGCACAGATAAAGTTCCTTAAGTCAAATATGGAATAGACAAGAGCTACTCCTTGCTCAACGAAATGGACTCAACACCGCATATTAAACGCCTAAGAATGTACCTGACTAGTAAGTATCGTAAAACCTATGGATTGCTATGTCTCCAAAAGAGAATCAAGCATGTGTACAGGGGCATAAACGCAGCAGTGATAGGATTGGAGAGGTTCGGTGAGCAAATGAAGACCCTTTGAAGTCATATTGCATGGTACCCGTTACACGGGTCTCAACTCTCCACGTTTAAGGTATTCTTCCTTCAGCTAAAACATGCATGTGGAACCCAAGTATGATCAACCATGTGAACGGGAGTCGTGTTCAAATATGTCTCAGTTTTCCTCCCCTGGTACTCGGGTGCAACATTCCAGACGCTTTACTAACACTCTCCCCACTTGGAGAGTCAGTCCCTTTAACCTCCTGTTTGGCCCAGTTTGCAATTTCTGCGGAAGATGAACAGGAATAGCGAGAACCAATGAGAGGCTAGCTGGAGGTGTCTGGACGGGCAAATTTAACTCTCATTTCCCACCAGGAAGAGGAAATAACCAAAGGCTCAGCGTGCCGTACCGGAACCAGATTAGGTCCTGAAGCCATCCTGCGGTGTTGCGGCCAGGTCACAAGAAAGCGAGTTGAAGAAAGGAGCTCAGGGGCACTGTAATTCACAAACCTGCAGAGTTATAAATGACAGCTATCATCCAAAAATAGACTGAAGTAAGGCTGCCAAGAGGACTTGAAAGTGGGGCAGAATTGCAGGAAACCGATTTCAGGAGGTAGACTGGAATTGCATTGAAAGCATAGGAAAAGAGGCAGAACGTCCACAATGATGCACTTGGCCAAAAAGGGCGTATGCGTTTTTTCCTGAATATATTCAGGAAAAAACGCATACGCCCTTTATGGCCAACAAAGCAAACTTGCAAAGGAAATCTGCACTACAATGAAGTCTCACTTCTCCCCGGTCAAAAGGGCCATCTGAAAAAAGTGTAAAATCCAGAAACGCAGGACAGGCCATGGAGAACTGGGAGCCTTGTTATGCTGATGGGAGGGATGTAAATTGCCAACAGACACTCAGGAGAAGTGTATGGTGTTTCCTGAAACATCTAAAAAACAAAGCAACAGAGCCTAGGGCACTTCCACTTATGGTCCTATAGCTTAGGGAAATTAAAATCAAAAAGACACAGCCACCCCAAAGTTTGGGACGCCTCCGTTTACAAGAACCTCGTTTACCATACAAGTTCAATATCACAGAAAGTGAAAAATGGATAAAGAACTTGTAGTACTTACGTACAATGCAGTATCACTCAGCAATGAAATCTTTGTCATCAGGCCCGTAGCAGCATAATGAGTGGATTCAGGTACGATGATTCTAACTGAAATAAGTCACACAGAAAAAGAAACATCATAAGATATCAGTAATACACGGAATGTAAACTTGGCTACACAGGAACTGAATTACAGAACAGAACAGGGTCTCAAATTTAGAAAACCAACTTATGCTTGCTTAAGGGTAAAGGTGAGTTGGGGTGCTGCATAAAACCAGAGATTGAAATGAGCACAGATAAAGTTCCTTAAGTCAAATATGGAATACACAAGAGCTACTCCTTGCTCAACGAAATGGACTCAACACCGCATATTAAACGCCTAAGAATGTACCTGACTAGTAAGTATCTTAAAACCTATAGATTGCTATGTCTCCGAAAGAGAATCAAGCATGTGTACAGGGGCATAAACGCAGCAGTGATAGGATTGGAGAGGTTCGGTGAGCAAATGAAGACCCTTTGAAGTCATATTGCATGGTACCCATTCCACGGGTTTCAACTACCCAGGTTTTAGGTATTCTTCCTTCAGCTAAAACATGCATGTGGAACCCAGAGTATGATCAACCATGTGATCGGGAGACGTGTTCAAATATGTCTCAGTTTTCCTCCCCTGGTACTCGGGTGCAACATTCCAGACGCTTTACTAACACTCTCCCCACTCGGAGAGTCAGCGCCTTTAACCTCCTGTTTGGCACAGTTTGCAATTTCTGCGGAAGATGAACAGGAATAGCGAGAACCAATGAGAGACTAGCTGGAGGTGTCTGGATGGGCAAATTTAACTCTCATTTCCCACCAGGAAGAGGAATTAACCAAAGGCTCAGCGTGCCGTGCCAGAACCAGATTAGGGCCTGAAGCCATCCTGCGGTGTTGCGGCCAGGTCACAAGAAAGCGAGTTGAAGAAAGGAGCTCAGGGGCACTGTAATTCACAAACCTGCAGAGTTATAAATGACAGCTATCGTCCAAAAATAGACTGAAGTAAGGCTGCCAAGAGGACTTGAAAGCAGGGCAGAATTGCAGGAAACCGATTTCAGGAGATAGACTGGAATTGCATTGAAAGCATAGGAAAAGAGGCAGAACGTCCACAATGATGCACTTGGCCAAAAAGGGCGTATGCGTATTTTCCTGAATATATTCAGGAAAAAACGCATACGCCCTTTTTGGCCAACCAAGCAAACTTGCAAAGGAAATCTGCACTACAATGAAGTCTCACTTCTCCCCGGTCAAAAGGGCCATCTGAAAAATGTGTAAAATCCAGAAAGGCAGGACAGGCCATGGAGAACTGGGAGCCTTGTTATGCTGAAGGGCGGGATGTAAATTGCCAACAGACACTCAGGAGAAGTGTATGGTGTTTCCTGAAACATCTAAAAAACAAAGCAACAGAGCCTAGGGCACTTCCACTTATGGTCCTATAGCTTAGGGAAATTAAAATCAAAAAGACACAGCCACCCCAAAGTTTGGGACACCTCCATTTACAAGAACCTCGTTTACAGTACAAGTTCAATATCACAGAAAGTGAAAAATGGATAAAGAACTTGTGGTACTTACGTACAATGCAGTATCACTCAGCAATGAAATCTATGTCATCAGGCCCGTAGCAGCATAATGAGTGGATTCAGGTATGATGATTCTAACTGAAATAAGTCACACAGAAAAAGAAACATCATAAGATATCACTAATACACGGAATGTAAACTTGGCTACACAGGAACTGAATTACAGAACAGAACAGGGTCTCAAATTTAGAAAACCAACTTATGCTTGCTTAAGGGTAAAGGTGAGTTGGGGTGCTGCATAAAACCAGAGATTGAAATGAGCACAGATAATGTTCCTTAAGTCAAATATGGAATAGACAAGAGCTACTCCTTGCTCAACGAAATGGACTCCACACCCCATATTAAACGCGTAAGTATATACCTGACTAGTAAGTATCTTAAAACCTATGGATTGCTATGTCTCCGAAAGAGAATCAAGCATGTGTACAGGGGCATAAACGCAGCAGTGATAGGACTGGAGAGGTTCGGTGAGCAAATGAAGACCCTTTGAAGTCATATTGCATGGTACCCATTCCACGGGTCTCAACTCTCCAGGTTTAAGGTATTCTTCCTTCAGCTAAAACATGCATGTGGAACCCAGAGTATGATCAACCATGTGAACGGGAGACGTGTTCAAATATGTCTCAGTTTGCCTCCCCTAGTACTCGGGTGCAACATTCCAGACGCTTTACTAACACTCTCCCGTCTTGGAGAGTCAGTCCCTTTAACCTCCTGTTTGGCCCAGTTTGCAATTTCTGCAGAAGATGAACAGGAATAGCGAGAACCAATGAGAGACTAGCTGGAGGTGTCTGGACGGGCAAATTTAACTCTCATTTCCCACCAGGAAGAGGAATTAAACAAAGGCTCAGCATGCCGGGCCGTAACCAGATTAGGGCCTGAAGCCATCCTGCGGTGTTGCGGCCAGGTCACAAGAAAGCGAGTTGAAGAAAGGAGCTCAGGGGCACTGTAATTCACAAACCTGCAGAGTTATAAATGACAGCTATCGTCCAAAAATAGACTGAAGTAAGGCTGCCAAGAGGACTTGAAAGCGGGGCAGAATTGCAGGAAACCGATTTCAGGAGGTAGACTGGAATTGCATTGAAAGCATAGGAAAAGAGGCAGAACGTCCACAATGATGCACTTGGCCAAAAAGGGCGTATGCGTTTTTTCCTGAATATATTCAGGAAAAAACGCATACGCCCTTTTTGGCCAACCAAGCAAGCTTGCAAAGGAAATCTGCACTACAATGAAGTCTCACTTCCCCCCGGTCAAAAGGGCCATCTGAAAAAAGTGTAAAATCCAGAAAGGCAGGACAGGCCATGGAGAACTGGGAGCCTTGTTATGCTGATGGGCGGGATGTAAATTGCCAACAACCACTCGGGAGAAGTGTATGGTGTTTCCTGAAACATCTAAAAAACAAAGCAACAGAACCTAGGGCACTTCCACTTATGGTCCTATAGCTTAGGGAAATTAAAATCAAAAAGACACAGCCACCCCAAAGTTTGGAACGGCTCTGTTTACAAGAACCTCGTTTACAGTACAAGTTCAACATCACAGAAAGTGAAAATGGAAAGAAGTTGTGGTATTTACTTACAAAGCAATATCACTCAGCAATGAAATCTGTGTCATAAGGCCCTTAGCAGCACAATGAGTGGATTCAGGTATGATGATTCTAACTGAAATAAGTCACACAGAAAAAGAAACATCATAAGATATCAGTAATACACGGAATGTAAACTTGGCTACACAGGAACTGAATTACAGAACAGAACAGGGTCTCAAATTTAGAAAACCAACTTATGCTTGCTTAAGGGTAAAGGTGAGTTGGGGTGCTGCATAAACCAGAGATTGAAATGAGCACAGATAAAGTTCCTTAAGTCAAATATGGAATAGACAAGAGCTACTCCTTGCTCAACGAAATGGACTCAACACCGCATATTAAACGCCTAAGAATGTACCTGACTAGTAAGTATCTTAAAACCTATGGATAGCTATGTCTCCGAAAGAGAATCAAGCATGTGTACAGGGGCATAAATGCAGCAGTGATAGGATTGGAGAGGTTTGGTGAGCAAATGAAGACCCTTTGAAGTCATATTGCAAGGTACCCATTCCACGGGTCTCAACTCTCCAGGTTTAAGGTATTCTTCCTTCAGCTAAAACATGCATGTGGAACCCAAGTATGATCAACCATGTGAACGGGAGACGTGTTCAAATATGTCTCAGTTTTCCTCCCCTGGTACTCGGGTGCAACATTCCAGATGCTTTACTAACACTCTCCCCACTTGGAGAGTCAGTGCCTTTAACCTCCTGTTTGGCAAAGTTTGCAATTTCTGCGGAAGATGAACAGAAATAGCGAGAACCAATGATAGACTAGCTGGAGGTGTCTGGACGGGCAAATTTAACTCTCATTTCCCACCAGGAAGAGGAAATAACCAAAGGCTCAGCGTGCCGTGCCGGAACCAGATTAGGGCCTGAAGCCATCCTGCGGTGTTGTGGCCAGGTCACAAGAAAGCGAGTTGAAGAAAGGAGCTCAGGGGCACTGTAATTCACAAACCTGCAGAGTTATAAATGACAGCTATCGTCCAAAAATAGACTGAAGTAAGGCTGCCAAGAGGACTTGAAAGTGGGGCAGAATTGCATGAAACCGATTTCAGGAGGTAGACTGGAATTCCATTGAAAGCATAGGAAAAGAGGCAGAACGTCCACAATAATGCACTTGGCCAAAAAGGGCGTATACGTTTTTTCCTGAATATATTCAGGAAAAAACGCATACGCCCTTTTTGGCCAACCAAGCAAGCTTGCAAAGGAAATCTGCACTACAATGAAGTCTCACTTCCCCCCGGTCAAAAGGGCCATCTGAAAAAAGTGTAAAATCCAGAAAGGCAGGACAGGCCATGGAGAACTGGGAGCCTTGTTATGCTGATGGGCGGGATGTAAATTGCCAACAACCACTCGGGAGAAGTGTATGGTGTTTCCTGAAACATCTAAAAAACAAAGCAACCGAACCTAGGGCACTTCCACTTATGGTCCTATAACTTAGGGAAATTAAAATCAAAAAGACACAGCCACCCCAAAGTTTGGAACAGCTCTGTTTACAAGAACCTCGTTTACAGTACAAGTTCAACATCGCAGAAAGTGAAAAATGGATAAAGAAGTTGTGGTATTTACTTACAAAGCAATATCACTCAGCAATGAAATCTGTGTCATCAGGCCCTTAGCAGCACAATGAGTGGATTCAGGTATGATGATTCTAACTGAAATAAGTCACACAGAAAAAGAAACATCATAAGATATCAGTAATACACGGAATGTAAACTTGGCTACACAGGAACTGAATTACAGAACAGAACAGGGTCTCAAATTTAGAAAACCAACTTATTCTTGCTTAAGGGTAAAGGTGAGTTGGGGTGCAGCATAAAACCAGAGACTGAAATGAGCACAGATAAAGTTCCTTAAGCCAAATATGGAATAGACAAGAGCTACTCCTTGCTCAACGAAATGGACTCAACACCGCATATTAAACGCCTAAGAATGTACCTGACTAGTAAGTATCTTAAAACCTATGGATTGCTATGTCTCCGAAAGAGAATCAAGCATGTGTACAGGGGCATAAACGCAGCAGTGATAGGATTGGAGAGGTTCGGTGAGCAAATGAAGACCCTTTGAAGTCATATTGCATGGTACCCATTCCACGGGTTTCAACTACCCAGGTTTAAGGTATTCTTCCTTCAGCTAAAACATGCATGTGGAACCTAGAGTATGATCAACCATGTGAACGGGAGACGTGTTCAAATATGTCTCAGTTTTCCTCCCCTGGTACTCGGGTGCAACATTCCAGACGCTTTACTAACACTCTCCCCTTTTGGAGAGTCAGTGCCTTTAACCTCCTGTTTGGCCCAGTTTGCAATTTCTGCGGAAGATGAACAGGAATAGCGAGAACAAATGAGAGGCTAGCTGGAGGTGTCTGGACGGGCAAATTTAACTCTCATTTCCCACCAGGAAGAGGAATTAACCAAAGGCTCAGCATGCCGTGCCGGAACCAGATTAGGGCCTGAAGCCATCCTGCGGTGTTGCGGCCAGGTCACAAGAAAGCGAGTTGAAGAAAGGAGCTCAGGGGCACTGTAATTCACAAACCTGCAGAGTTATAAATGACAGCTATCGTCCAAAAATAGACTGAAGTAAGGCTGCCAAGAGGAGTTGAAAGCGGGGCAGAATTGCAGGAAACCGATTTCAGGAGGTAGACTGGAATTGCATTGAAAGCATAGGAAAAGAGGCAGAACGTCCACAATGATGCACTTGGCCAAAAAGGGTGTATGCGTTTTTTCCTGAATATATTCAGGAAAAAACACATACGCCCTTTTTGGCCAACCAAGCAAGCTTGCAAAGGAAATCTGCACTACAATGAAGTCTCACTTCCCCCCGGTCAAAAGGGCCATCTGAAAAAAGTGTAAAATCCAGAAAGGCAGGACAGGCCATGGAGAACTGGGAGCCTTGTTATGCTGATGGGCGGGATGTAAATTGCCAACAGACACTCGGGAGAAGTGTATGGTGTTTCCTGAAACATCTAAAAAACAAAGCAACAGAGCCTAGGGCACTGCCACTTATGGTCTTATAGCTTAGGGAAATTAAAATCAAAAAGGCACAGCCACCCCAAAGTTTGGGACGCCTCTGTTTACAAGAACCTCGTTTACAGTACAAGTTCAACATCGCAGAAAGTGAAAAATGGATAAAGAAGTTGTGGTATTTACTTACAAAGCAATATCACTCAGCAATGAAATCTATGTCATCAGGCCCTTAGCATCACAATGAGTGGATTCAGGTATGATGATTCTAACTGAAATAAGTCACACAGAAAAAGAAACATCATAAGATATCAGTAATACACGGAATGTAAACTTGGCTACACAGGAACTGAATTACAGAACAGAACAGGGTCTCAAATTTAGAAAACCAACTTATGCTTGCTTAAGGGTAAAGGTGAGTTGGGGTGCTGCATAAAACCAGAGATTGAAATGAGCACAGATAAAGTTCCTTAAGCCAAATATGGAATAGACAAGAGCTACTCCTTGCTCAACGAAATGGACTCAACACCGCATATTAAACGCCTAAGAATGTACCTGACTAGTAAGTATCTTAAAACCTATGGATTGCTATGTCTCCGAAAGAGAATCAAGCATGTGTACAGGGGCATAAACGCAGCAGTGATAGGATTGGAGAGGTTCGGTGAGCAAATGAAGACCCTTTGAAGTCATATTGCATGGTACCCATTCCACGGGTCTCAACTCTCCAGGTTTAAGGTATTCTTCCTTCAGCTAAAACATGCATGTGGAACCCAAGTATGATCAACCATGTGAATGGGAGACGTGTTCAAATATGTCTCAGTTTTCCTCCCCTGGTACTCGGGTGCAACATTCCAGACGCTTTACTAACACTCTCCCCACTTGGAGAGTCAGCGCCTTTAACCTCCTGTTTGGCCCAGTTTTGCAATTTCTGCGGAAGATTAACAGGAATAGCGAGAACCAATGAGAGACTAGCTGGAGGTGTTTGGACGGGCAAATTTAACTCTCATTTCCCACCAGGAAGAGGAAATAACCAAAGGCTCAGCGTGCCGTGCCGGAAACAGATTAGGGCCTGAAGCCATCCTGCGGTGTTGCGGCCAGGTCACAAGAAAGCAAGTTGAAGAAAGGAGCTCAGGGGCACTGTAATTCACAAACCTGCAGAGTTATAAATGACAGCTATCGTCCAAAAATAGACTGAAGTAAGGCTGCCAAGAGGACTTGAAAGCGGGGCAGAATTGCAGGAAACCGATTTCAGGAGGTAGACTGGAATTGCATTGAAAGCATAGGAAAAGAGGCAGAACGTCCACAATGATGCACTTGGCCAAAAAGGGTGTATGCGTTTTTTCCTGAATATATTCAGGAAAAAACGCATACGCCCTTTTTGGCCAACCAAGCAAGCTTGCAAAGGAAATCTGCACTACAATGAAGTCTCACTTCCCCCCGGTCAAAAGGGCCATCTGAAAAAAGTGTAAAATCCAGAAAGGCAGGACAGGCCATGGAGAACTGGGAGCCTTGTTATGCTGATGGGCGGGATGTAAATTGCCAACAACCACTCGGGAGAAGTGTATGGTGTTTCCTGAAACATCTAAAAAACAAAGCAACAGAACCTAGGGCACTTCCACTTATGGGCCTATAGCTTAGGGAAATTAAAATCAAAAAGACACAGCCACCCCAAAGTTTGGAACGGCTCTGTTTACAAGAACCTCGTTTACAGTACAAGTTCAACATCGCAGAAAGTGAAAAATGGAAAGAAGTTGTGGTATTTACTTACAAAGCAATATCACTCAGCAATGAAATCTGTGTCATCAGGCCCTTAGCAGCACAATGAGTGGATTCAGGTATGATGATTCTAACTGAAGTAAGTCACACAGAAAAAGAAATATCATAACATATCAGTAATACACGGAATGTAAACTTGGCTACACAGGAACGGAATTACAGAACAGAACAGGGTCTCAAATTTAGAAAAGCAACTTATGCTTGCTTAAGGGTAAAGGTGAGTTGGGGTGCTGCATAAACCAGAGATTGAAATGAGCACAGATAAAGTTCCTTAAGTCAAATATGGAATAGACAAGAGCTACTCCTTGCTCAACGAAATGGACTCAACACCGCATATTAAACGCCTAAGAATGTACCTGACTAGTAAGTATCTTAAAACCTATGGATTGCTATGTCTCCGAAAGAGAATCAAGCATGTGTACAGGGGCATAAACGCAGCAGTGATAGGATTGGAGAGGTTCGGTGAGCAAATGAAGACCCTTTGAAGTCATATTGCATGGTACCCATTCCACGGGTCTCAACTCTCCAGGTTTAAGGTATTCTTCCTTCAGCTAAAACATGCATGTGGAACCCAAGTATGATCAACCATGTGAACGGGAGACGTGTTCAAATATGTCTCAGTTTTCCTCCCTTGGTACTCGGGTGCAACATTCCAGACGCTTTACTAACACTCTCCCCACTTGGAGAGTCAGTCCCTTTAACCTCCTGTTTGGCCCAGTTTGCAATTTCTGCGGAAGATGAACAGGAATAGCAAGAACCAATGAGAGGCTAGCTGGAGGTGTCTGGACGGGCAAATTTAACTCTCATTTCCCACCAGGAAGAGGAATTAACCAAAGGCTCAGCATGCCGGGCCAGAACCAGATTAGGGCCTGAAGCCATCCTGCGGTGTTGCGGCCAGGTCACAAGAAAGCGAGTTGAAGAAAGGAGCTCAGGGGCACTGTAATTCACAAACCTGCAGAGTTATAAATGACAGCTATCGTCCAAAAATAGACTGAAGTAAGGCTGCCAAGAGGACTTGAAAGCGGGGCAGAATTGCAGGAAACCGATTTCAGGAGGTAGACTGGAATTGCACTGAAAGCATAGGAAAAGAGGCAGAACGTCCACAATGATGCACTTGGCCAAAAAGGGCGTATGCGTTTTTTCCTGAATATATTCAGGAAAAAACGCATACGCCCTTTTTGGCCAACCAAGCAAGCTTGCAAAGGAAATCTGCACTACAATGAAGTCTCACTTCCCCCCAGTCAAAAGGGACATCTGAAAAAAGTGTAAAATCCAGAAAGGCAGGACAGGCCATGGAGAACTGGGAGCCTTGTTATGCTGATGGGCGGGATGTAAATTGCCAACAGACACTCGGGAGAAGTGTATGGTGTTTCCTGAAACATCTAAAAAACAAAGCAACAGAGCCTAGGGCACTGCCACTTATGGTCCTATAGCTTAGG